>NW_027532250.1:1369622-1397283 GCF_008692635.1 Crocuta crocuta
CGGCGGCCACGCTCAGCCCAGGCCGACCAGAGGTGCAGTTTACACGCGGAACTACGGACGATAAGCAGCCACATGTGACTCTGTATCCGCGTGAGGAGGCTGAGGAGGCCGCGGGTGGGGGAGGCTGCCCGTGGGACAGGCCATTCTCACGGGTCCGGGAATCGACGTCCCGAGCGCACAGGAGGGGCTGGCTGAGGGCTCGGGTCGTCGCANAGGCCGATGGGCTCCCCAGCACGACCAGGAAGAAGGGGCGGCACTCACAAGGGCCACCCACCCCCCACGGCGGGACCAACCACCGCGGTCTCTCCACACGGCGACAGGATGACGCGCCACGGCGTGGGTGAGCCCTGAGGACACGCCAAGCAGGGGACGCCGGGCCCATGTGACGCAGGGTCCCCTCACCAGGATGCGTCCACACAGGCCAACCCGGAGGAGACGGCAGCAAAGTAGCAGGGGCCTCGCAGGGGGTCCGGGCCGGGGGCACTAAGGGGGCTCCCCTCAGGGTGGCAGACGAGCCCCGGGTCAGGCAGCGCACGTATCTGCGCACGGTTGTGAACACGCTTCGCACCTGGCGGCCTGGCATCAGTTAGCACAACGGGGCGGACAGAGAGAGGGGGTACGCGGGCTGGCGGCGAACCCGGCAGGGAGGCCAGGGCACACCTGCCCGGGCCTGCGGGGCCACCAGCGGCCCCCGCGTCACCCTCCCCGCTGCCCTGCGAGGCGGCAGCGCCCCAGGGTCACCACAGCAACAGCCAGGCTGGCAGCTGGCCGCGCCTCCCCACCCCCACCCTCGGCCACGTCTGCCAGGAGGCCCCGGGCGGCTTCCATCTGGATCCCCAGGCTCTGGCTCCGGGCCCCAGCGCCCATCCCCCCCCACGGCCCCCACGCCCTCTGCCCCCACGTAAACAGAGCCGGGCCTGGGTTCGAACCCTGCTCAGTCTCCTGAGAAGAGCAACAGCCTTCTCGCGTCTGCTCCGGAGCAGGATAGGGTGGCGAGCGGACCACACAGCTCCTGGGCCCCCGCGGCTCACATTCCAGGACGGGACACACACACAAACTTACCAACCCAGCAACCGGGGCCGGGGCCACAGGGAGTGGTCAGGGAGGGCTTCTCGGAGGAGAGAGCAGCTGCACCGAGCCACACGGACAAGGCGGAGCGGCCGTGGGGGAACAGCGAGGAAAAGGCTGAGGCTGCAGCGCACGTGTGACAGGAGGCGAGGGCACCGGGCTGTCTGCTTAGAGATCAGCTCCCCAGGCACCCGCCCGCCCGAGCTGTGCCCCGAAGTACCTGCGGACAAGGCCATCCCCACCTGGGCCGCACCTGCCTGCCACCCGCTGGAGCTCGCACCTCCCCTGCCCCGCACCCCAGGGCCTCACCCGAGGCTCAGCTCTGGGCCAGAGACCGGGTTCCCTGCGGAGAATGACAAGGGCTCCTGAAGTTGGGGCGCTTCCCAGGAAAGGAGCCACACAGACACACGATGAGGTGTGTCTTGGGTGGCGCCCCCACCCGGCCCCGGGAACATCCCTTAGCTCGAGGCTCGGGACACCCGAGCCCAGAACTTCTCCAAACACGGGCGAGGACACCCCTGCCTTATACGCCCCGGAAGCATTTGCCAAAAATGCGGGTCCCTGCAGACCGAGGAGTCAGGGAGGGTGAGAGGCTCCGGGGTCTGGATGCACGCCCACACTCGGACCGCTGCCTAGACCGGGCCTCACACCGTCCACACAGAAGGATCCGGGGCAGCAAAAATGACAGGGGCCAGGCGCCGGGCGGCTCAGTCAGCGGAGCGCCCGATGCCTGACTCGGGCTCAGATCGTGATCTCACAGTGGGTGAGACAGAGCCCCGTGTCAGAGCGCAGAGCCTGCCCTTCCCCACTCTCACGCACACTCTCAAAATAAGCTTCATAAATAAATACGTAAGAAAGTAAGGCAGGCAGGGGCGCCCGGGTGGCTTAGTCGGTTAAGCGTCCGACTTTCGCTCAGGTCATGATCTTGCGGTTCGTGGGTTCAGGCCCCGCGTTGGGCTCTGTGCTGACTGCCAGCTCGGAGCCTGGAGCCTGTTTCAGTCCGTGACTCCCTCTCTCTCTGACCCTCCCCTGCTCACGCTGTCTCTCTCTCTCTCCTAGAAGTAAATAGAACATTTAAAAAAAAAAAAAGAAAGAAAGTAAGGCAGGCAGATGGACGGGGTTCTGGCCACACCTCCCCCAGGCCGAGCCAGGTGGGGCAGCGGTCACATCCACCGGGTTCCACACGACGCTGGCAGTGCCGGAGCTCGGTCGCAGCCTCCCCGGGTGGGGGAGGAACTGCTAGGTTGGGGAGGCAGGGAGGCCCCGTTTCCGGACACGCCAGGAGGCTGCACACCTGCACCTGTCCGCCTCCTTCCCTCGAGGCTCTGCCCGCCCCCCAATCTATGCAAAAGGCCCAAGACAACCCACAGAGCACTTGGAAGCCGCAAGAGTCGCCGTGTCCCCGCATTTTGCGCGGTCCCACGCCAGCCAGCGTCCCGGTGCTGCCTCCTCACCCCACACGCCGCCCACGAGGATGAGGGCCCAGCTCGCGAGCCCGCCTGCATCTCCCAGAGGCCACAGGCGGCAGGCGGTCCCAGTGCAGGGCCCAGCAGGCTCCTGTCCCGACCAAGCTGCTCAGTGGATCCTGAGACGGGACCCCGACCAGCGTGTGCGCCCCAGACCCGGACCAAGAGGAAAAGAAGGAAGGGGGTCCCGCCGCAGACACAGCCACAAAGCCCCGGGAGGCAGGGGCGCCCCCGCGGCTCCTCCGGCACACTCCCCCCTCGGCGCCGCACTGGGATTTGCAGAGGGCAACCTCAGGGCCTGCCGTGAGGACTGGGACCCCCCCCCCCAAACAGGGATCTCAGCCAGGGCCCCCTTTCCCCCAAGGACCCCAGGCCATGCCTGGGACATTTCTGGGCGCCACCCTGGTGGGTGCAGCAGAGGGACGTGGCCAATACCCCGCAGGGCAGGGACGGCCACCCGGAGAATCCTCCCCATCATGTCCCCTCTCACACGCACAGACCCGCAAAGCAATGGGCAGATGCCAGGCTCTTTACTGCCCCCACGACCCGACGCCCTGGCCTGGCGCTGGGAAGGCGGCCAGGTGGGGATGGAGGAGCCGAGGGGCAGGGGTGCATGCGCACACGTGTGAGCTGCACACATGCACACAGGGAACCACTGAGCTTCTGGGGGAGAAAGCGAGCCCAGCTGAACCTCCTTCCTGAGCACAGCCCCGTGGCCCTCCCCAGGCTCAGGCTCACACCCCTCCCCAGCCCCGTCTCCAGCCNCCCTGGTCAAGGGGCGACGGGGGCAGGGCCTGTGTGCCAGGCAGGTTCCCTGCCACCCTAGTCCCCAGAAAGGTCGGGGCACCACCAGCCTCCAGGCACTTGATCTTCAGGCCTCTGGAAAAGCCACAGGCCGCACAGCACACCGCGGGCAAAGGCCACTCTGCAGCCCGGGCGGGAGCCCCCTGCCCTGCCCGCACCCACCCCAGACACCCCTGATCCCCCAACGGTGCCTGTTCTCCACACCCCACCCGCCTCTCCAGACAGTCAAGCCTCCGTCTACCACACCACATCGAAGCAGGTCCTCTGTCCCTCCTTCCGCCCCCATCTGGTGGCCAGAGGGTCATCTTAAAAACAGCCAAGACAGGGCATCTAGGGGGCTCAGTTAAGCATCCAACTCTTGATCTCGGCTCAGGTCACAATCTCACGGTTCATGGGATCGAGCCGTGTCAGGCTCTCCACTCTCTCTCAAAACAAATAAACTTAAGTAAACAAATAAATAAATCCAAGAGACCGGGCCACCCCCAGGACCAGAAGCCTCCAGTGGCCCCCACACCACCCAGAAGCAGACCGTTCCCCCCACGGCTTCCCACACAACCAAGCCTTGAGTCCCCCTCAACTTATCTCTCCCCACTGTCCCTGCTCCCCCACCCTGTTCCCCAGATGCCACGGGCCCCCACACCACAGGGCCTTTGCACCCGCTATCCCTTTGCTTGTGCGCTTCTTCCCACAGTTCAAACCTCCCTTCCTCAGGGGCCTTCCCGGACCCACCCCAGGTCAACGGCAGCACCGCCCACCCACCAGCTCCCTTTCTTCCTTACAACCTGAAGCCTCTGTGTCCTTTACTTCGTGTTCTATGTTCTCAATGAAAATGTAAGCCCTCTGCGGCCGGGCACTTGGCGCTGACCGCTGGGCCCCATCACCCGATGTGGAGGGCCTCATGCAGGCCGCATGATTGCTGGCACCAGGTGGCTAAGGAGCCTCCCCGAGGGATGCTAACTGGGTCCTGGGACAGAAGGTGAAGCCCCTTCAAAGGCAAAGGAAGCAGCGCAGCTGGAAACGGCCACCGCTGGGCACAGCCCTGCTCGGCAAGCCACGGCCGGGGACCCGGGAGACGCGGAACCTGCCAGCTCCGTCGGAGGCTGGCTCTGGCCCTCACCAGGTGCCGGGCGGCCTCAGCACTGCCTCTGCGGGGCGAGCGAGGCCACCTCACTGCTAGAGCCGCGTGAGGATCTAATGCTCGGGGCGCCCCAGAGAGCGTGGCAGCACTCATGACCTCCTTGGGCCTGAGGGACCACAGGAATGGCCCCCAAGCCAGCCCAGATGCACGGAAAGCCCTCCCTGTCACGGCCACCTGGCCCCCGCCCCAAGGGGGCAGCCCAGGAGCCCTGGAGGGAAAACCGGACCAGCCAGCAGGACAGCCGGGCCCTGGGTCAGAGCCTAACGGTCAGGTGACCCGACGCTCCCCAGGCGGGCTCCGACCAGGGGCCGTGACCTCCAGGACTGGGGTCCCGCAGGCTCCTTCCAGTTCACTGGGAGCCGCGATGTCTGCCAGGACCCAGGGCCCGGCCAAGCGCAGCCCAGTGGACTCGGCCCAGTGGAGGCTCAGGGGCAAGAGCCCTGCGCCTGGACCCTGGCCCTGCCTGTCCCCGTCCCTCATGTCTCTGGCCTGTTTCCCCATCTGCACACTGAAGGTGGCACGGAGCCTGCCGCGGCCTCCGCTGCGTCCCCAGAGGCCCCTGCAGGCGGCAGGTCTCAGGAGGCGAAGCAGCCGACTCTCGCACACGCTCAAAGCAAAACTCGGCGCGGCTTCGCAGGTCTCGTTTTCAGAAAGCAGAGCCACCCCCAAGAAAGAGAATAAAAAAGGCAAATGAGCCCATTTCACTTTTTCTGCTCTCTGGAGGTTTTCACTGGCCGTGCTGGGCCCCGGGCAGCCACCGGGCGTGCAGCTGGCGGCTTCTGGGAGGGAGGGGCGTGGAGCGGGCGCCAGGGCGGGCAGGAAACAGGCCCAGGGTGGGAATCCCCGGTGGGGAGGGGGGGTTACGTGAATGCTCCCTGGGGCCACCAGACGGCGGGCAAGCGTGGGGGCCGCGGGCACAGCATGTAGGACGGGCCACCGGGGACAGTGCCGGGCCCACCCGAACTCACCCAAGCCTTCACCTCCACCTGCACCCCCTCCCCGACGCCTGTCTGACCTTCCATGTGCTCAGCCCAAACCTCTGGAACCTTCTAGGCTCTTCTTACACACATTGTTTAAGCCGTATTGTGTTCAGCAGCCCACAGCTGCTCACCCTGGCCCGAGCCCGCGAGCCAGAGGCCACACAGCTGCTCGGAGACCACGGCAGCCAAGGGGATGCTTTCAAGACACAAGTGACCCAGCCACCTCATCCTGCATCTCTCTGAATAAAACCTAAAGGCGTCCCCGGGCCCCCCAACTCCCCACTTCCTCCCGCGGCTCAGGCTGGCGTCCCTGGCTGCCCCGCCCCCCCGCACACCTCCAGCCACCTGGTGGGCACCCTGCAGCCTGGTCCCCCTCATCCCCACGGCATCCTCCGCCTGCCACAAAGCCAGTGAACGGGCTGAATGAATGCCCCACTTCCTGCCTCCACCCACGTGGCAGGGGTCAGGAGCACGACCACTCTGCTGAGCCCTCATCACGTTCTCGTGCAAGGTGGGGAAACTGAGGCTCAAGGAGGCAAAGTCAGGACAACGAGGGATCACACGCACAGGCCACGAAAAGGGCCTCCAGGCTCTTGGCCCAGGGCTCCGGGCGCTGCAACACGGGGGACTCCCCTGCTCCTCCCGCCCCAGGGGACACCCCTGGGGGTGACTCAGACACCCACAGATCCGTCTGTGGTCAGGCCTCCAGCCCCTGGCCCCGGGATTCTGGACGAGGCTCTCTGGCCCTTGGGCCACCAGTTCCATCCTTGAGAGGAACCCAAGGGCCGCCCTGGAGGCCGGTTTCTGTTACAGCAGACGGGGACAAACAACAGGTGTGCACGGGCGGCCCACCGGGGAGGGCCACACCCCTGCCCACGCCTCGCTCCGGTGCCAAACAGGAAGCTACGGCGTGGGGAGCAGGGCCACCCCAGGCACCCCGAAAGAGAAAACAAGCCNGGCCCCCCCCGGCGCGTCCCCAGCGCTGACCTCTCACGCACCCCAGCGTGTGACCGACCAGCACCCGATGCTGGCACGCTGCTGCTGCCCGGGCTGGAGGCCCCGTCAGGTTTCTGTGTTTTCTGGTGTGTTGTCTCTGACCCTCCCCCGCGGGCACGGACGGCCTTCCCACCCGCGCCCCCCACGCACACGGCCCCCGCCCCCTGCTCCACCGCGGCCCGCACCCTCGAGTGCACGGAGGGGTTTCCGTGGTCTGGCTTCCCCGCCGGGCAGGGAGCACCTTGAGCCCGGAACTGACGGCGTCTTTCTTACTCAGCGTCCTGCACGCCGGGCCCAGGGCGGGACGGGACCGATGCTGACAGACGAGCAACTCGGAGCACAGCCCTCTACCCACCGCCCAGCCCCGTGGCCTCCACGCTTCTGGGGAGACGCACCTCTTCCTGTCACTCCCCAGGACGGCCCCCCGCCCATGACCCAGGGACCGGGCTCAGGCCCATCAGCGCACCCGCACCGGGGCCCGGTGATGGCGGGGGCCGTGGGGCCTTCCCAGAGAGCGCAGGCGCCCCCGGACCTACGTCCAAGGGCTGGCCAGTGGAGGTGCTGGGGCCTCGCGGAAGGAAGGACGGTACTGGAGCCACCAGTTGAGGCCCCGGCCTCCCGCGCACCGGGACCTCGGACCTCCGCACCCAGCACCTGCACAGGCGGCTCGGGCGACAGGCCTTGTCAGAGGGCTGCTGGGAGATCGGTCCCCGACAAATTCCAAGTGGGCCAGGCCCCCGAGCGACCGGCTCTGTGCAAAGGCTCAGCTCTGCGCTCGAGTCAGCCCCGCGCGGTAAGAGCATCCTGGTCCCCACCACGCCGACGGGGAGATGAGCCCAGGCGGACCCTGCTGTCTGGGACCCGGGGCCCGGCCTCACCCCTGCCACAGAGCAGGGCCTGTGGTGAACGGGTGTGGAGGCCCCAGCAAGGCCCCCTTAAGAACAGGGGCGGGGGCTGTGCCCAGAGAAGCAGCTGGCCCTTCAAAAATAACCCCAGGAGAGGTTCCAAGCACAGCCAGGCCCGGGCCTGACACACACCCTCTGACACCCGGAGGTCCCTTCCAGGCAAGGCCGAAGCTCGGCCGCACGTGTGTCCTCCCCACAGCGCTCCGCGCCTTCCTGCCCGCAGGCTGCTGACTGTCCCCCACCCCCAGGGGCCTGCCCTCTTGCGGTTAAGTCACGGGTCACCTGCCAAGAAAGGATTCTCCAAACCTCAGGCCCCGGCCCCACGTACGGTCACGTGATAGACACACACAGCCCAAGGCAGGTCCCGAAGGAGCCCATCCCCCTTAAAAATAAGTAAATAAATAAAAAATGATGGAGAGCTGAGGAAGCCAAGCAAAAAGCGTGACATGCAGGGAGTTCCCTGGCGAGTCTCCCACGCCAGTGCTCTCGGCCCCGCGGGCGAGGGTTCGACGGAGGCCTGGCCCAGAGGGCGCTGCGCAACCTCTGGAAGCGTCCAGGGCCCAGGAGCGCAGCCAGCAAGCCGGGGGACGTTCGCCCAGGCAGGACAGGGGTTAACTGGCCGACAAAGGCCGACTGGCCGGCCCTGGCTCCCACCGTGCCCTCGCCGGGTGCCCAGCCCGCGGCGCGCAACGCCGACTGCTGAGTCAGGCCGCCTGCACTCCCGCCCGATTGTTCTCGGTCGCAAAGGCCAAAGACAAAAGGGACGCTGACAGCCTAACTCTTCCAACTGAGGGGCACTGGGGAGGGGTGCGGGGGGGGGGCAGCTGACCCAGGGCAGCCCAGCCCCGCTTCTCTGGGGCAGCCCCCCAAGGGCCCCTCCTGCCACCCCGCACTTCAGCGAGGGACCCTGAGAAGCTTCGGTCCGCCGGCCACTGGCAACGAAAGGGCCGGACGCTCCCTCTGACCCCGTGTCCCCAGCTGGGTCTCCGCCCCTTGGCAACAGCAAGTAGGGCCAGAGGCCTCTTCGTCGTCACAGGTATCAGATGCCAGAGGCTTAGTTACAAGATGACACCGTCACCTGAAGTCGGGAGGGTGCGGCGGTAAAATCTGCGCTGACCCCCACCTCCCCTCACGGGGGTGGCACTCAAGGGACCAGGAGGGGAAAGGTCAGGGCACCCTGCCCGCCCGCCCGCCCCAGGAGCGGCGGCTGAGAGCACGANGGCCGCTGTGAGGACAGAGGATGGGGGGCGGGGGCACGGAGCTCCCGGTCCCGCGTGCCGGCACCGTGCGATGTGGTCATTGTTTCTGTTGAGGAAATAACAGATGGGGAAACAGGACGCTCAGGAGAAAGGCGCCACCTGCCAAGGGGACCCAGCTGAAACGTGGCAGAGCCGGGATTTGAACCTGGGTCTGCAGGCTCCGGGGTCAAGTCCTGACAGTGACTGCAGTCCTAGAGGCGGCTGCAAGGGATCCGAAAAGAGCTCAAACGTGTGCGGGGAAGGCGCCGCAGGAGGTGGACCTGGGGCCCAGCGCCAAGGCTACGGAAGATCAGGAATGCCCTCCTCCTATGACCTGGGCCCCACGAAGGAAGAACTCAGGACGACGGCAGATGTCCCCAAATACCTCCCGAGGCGGCTCCAGACCTTTACGAAGCAGATGCCAGGCCAAGAAGGAAACCCAGAACCGCCAGCTCCCAGCCGCCCCCGGGCTCCCTCCCGGGAGAACAGACCGAGAGAGCCGAGCTCCCACGCATGCCGATCCATGCCAAGGCCACCGACTCAGGCGCCGCGCGTCCAGGGAGCACCCCCAGGTCGTGGGCGTGCAACTCCTCGGCCACCCATGTGACCTGCCCGGTCCACCCGAGCCCAGTTCCCAGGCAGCCGGTGGTTCCTTAAACCGTGCCTATTTCTAGGGCTGACACATGCGTGTGAGACACACACACACACACACACACACACACACACGGTTTGAAGCACGGAATCCAGAGCCCAGGATTGGGTTCTGACAGCTTGAGAGGCGCGAACATTCTAAAAGGGGCTGCCTGTGTTCTCACCGCCCTTGCCATGCCCAGGCGCACAGCCCACCCTGTGGCCACGCTCCCGGCACCCGGACACACAGCCGACATCAATCCCAGGGCCGGGGACTCACGCCGCACGGCAGGCTCCTTTGTGCCCCTGAAGTGTGTGTGTGTGTGTCTGTGTGTGTCTGTGTGTGTCTGTGTTCTTCCACAAGCAGCTGCTGTGACTTATTAGACAAAAAATAAAAAAAGTGAGGCGAGGGCAGGATGCGCCAAATCAGAGCACGTCGGACAAAAGGCGCACAGGCCGGCCCAGTCCCGTCTCACCTTCATAAGTAACCGACCTCTGACCCCGGATGGCAGTGGCCTGCTGCCACCATCCGTCAGGCACCGGAGTGGGTCACCCGGCACCCCAAGAAGAGCGCGCAGCCGCTGGGCCCACAGAACGAGGGCAACGCTTCCAGAGCCTTCACCTGCCCTCCCCGAGGGCCTCTCCCAAAGTCTCCACTCACGGAACTCAGAGATGCCGCCGCCGTCCCCATTTCTCAGGGGGGCGGAGGGTAAACTGACGGACAACACAACTGGTCACAGGGAAGCCAGGACTTGAGACCAGGCTCCGGCAGCCTCCGGGGCTCGGGCACCCTGGCCTCTGTCAGGACCGGAGGAGCCCTCTGGGCCTTCCCCTGGCTCGCCCCGCCTCCCCACCCTCTACACGCAGCCAGGTTTCCGCAAGATCAGAGAAGCTGCTGGTTCCCAGACATGGAAAGGTGGATGCGAACGGCATCGTGGGGCCTTGACGGTCCTCGGATGAAAGACGCCCTCGGACCAAGGGGCGCCCAGGGCCTGCGTGGCCAGGTCTGCCCACCCACCCCCCACTCCGCCCCAGCGGGCAGCGTCCACTCACCCGTAAGTCCGCTGGATCAAGGTGGGGTGCAGCTGCTGCACGCCAATAGCAAAGCCTGAAATGAGAGGCCATGCAGGGGCTCAGCCTCACCTAAGGGAGCAGAAGCTCACAGCCGGGCCCCCCCTCATCTATAGGGATAGATAACTGGCTTCCTCTAGGCTCCCAGGCCACCCTCCCACAAACCCCGAAGCTCCTGCCTGAGGAAGCCAAGGGAGCGGGGTAACAGCAGCCTCTGGGCGTCTGTCCCCTGATCTCCAGCCCCGGGAACAACTTCCTCCTTCCCTGGTGGACGGCTGACAACTGGCTAATGCACCCTCCGCGCCCTGCTCTGCTGTCACACGTGCCCAGACGAAGGGGTCCCACTCCCAAGCTAGGGGACGACCGCCGGGTGTCAGCTCTGCAAGCACATGATAGCTGACAGCCACTCAGGGGGCAGGGCCGGGGCGTGGAGGGGGGGGCCTTTTCCACCCGACAGATACCGACACTGAATATAGCAAACATGACGAGCCAGGGAAGGAAAACACAGGCTCTCACCCGTCTGGAGGCTCCTCGGCTTGGCACCCAGATACGCCAGGTTCACGTTGGCCTTGCGGCCGTCGATGTTGGGGTTAGGGTCCTTGCAAGCTCTCTCCGCTGCCGCCCGGTCGGCCATGGTCACCTGAAGGGGTACAGATGCCTCAGGGGCCTCTCTTGCCGCTGGAAGGAGCAGAGGGCTCACTTCTGGCCAGGGGCGCTCCCTTCCCCCTCCCTGGGGGCCAGTTACTCTGAACCTCTGACCCAGTCCCCACCGACCCCCCCACCCCCACCATGGGGCCCTCCCGCCAAGGTCCCCGGGGAGTCCAGCTCCTCCATCCAAGTTCACGTATTGGGAAACCTAGCTTTAAGGACAGAAGCGATCCCCAGGGGAGACGAGGAACTTCCCCCCTCCCCACACCGGAGGCCTGAAGCCCGGGGCCCCAGCTTGCGCTACCTGCCCCTGGGGGTGCGAATCTCCTCATGGGAGGGGTTGGGGGACACTAGTTAGAAGGAGAAGTAGGAAACATGCCTTCGGGCCGTTTTTAACTTAAACTGATGTTTGTTCTGGGCGTTTAAAGAAACTCTTGTAAAATACCGGAGGGGAGGGGGTGCTAACGGCCACCAAAGCGCCCTGGGGTGAAACCTCTTCTGCCTCCTTGTTGATCCAGGAAGTCCTGGGAGTAGCCGCCGGTCCCCAAAGCCTATCCACAAACCCCGAGGCGCTAATTGAACACAGCGGCTCTCCCTTTTAACCAGGGAGTGCGGTGGGGGCAGGGAGACTCGGCCGAGGAGCGGCGGCGGGACGGGCAGGAGGCTGAACCTCCGCCCCGGNATTGAGATAGGATGCAGCTACGTATATTAAGAGGTGAAATGATTCTTGTTTTATATGCAAATATGATTCACTGGACAAAGACGTTTCAGGGCCTTTCCACAATGGGGGCTGCAGGGACGCACAGAACTTACGCCCTAGCTCCCCGGAGCCTCTAACTAAGACAAGAGACAAGTCAGCGCTAAAACTGCAGTGGACAACCACGGAGGGATAGAAGCCAGGGATCTGCGATCTAGGAAGGTCCAGAGTGGTCCCAGAGGCCCCCCTGGAGGAGGTGACCGGGCAGAGGAAGTTGTGCTGGCCTCCTCCAGCTCATATCAGGGATTCCTCCCTCTAGGTGGGCGACCCTGGGGGGAAACGCAAGCTGAGGGCGGTGGGTCTCCCCGTCCCTGTCCCCAGCCATGGAAACAGGCCACCTGTGAGTCCGTCAGGCACGACGGGCTACGGAACTTGCTCAGTTCAGAGCTGTTGGGAAGTTCGCAACGAACAGGAGAGCATTAAGCCCAGCGTGGGGCCCTTCTGGGCTTGGGGCCCTCGAAGCCGGCCCCGCACCAACCTCCCCCGCTGGGGGGGCACGCTAGGTGCAGAGGCCGGCTCTGGGCACCTCGGACCCTCTGCCCCCCGCACAGCTGTGGTGACACCCAGTGCAGCTCTAGGTGCGGCCACTCCTGGCCTGACCCTATGGCCTGCTCTGGGACGGCGGGACACAGGCGGGGACCTGGGGGGCGGGGGGCGGGGCAGGCCGTGCTCCCTGTTCTTTCCGCCTTTGAGCCAGCACCTGGGGTGCTTGACTCCAGGCCCCCTAAGCTGGGAGGGGAGCCCTCAGTTTTCAGCAGGCCTCCCTGGATCACACGCTCCTCCGTCCCAGCTCCTCCCTCCCTTGTGCGGCCCGTGTTCCTGCGGAGCCTCGGACACACTCCTGCCTCCTTTGGGGCCTTTGCCTCAACGCTTGCCCTTTATCCTGCCCTTTTTTTTTTTTTTAATGTTTTTATTTATTTCTGAGAGAGAGAGAGACAGCGTGAGCAGGGGAGGGTCAGAGAGAGAGAGAGAGACACAGAATCCGAAGCAGCTCCAGGCTCTGAGCTGTCAGCACAGAGCCCGACGCGGGGCTCGAACCCACGAACCGTGAGATCATGACCTGAGCCGAAGTCGGACGCTCAACCGACTGAGCCCCCGGGCGCCCCCCCCCCACTTTTTTCCCTTAACCTTTTATTTTTTGAGAGAGCGAGAGAGAGTGAGCAGGGGAGGGGCAGAGAGAGGATGACACGGAGTCCAAAGCAGGCGCCAGGCTCCCAGCACAGAGCCCGACACGGGGCTGGACCCCACACGCGAGATCGTGACCTGAGCCGAAACTGGACCCTCAACGGACGAACTCACCCAAGCGCCCCTATCCTGCTATTTTCTTTATTCCAATCTACTTCTGTTTCCGGAAGCCCTGCTCAGCCAGCCGCTCATTCACAGCCCCTCTCTCCTGCTAGGTGGGACCCGGATGTTTGCTCCAGCTGTAAGGCCGGCAAGCAGAGGGTCCGCGGGAAATGTTTGTTGACTGAATGCGCGGTAGAATGGAGGAGAGGAGCGCTCTCCACCAGACAAGGGGCCCTTTTAGAGCGGCCTTTGGAAACTTTGATTAAAGTGTGGCCTAGATTTTTTCCTAGAGGCCAGGGAAGGAGGCCACTGCCCGGCCACGTGATCTTGGGCAAGCTGAGTCCCTCCCCCGGGTCTCAGTTTCCCCTTCCGTGACACACAGGGCCTCCCTGGGGCCGCGCGGGCAGTGGCCACGAGGGGCTCTGGAGGGGTNGCGCCGCGGGGGCCTGGGGTCCTGAGCCAGGGCGGCCGCCCAGGGCGGGGCACGGGCTGCGAAAACGGGAACGCGCGGGGCTCCGGCGGGGCGTTTGTGCACCTCGCGCGGCTGCCCGGCCCGGAAGGGGGCCGGGGGCCGTGTGTGGCTTACCGGGCGGATGCCCGCGTAGGGTTGCGTTCGCTCGTGCATCCTGTGCCCCCTCATGTCTGCGTCCCCGGCCTCTCTGCCCACGGGGGGCCGCACTTTCCCACGTGCCTCCACTTCTGCTTGAGACTCAGGACTCAGCCAACACATACTCAGTAATGACCTATCAGGTGTCGGGGTGGGGGGGGAGTCTTCCAGGCCCCGGGACGCTGCACGTAGGAAACCAACATAACCGACTCACCACCACCCTAAGAGCTTACGTTTTAGGAGGAGGAGGGAGAGGGCGAATGAATGAAAGGTGAATATTATGTTTATATTTAGGTAAATGTTTCCCGTTAGGCCGTGAGAAGGGAGCAAAGAGGAACAGAGAGATGGCCGAGTGAGAACTGTTCTGTTAAAGTCAGGAAAGGCCTGTGCGAATGGGTAAGAGCCGGAGCCATTGGAGGATGGGGGACAGCAGAGGGAATAGAATGCAAGGGCTCAGAGCCACCAACATTTATCCTTGTTTAATGTTTATTTATTTTTGAGAGAGAGAGAGAGAGAGAGGGAGACACAGAATCTGAAGCAGCTCCAGGCTCCCAGCTGTCAGCACAGAGCCCAACGCAGGGCTTGAACTCACAAATGGTAATATCATGACTGGAGTCGAAGTTGGCTGCTTAACCAACTGAGCACCCCAGGAGTCCCCCAATATATTTAAAAAAATGTTAATGTTTATTTTTGAGAGAGAGCGAGAGAGCTCAGTGGGGGAGGTTCAAAGAGAGAAGGGGACAGAGGATCTGAAGTGGGCTCTGGGCTGACAGCCCAATGCAGTGCTCGAACTCATGAACCGTGAGATTGTGACCTGAGCCAAAGTCAGACACTTAACCGACTAAGCTACCCAGGTGTCCCGTACGTAACATTGAGTACTGGGCACTTTTCTGTGGTGGATCCTCAGAGACTGCTAATAATAAAGGTCATTTGTCCTGGCCTGTTTGGGGTCAGGTCCTTGACTAGGTGACTTACATATAATAGATGATTTAACCTTGGGGCACCTGGGTGGCTCAGTTGGTTAAGCCTCCGACTTCGGCTCGGGTCATGATCTCACGGTTCGTGGGTTCGAGCTCCACTTTGGGCTCTGTGCTGACAGCTCAGCGCCTGGAACCTGCTTCGGATTCTGTGTCTCCCTCTCTCTCTCTGCTCCTCCCCTGCTCTCGCTCTGTCTGTCTGTCTGTCTCTCAAATGTAAATTTAAAGAAATTTTAGATGATTTTTAACCTCAAAACAGTCCTTGTCATATGTGGGTACTATTAGCCCAGTTTAAGGTGGTGGGCACGGAGGCTCAGAGGGGCTTCCCCAGGGCCACCAAGTGAATGATGACCAATCCATGACCCCCTTTGATTCTCCTCACAGCCTTTAGGGAGGATCTGTCTCCCCACTTTGAGGGCTGGGCGGGTTGGACCTGGGAGACGTTAAGAGAAGTGATTGAGTGGAAGTCTTAGGGGGAAAGCCCAGACTCTCAGGTCGGGGAACATCAGCCTTATCTGGGACCATGCCTGGGTGTGTGCACCTGTTATGAGTTGAATGGTTTCTCCCCCAAAATATGCTCAAGTCCTAACCCCTGGTGCCCACAAGTGTGACATTATTTGGAGGTTTTCATAACATAATCAGTGTAAGAGAAAGTCACATTGGATTCGTACGAGGCCTGATACCGTGAGTACTGTCCTTACAGGAAGCCCACGTTAAGGGACAGACATAGGGAGAAGCCCATGTGACAATAGTGGCAGAGAGTGAAGGGATGTACGCACTGGCCCGGGAGCATCATGATGGCTGGGAGCGCCAGAAGCTGCGAGAAAGGCGCGTGTGGAACAGACTCTCCCTTCTTCGTGCGCTCAGAGGGCGTACAAGTCCCGCCGCTGCCTTGAGTCTGGACCTCTGGCCCCAGAACGAGCAAATAACTTTCTGTTGTCTTCTGATGACCACCCAGTGTGTGGCCATCTGCTGTGGCAGCCCCAGGACATGAACGCGATTGAAGAGATGAGGACAGAGCCCTGGGCAGGTGGAATCACGCAGCCTGTCCCGCTCGCGTCTTGGACCCGCCTTCAGAGCCGTGTGAGGGTCCGGGGACTCCTGGGTGTCATGCCAGGACCCAGGCCTGGGAAGCCGCCCTGTACCTCCCTGGGTTCANAGGATTCCTCCGCTTAGAACATCACCAGCTTCTGTCCAGTCCCATCCTTGCTGCCCAGCCCCCACGGGAACAGAACCAGCGCCTGCCTCCCCTGCGCCCCTCCGGGGGGCCTTTCCCGCAGCGACGGCCAGGCGAGGACCCCACCATCCCCACCTGCGGCTCACAGGCCCCATCTGGACGCAGCCCGAGAATCGACTCTGATCTGTCTTTCGTTTTCTGTCCATCCCGGAACGCGGTCAGCCTGGCGTTTGGGTCAGTGGATCGCTGAGCTGGATCCTCCCAGGACCTGGGATCAGGCTCCGTTCGTCCAGGCCTCTTCTCTAACACCCCTCCCCAGCTAGTGGCCCCGCCCCGCCCCGCCCCGCACCTCCGTTGGCTTCTAGGCTGCGGGCTCTGTTCAGTGCCACGGTCCCAGGGCCCGGCACAGGGAGAGCACACAACAGATGTGTGCTGAGTGGGGCGCCCGGGGGCTCAGTCAGTTGAGCGTCTGACTCTTGATTTCGGCTCAGGTCACGAGCTCACGGTTCGTGAGTTCGAGCCCCACGTCGGGCGGGCTCCGTGCTGACCGCTGGGAACCTGCTCATCCTCTCTCTCTCTCTCTCAAAATAAATAAACGCACTTAAAAAAATCCTTTAACCAATGGATGCCGAGTGAGTGAACACACACACCAATGAACGGAAGACTGGGTGTGGCGGTGTCAGGGGGTCCCCAAAGCCCATCTATCTTAACAGAGACCCAAGCAACTCAGGGTTTCTGCGGATTCAAGCCGAGCTTGCCCTTCGTCTCAAAGCCAGCCTGCAAGGTGGGGTGTGCAGGCCGCCCGCGCCCACCTCAGCCCAAACCGGAGGCTTCAGGGCCCTGAAATGAAACATCAACACAGCAAATAAAAGGGAAGCGCAGGAGTCTAGGGGCTCGCAGAGCTTTTCGCGTCAGGGAGCCCCATCTGCTTGCTGCTTCAGCCTTGCGAGGCTCCTTTCCGCTCCTCCTGGCCCCGGGCTGAAAAAGCCACTCTGCGTTCTTTGCAAAGGCGGAGGCAGGGCTCTGGGAGAGGCCGGAGGCGGGCCACGACCCGGCGGCCCCACGTCTGTGAGCCGCGCACATCACACGTCTGCTAGCAGCCGCCTCCCCGGCCTCAGTTTCCTCGGCTATGAAATGGACGAGATGGTAGCAGCTTCCTTGTGGCTCCTGTGGGGCTGAGAGACACAGAAAGTGCTGATGTCGTCCTCGTACTGAGTAGGAGCTCAGTAAATGCAAACTCCTGCAATATTCGTGTTTTTTTGTTTTTTTGTTTTTTACCAGCACGCTTCAGTTTCCAGCCTACACAGCAGCAGCGGGGGGCCAGGTGGGGAGGTGGGGACCTCGCGGCCCTCCCACACGCGCTCCTTCAGCGGCTCCCACTGCCTGTGGGCGACAGTCCCAAGTCCCTTTGATGGAGACGCCCTCCGCTCACCCCCAACTGGTGCGGAAAGGCCCCCACGTCCCCCAGCCGTGTCCCCTCTCGGGGGCCCACCGCCCTGTGTGGGGGCCCCCCGACAGTCTGCCGAGACCTGAGGCCCATCCTCAGATGCTTTCAAACAACAAAATGGCTAGAAATGCAAAGGAAAACAAGCATATTCAAAAACTGCTATGAAAATGTTTACAAGCGAGCAAGTGATGTAGGAACACATGTGCGATTTCGTAGACGCGTAAAGTAACAGGAGCGAGGGGGTGGCGGGTGGCCGGGACCCCCACGCTGCGCGTGGCTCAGAGTCACTCAGGCTCAGGGTCACAGCAGCTGCTGAGGGTGCAGGGCCTGCGTCCTGCGTCCACACTCATCCGTGTCAGTCTGATCTGCTGAGGGAGATGTTCCCCCGCCGCCCCCGCCAAGTCCACAGCCCTGAATTCTGTCTGCAGGCCAGGTGGGTCTGGGGGACCCAAGGAAGAACTCCTTTGTGTTACTTCCTATGTGGCAGCGGTCACGAGTTACGCACACTTTATGGCTTCAAGTAACACAGATTTATTCTCTCGTTCTGCTTATTCTGGAGGTCAGAGCCCCAAAGGGGTCTCATGGGCCAAAGTCAAGGTGTCAGCAGGTGCGGTTCCTTCTGGAGGCTCTAGGGGGGAAATCCGTCTCCCTGCCCCTTTTGGGCTTCTGGAGGCTGCTGCGTTCCTTGTCCCTTAGCTGGTGACCCCTCCCTCACCTTCCACACCAGCTGCTCCGTGGGCTTTCTCATGCTGATCACCGTGATGCTCTCTCTTTCCACCCCCTTCCTCCAGCTGCTGAATGGAAGATGACCCCCCCATAACCAGCATGATCTCCCCGTCTCAAGGTCAAGAGCCTTGTCCCTTTTGCTGTGTGACGTAGCACGGAAAGCAGCAGTCATCTGAGGGGCTGATGAGGGTGTTTCATCAGTAGACAACCTGGGTCACTGTCTCTGTCCACCTTAGAAAAGTGGCCGCTGCTGATCTGGGAATGTGGATTATAAACAGGGCGGTTCCCACGCTGAAGGCAGCACACTTTTTCCTTTTTGGCGCTCCACGGGCGAGCAGGTGCGCGCGCTGGGGGGTTGCAGGAAGTCCCGTCCTGCAAATGGAAGCCTCTTTTCCCCGTGGGTGTACGGCTGATCCCCTGATCCCCGAACTGCGCGAGGTCTGTGAGAGCCAGTGCTCTCTGCAGCGGAGTGAGGCCCCCGCCTGCGGGCAGGGTTTTCCTGGCGGGCGGGCGCTGGTCCGGGGACCCAGCCGCAGCAGGTGCAGCCTGGCAGGCGCATCAGACGCCGGCTCCAGGAGCCCCCGCAGGTACAGCGTGGACGCGGGGTCTATTCCGGGGCGGTGGGGGGCGGGGCAGGGGGTGCCGTGTCACCCGGCTGAGAGGCACACAGCTGCCTGGGAACACTGTCCTCGTCAGCTCGGGCTGCTGTGACTAAGGACCACAGGCTGGGGGCCTTGAATGACAGACATTGATTTCCTCACAGTTCTGGAGGCCAGAAGTCCAAGATCCAGGTGCTGGGGTGCTGGCAGAGTGTCTTTTGGGGAGGCCCCTGTCCTTGGCTTGCAGATGACTGTCTCCTCCCTGGGTCCTCACGGGTGTGTCTGTGTCCTAATTTCCTCTTGGAAGGACAGCAGCCATATTGGATTTGGGTCCATCCGGGTGACCTCATTTATTTATTTCTTTATATGAATTTTTAATGTTTATTTTTAAGAGAGCGAGCGAGACACAGAATCCGAAGCAGCTCTAGACTCTGACCTGTCAGCACAGAGCCCGACGCGGGGCTCGAACTCCCGAACCGTGAGATCATGACCTGAGCCGAAGTCAGACGCATAACTGACTGAGCCCCCCAGGTGCCCCCCTGCTGACCTCATTTAACTTCAGCACCTCTGTAATGACCCAGTCTCCCCATACAGACCCCCTTGGATGCACTGGGGGTTGGGACTAAGCATGGGAATTCGGTGGTGGCGGTGGGAGGCGGGGACACACTTCAGTCTGTGACACAGACCTACTTCGCTTTGGCAGGCAGCTCTCAGTTCAGCAGAATCCTGCTGGGGGCCTCCCACGCCAGTCAAGGGGCCCTTGCTGCTAAGGCCTACAGAGGCGGCCAAGAACTGGGGTCCTTGTCACAGGAAGTCCCAAGAGATAAAGCGCCCCCCGCACCACGAAACATGCCACAGATCTGAAGACAATGGGAAAACCACGCAAGCGATTCTCTCAGGGAAACTCCACTCCCATGGCACTTTGCCTGAAAGGTCAAGCCCAGGCTCGGAGGTGATGGGGGACCGGGTGCTGGAGACAGGGGTGGGGCTCGGCCCCCCAGAGGCTGGTGGCAGTTGCGGGCAGGGCCAGCCTCTCCAGGCCCCCGAGTAAACGGTGACACCAGGTGGCGTCTTAGCGCTGAGGCTCCTAGCGGGGGAGTGGCCGCTGGCTCCTGACCTGCGGCGGGGACCCTGGCGAGGCGGAAGCGGTGCCCAGGTGACCCGAAGGGCAGGGTGCGCTGGGCCGCAGGCAGCGCTGTGCTGGAAGTTCTTCTTAGCACGTCTGTCCGCCCGCCTCCACCCTCCCTGCCTGTCCCCCCTCCCCGCGGGGAGAAACTCAAACTGGTTCAAAGAGTCACTTTTCTTGAGTGGCTGACTCACGATCTAAGGAAGTGTGCAAACAGCTTTTTATCTGCTTTGGAAACACCCCTTAGCCTAGAACGTCTCCGCACTGACACCAAATCCACATAGACTTACGTACCCGCTGGGCTGTGAGATTGTTTCCTCTGCTTCTGCGACCTCGTGATGACGCAACACCTGTTGTGATAAAAACGCTCAAAGAAAAAAAAAAAACACCTCTGAAAACTACGGCTGCCTGGTTCTCTTGCTTCCTCCCACTTTCTGCTGCTCGAGCTCCGTGAAATCAGGGCGACCTCACTTTGCAGGAAATCCTGCCGGCAGGTCTCTGGGGACCAACCCAGCCCCTCTCTGGGGAATAGGATGCGCCTCTAGAAACTGCCCCCCCACCCCCAGCATGCAGCCAGGATAGATTTCACAGCCACTAGCACAGGTAGGTCTAGAGGGTTCCAAGTTACCAGAATTCGCCTCAGAATGGCCACAAGGGCCATCACCCACCTGGGATGGAGATTTGCATTTCCTTTTTAAAAAAAAAATTTTTTTTTTAACGTTTATTTATCTTTGAGAGACAGAGAGCGAAAGAGCATGAGCAGGGGAGGGGCAGAGAGAGAGGGAGACACAGAATCTGAAACAGGCTCCAGGCTCTCAGCTGTCAGCACAGAGTCCGACGCGGGGCTCGAACCCACGAACTGTGAGATCATGACCTGAGCCGAAGTCGGACGCTTAACCGACTGAGACACCCGGGCGCCCCAGAGATTTGCATTTCCTACTCTTTCCTTCCCAAACCAGGACAGAGGAGTGCCAAAGGGGGCGCGGGTTCTGAGTCGCCCACACCAACAGGCAACAAAACTTCAGCGTCGAACGAGGAAACCAAGGCGGGGCCGTTACATGTTAAGTGCAGACGTCAGGAATCTGACCTCTGAAAAAATACTGACTTCAGTATTTCTCGAGGAGGCCATCGCTCTTCGTAGAGATGGAAGTGTATAATTTTAAGGAGGATTTTTTTCTAACGGGGTAAATACTTCTCCAACCCCACTTACAAGCTTAATAACAGCACCCAGTGGGGAGGCGACACTCATTTCTTGGAACCAGCCCACTGGGGAGAACGCAGAAGCGCCCGAGACTGGCCCTGGGGTCGCTGGCGCCATCTGCTGGCCGCATCGAAACAGACCTCGGAGATCCCAACACGGCCCAGCGTGTGACTTCCGTGCCTGTAGGGCCCCAGGAAAAGCGTGAGACTTCCCACGGGCGTCATCCCACCTGGAAGTTACCGCAGGAGCAGCGAACCTGAACCTGAACCTGAACACTCACCGTGGGCCGGCCAGCCACGAAAACAGTCTGCAGGCCCTAACTGAATACCCAACCCCAGGCTTTGTGAATGCTGCTTTTACCGTCTCTCCCATTATACAGATGAGGTCACTAGGGCTCAGAGAGGTGGAGATCACACACTGAGGGGCCCGCGCTGGGAGCTGTGGGCAGGCAGTCTATGATCTGAACCACGTACAACGTTATACGGATATTTCAAATGTCACGTTTTGATTGACTGATAGTCCCTCTCCCATTTGGGCGGAAATGCGAGGAAGCCATTATGATCGGTACTCATGGCGGGTACTGCTTGAAGCTACTGAACCTCAAGAACCTGTCCTGAACCTGAGACGTAGCGGGGAGAATAATCCCAGTCCAGGATACGATGAACACATAGAACGTGTGTGTGTAGACACGTACACACACGTGATGGCAGTAC
This sequence comes from Crocuta crocuta, assembly GCF_008692635.1. Classification (NCBI taxonomy): domain Eukaryota; kingdom Metazoa; phylum Chordata; class Mammalia; order Carnivora; family Hyaenidae; genus Crocuta; species Crocuta crocuta. The sequence goes on from NW_027532250.1 coordinate 1,391,184, forward strand.
AATGTTACACGGGATAATACTCGCCATTACTGTGAGCGACACAGTGGAATATAAAAATTAAGTGGATTTTAAAGCGGCTCCATTACAAAAACACTAGTACCAGTAACTACAGTCACTTCACAGCCTATGAATGGATGTTTAGTTTGGAAAATGCTGGCTGACATGTTCCCTAATGTGTTTGGCTCATTTCTCACAGAACCTCTCCTTCAAAGGAAAATCAAATTTGGGGGCCCCTGGGGGGCTCAGTCCGTTAAGCGTCTGATTTCAGCTCAGGTCATGATCTCGCGGTTCGTGAGTTCGAGCCCCAGGTCGGGCTCTGTGCTGACAGCTTGGAGCCTGGAGCTGCTTCGGATTCTGCGTCTCCCTCTCTCTCTGCCCCTCCCCTGCTCGTGCTCGGTCTTTCTCTCTCAAAAATAAACGAACATAAAAAGTTAAAAAAAAAAAAAGAATTTTCCAGTGTGGCATTTTGCTCCTTGAAGATGACTTTAGGTGTACGTTTTACCTTCCGTTGTATTATTTCATGGCTCGTTTTTACTGCTTTGTTTTCATTGTATAAATTTTTATGGTTACTTTTTACTTTGGGCAAAAGATAATCGTTTACCATACACTTCCTTTCCTTCTTGACGAAGTTGACGGCAGTGACGAATCTTGCAAGGTAACCATGTTTTTCAAAAGCGGATCAATGTAAAGGACAATAAGTAAACCACAGTGAAAGCGGGTTGTGCCCGGGACACTGCATGACAACCGGCCCCTTCACACGACCACGCACCGGAGGGGCTGGTGACAGACGAAGGTGACAGACGAGGCCACCCCTAACACAGGCTGGGCAGGCAGGGGTCAGGAGTCCCCCCGACTGCAGAGGGCTCTGGGAAGGCTCGCAAGACACAAAAGCACCGCATTTGCTGGCCACTTCTGTGTCTGTGCCCCCAGGACAGGGGGTCAGACCAGACGTGGCGGAGCNGTGGCGGAGCAGGGGTGCGACCCTCCTGTGCCAGCACCACCCCGCCCCTGACCTCCGGCTCCTCTCCTGCAAGGTCTCGCCGCCAGGCCGCACCCACGGCTCCCGCCAAGTGCGGGGTCACGTGCAGAGAGGAGAAAAGGCCCAGCGAGACCGGAGGGCAATGACGTGAAAGCAACGTGCGAACTTGAGCATCTAGGCGGTCGGTCTGCGCCCGCGGGGAAGCTCCTCCGCCTCCGCGTGGGGCCGGTCAGCACACGATGCTGGAAAGTGTTAAGTGGACGAGACAACGGGCCTCCACGAGGCTTACATTCTCCTCTCAACGAAAGCAGGGCTTCTGGTTTTAACCGCGTGCAAATGTCTCATGGTGCGGGGACTTGACGCTTGTTATGACGGTCACGGTGCACACGTGTGGCTTTCTAACTAGAAGACCCCATCAAGTTTTCAAGTACCCACTGCACGCATCGCACGGTCCGGGTGCCGGCACAGATGAGGTCTAAGATGCAGAGTTTCTCAAAGACTCCGTGTGCCTTTTAGGAAACATGAAAACAAGTACCCTAAGAAGTCCAGTGACTCAGCACTTATTTCCTGGTTCATTGGCAAACGCACAGCAGGCTTTGAAGCTCTAGGTTCTGGGCAGGCGGACAAAGAGCCAGGGCCCTGTCTACCAGGGCTCATGTCTCCGTGGGCACCACGGGCTCTCTCTCTCCCGGCTTCTGGCACCACAGAGCAATTTCAGTAAATGGTCTTTGGCAAATGTTTTCAGTTTGCCAGTAACCAAAACGAGCTGTCCCCTTGATCTTGCGGCAAAGCCCGGTCTTGGAGAAGAATGCTCTGCGAAGCTCCTGATTTAGACCCACTATTTCAAGGTCATTTTCAACCATCGCCCGTCACTGGCTTATACAGAGAATGAGGAAACTTCAGGTAAATGAACACTGCTAAATCTTGGCTCCCCCCCGCCCACCATGAAGGCGGGCCACCGAGATCACACCACACTCGGCACAGCAGCTGCCTGCTGTCCCCGCCATGTGCAGATCACAAGGCCCCACGGCTGATTCATGCAGCAAGAGACATGAGGTGGAATTAACTTGAAAACTCAGACTTTTCCCCCTTCGCACCTGCCTTTCTCTCCCCCCAAAATACATCTTTCATGCAGAGACAGAGCTGAAGAATTAAAGGGCCTGAATTTACTTGGGATCCGACTACCAAAGAATTTGAACCACCGAGTGCAGGCGATCTCTTTCAGTAAAAAATTTTATTTTCCTTGCTTTTTAGGAGTAGGCAAACAAGCGTTACAAGATCATCAAGCCAGATTTCCAAACTTCAGCAAGTCAGCTTAGATCCCAGCCCCAAACAGTAACGCGTGAGAAGCATCTGGGATCACAGGGGAGAAACACAACCACGGACTCAAAAGTCAAACGTCGAAGTTGAATTTCACTCAGATACTTACCAAGTAAGAATTTTCAATTATGAGAAATTAGAAAAGAAAGGAAAGCAAGGCCGGGAACCCCCAGTCACTGGGCGCGATCCAGAGCACGTGTCCTGCAGGCAGCTCGGGCCCCGAGCTGAGGGCCACACAAACGTCCCCCACTGGGTCTGGTGCTCAGCACACGGACGGGCCGTCCCGGCCACCAGGCGGTACGCCCGCAGAGCCCAACGACACAGGGATGTCACAGACGGAACGCAGGAAGCCTGTGCTCGGACAGGCAGCCGCTGGGCCCGCGCACGGCGGACAACAGTCACGGCCCGGGGTCCCCGCCCTCCTCAGCGAGGCTGCTGCTCCCCCGACGGCGTCTCACGTCACACATCAAAACCCACGGTCGTGCTGGACGGAGGAGCCCCCGAGGGCTGAGGGGCAGAGGCGGGGGGCAGAGAGACAAAGGGAGCTCAGGAGGCAATGTTCAAAATACTTTATTACAAAATGCAGCACAGCGTCCTCAGAATGTTCCCCAATGTTCTCCACCAAAGACGGGGCTGAACGAAGCGCTGCAGATGCCCAGCCGCCGCCGGCAGGAACCTCACTTCCAGGGCCAGCAGAGGCCGGCGGCGGGGCTCCTGCCTGCCCAACGACGATCGTTTTCTCCAGGGGCTCAAATCCACATCGTGGCTGACAAGCTACCAAAAACTGGGACCCAAATTCGTATGAAGACGAGGCGCAGCGGAGACAGCACAGCTCCCGACGGCCCAGGGGCCTCGGCCTCTACTTCTTATTCCTGGGCTTTAGCTCCTCGGCTGCATTACGCAGGAAAATGTAATTTTTCTTTTGAGGATTATAAAATTCATGTCCCTAAAGAGGAAAAAACACAACAATCTTATTATTAAAAAGCAAAAGTTAGCATTTTGCAGGCACTTGGCACCGTCAAGCCCCGTGCCGCGCATCGAACAGACCCTCTGGGGGAACAAAACAGGTTTCTGGAGAAAGAAGCAAACGTTAAACAGAAACTGGTTTTGGAGGAAAAGTCAAGGGCGTGGTGGGATCAGTCTTCAGTGTCCCATTGGGAAAGATGGTCTTTGATGCACTGTTCAGCGGAGATGCTTCCACCCGCTGCCACTGCAAAGCCCGGAGGACTGCCTGTGGGAGGAGCAAGGCCTTCCGGGACAACAGGGGAGGGCTGCTCTGACTCGAGGCCGCCAAGCATAAGGCACAGCTGCTGCTCTGGGGCTTCCCGGGCATGAGGGCAGGGCCGGGCCGGGCCTCCCCACACAGAGCCACACAGACGCGGAGGGCCGTGTCGTGGTCGCTGTGCCTGCTCGTGCCCGTGGTGAGGCGGAAGGAGATCAGTACAACTCTGGGACCAGAAAATTCCGGGCCAGGCTGGACTGTGAAGGGCTGGGAAGGGCAGACTGGGGGCTGTGAACATTATCCCACACGGAAAAGGAACAGTGGCCACCAAAGTCTCACTTAAGTGGCACCAGGAGGAGAGGGGGCGCCTGGGTGGCTCAGTCGGGTGAGCATCGACTCTTGGTTTTGGCTCCGGTCATGATCTCATGGTTCATGAGTTCGAGCCCCGCATCGGGCTCTGTGCTGACAGCAGAGGCTGCCTGGGATCTCGTCTCCCTCTCTGCCCGTCCCGTTTGCTCGCGCTCCCAAATTCATAAATTTAAGGAAAAAAAAAAAAGAGAGACAGGACAGACCTGTTTCAGGGAGGTGGGGGGGAGGGGGAGCAAGGCAGAGGCAGCACCTCCGGCGACCAGTGGAGCAGTAACAGGGAGGCGGGGAGGGACCTGGCTGCCCCCTGCCTCCCCCACGATGACGGGTTTTAGGCTCATCCCTGGGCAGATGTGCTGATAAGGGTCTAGAAGTTTCACTCAGTGGTGACACAGGCTCTCATCGTAGCACACAAGGCACAGCTGCTCTGGCCACGGGGACACCGGGCAGTAGGCCGAGGGGTTAGTACCGCGTGGTCAGGGTCTCACTCCAGGGACAACGGTCCTTAACGCAGAAACAGGGTGGCGTTCCCAAAGCAGCTCTTTCTACACGAGGGTGAGGACTTCACGGCTTCTGCGACGAGCTGCCTTGGACACTTCAGGTGACGCACTAAGAACAGCTGTCGCAGCGGTGACCCACCCGCCACCTCTGACCACCGTTTCCAAGCCTGCAACACACGGAGCCCTGAGCGAGACGTGGGCTGACCCGGCTCTGAGGTGGCCGCGGGCGGAGCACGTGGAGGGGGACCCATGGAAGAGCCCCGGGGAGAAACCGAGGCCTCAGGCCACAACCTGGCTCCGGCCCAGCCCCGGCAGAACCAGAAGCGCACGCTTTGCAAAGCAGAGCGTGTGGCTCCCACAGTGAACAGACACGTGGTGGCACATCCGTGCCACAGGCTGCCACGCAGTGGAAAGGACGGACCAGATATGCTCCGGGCCGTGGGTTCTCCCCACAATCATGTCACCAGGTGAAAGATGCCCGGCAAAAAGGAGCGTGTGGTGTAGGACTCGTTTTACATAGAATTCTAGAAAATGCAAACTCATCTATAAAGACAGAAAGCAGATCAACGGTGGTGTTGGGGGGGAAGGGGGAAGGATTACAGCAACACACATGGAAACTTCTGGGGGAGATAAAAGTGTTCTCTCGCCTGGGGTGATAGTTTCAGAGACACATGTACAGATGCTGAAACCGATCACTCCGCACAACGACCACATTTCAGGGCCCCCTCCGTTCGGCTGCCCGAGAAAGCAGGGTGCAGCTGCACACCCGCGTCAGCCGACACTCAGCCACGGAGGCCACACGGGCAGGGGCCGGGGCGCCTGGGTGACTCGGCCTGTTAAGTGTCCGACTCTTGATTTCAGCTCAGGTCACGATCGCATGGTTTGCTCGATCAAGCCCTGCATCGGGCTCCATGCAGACAGGGCAGTGCCCGCCTGGGATTCTCTCCCTCCCTCATGCTCTCCCCTTCTCAAAATAAATCAAGCTTAAAAATTAAAAGTTAAAATTAAAAATTAAAGAAAACAGTAACGTGCTGAACAGGCAGGGTGACCACAGGGAGAGCAGCCAGAGACAACGTCCGGCTCTTCTGAGAAAGAGAATCAAAGGTGAGACGGAGACCTGTTTCTCCAGGGGGCGACGGTAAGCGACTCAGCAGGGACGCGGGGGCGACGGAGGCCTGGAGGATGGAGGACAAGCACGTGGGAGTCGGCGGGACTTCTCTCTCCAAGTGAGGGGCCCCTGGGGCACCAGGTGCGCGCACCCTGTGGGGACCAGGATCCGGAAGAGCTCAGGAACCAAGTCAGAACCGAGGGGCTGCTGGCGGCGGCTGGAGAGCCCCACACAGAACCAGTCAGGCTTCGAGCGGACGGGGAAGGGCGGCACCCAGGGCGCGGCCGAAACAGCGGAAGCAGGCGGGCGCTCCCCCCTCCCGACAGGCCCCGCGGTCAAGGGAAAGGTTTCCCAGCGAGCTCTGGCCCAAGGCTGGAGCGTGCGCTTCCCAGCGGAGGACCAGGAGGCGGCGGGGACGGAGAGAAGACGCCCAGAGGGGGAGATGAGTGGCGTGAAGGGGTCCCGTGCGTGTCTGCGGTGGGAGGCGGGTGGAAGCAGACGGGCCAGGAAGACACGCGCGTGTGCTGACGAGTGGGAAGCCATGGTGGAAAGGTGGCTGCGGAGAGGGGGTCAGAGTGGGGCGGGGGGGGGGGGGAGGACAAGAA
>NW_027532250.1:1397347-1399455 GCF_008692635.1 Crocuta crocuta
AGGATCAAACAGTCCAGGAGAAGCAGCAGCCCAGGAGCACGCACGGGGCTGGCCGAGCGAGAGCAGGCGTCCACCAGCAGCCCGGGGCTCGAGCACCCGAGACTGTCCCCCTCAGGGCTGCGCTGGGACGCCTCGAAAATGCATCCAGGATCCAGTCGGCCCCTAACTCCCCTCCCCAAATAATACACAAAAAAGCAACACCTCCAGCGAAAGCCCGGCGACCTGGCCCCGCGGCCCCTGCCCTGCTCTGCCCTCCTCCCTGGCAACCACCCAGGCCTCACTGAAGGACGTGCACCCACCCCAACGACGCACGGGTGGCCCCGGGCTCACCTCTGCTTCTGGGCTCATGATGACCAGACCGTCCCCAGGGGCAGGTCCCCAGGGAAAGGCTCTTTAGGTGCGACCTCACTGAGGCCCTGTACCTCGCGAGCATGGCCTGCTATTTCCCTCGGAAGTGACGGGACAGTGACCTGCCAAGGTCACCAGTGAGTCCGGAGAAGAGTCACAACTCGAGGCCAGGCCTGCGGGCCCTCACCTTGGACCAGTCGTAGCTGGAGGCGTAGGCGAATATGTTCCCGTTGTGGTTGAAGCAGCAGGCCGCTATCGGCTGGTCCAGCTGCTCCGAGGTTTTCAGTTTCGTTCTGGCGTCTTTGTCCCAAAAGCTGAATCTGCCATCAGATCCCACGGTGGCGAGGGTGCCGTGAACAGGGTGGAAGGCGATGCCGTTGACCTGCAGGGAGCGACACGCACAGTGAGAGGTGGACAGCGCAGGCGCGGTCTGGCCTTTGCCAGGACGTGCCTCGTGCCGCGGGAAGACAAAGCATCCAGACCGTCACTTCCCGGGAGCCAGCTGCCCGCGCATCTCAGGAGAAACCAGCCAAGCTTCCAGAATCAACTGCCGGCCCAGGGCTGCACCACGTCTCCCGTTAGGAACACAAGTCAGCAAACATGAACACATTTGCAGCCAGGGGCGCCGCAGAGTGGACCCCAGGAGCAGCGCCCGAGGGGGCGGAAGCCGAGGGCCCGACGTGCACCCAGAAGCCGCAGGCAGAAGCACAGAGAGTCAGGGTGTCATAAAAACAGAAACCTGGGCCCTACGGCGTAAGCCACCATCTCTGCCTGTGAACTTGCACACAAAGTGCTCTTTCCTGCCCCCAGAATGACTCAGCCACCCACCTCTAAGTCTAGTTTCTAGACAGGTTCTCAAGGTTAAAGTTTCTAAAAACATACCGCGTAGATGTCCTGAGGCGCTGAGGTATTGGTTCCGTTCGAGCGGTGACATTTGAAGGTGAAGTTGTCTTTGGCGCTGAAAGGCAAAGGCCTAACTGAGCTTTCCTGTCTGGAAAGTCTCAGGTGAAAACTCACAAGCGAACTGAGCCCACTTACGGGTTTGGGGGGTTGATGTAGTGAATGGCAACCCTTCCCTCAATGCTTCCCAGAGCGAAACCAGTCGGCTTGTTCTGTTTATCTTTGAAAATCGCCACACATCGATGCTACCGTTTGGAGAAAGGAAAACAGCGCGTTACCACAACGTGAAAGATAAGACTTCATAACGAAGTGAAGGTAAATAATTTTCACCCTATTTCTGGGTTACAGAAGAACCAGAAACACAGTACGCAAACACGATACAGAAGTGATTTCTCGCCCTCTGGTAAACATTACCGTCCACCTTTCGGGAAACGACTTGTACTTTGTGAACAAACTGCAGACCGTGTGCTTCGGTCCGTGAGGCTCAGCCTCTGGTGCCAGAAAGGCCTGTCGCTCCCACAGCTTGGTGACCCTCGGAGCCCCACCACGTCCTATTCTGGTGCCGCCCCGTCATGGCGGCGGGGTNGCCTGGGTCTTCACTTCCTCGGTCTATACTTCCTTTTACATGTTTTACTCAACTATCTTGAGAGAGAGCATGTATGCGAGCAGGGGCGGCAGCGGGGAGGGGGAAGACAGAGAGAGAGAGAGAGAGAGAGAGAGAGAGAGAACGAGGGGGAGAGAATCCCAAGCAGGATTTGCACCGTCAGCACCGAGTCTGACGCGGGGCTCTGTCTCACCAACCGTGAGATGACCTGAGCTGATGCTCAACTGACGGGACCACCTGGCCACCCCCCGAGACC
>NW_027532250.1:1399473-1474785 GCF_008692635.1 Crocuta crocuta
CCCGAGACCGACCCACCCACCCACACTGGACGTTGCATCTTCCGTGAGGAGTTCAGGAGGCGCAAGGGCTGCATCAGAGCCTGGGATGAAGCCACAGAGGAGTGAAGGTGAAGAGCGGTTTCTGTTACTGGGACGCCTGCCAGAGCACACGGATTTCCCAAGTAAACCGAAGAGTATGTGCTGGTTCTATTTCTGTACCGTTTGCCTTTTTTTGAACAAAAAGCCCATTACTTCTGCCAGCAGAAAAAAGATGAACGGAGAGAGACAAGAGTCTGTGAGTTCCCAGAGGCGGGCAGGCGGTGCCTCGGGCGCTCAGCTCGGGAGCAGGAGCCGCACGCCTCTAGGGGGCTCCACCGACCAGAACACACCCTCGCGGCGGCTGAGGCAAGAGCTGCCCGCCTGCCTCAGCAAGTGAGAGGCCCAGGTGCCTGGGAGGCAGGAAGTGAAGCCGGGTCAGACCAGGTTTTGTCAGGAGCCGGGGACTGACCCAAAAGGAAATGAGGAGCCACCACTCTTTTCAGCAGGTCCGGCAAAGTGAGATGCGCTGTTGTAAGAGCGAGCCCCCCAGCCCCCCTCGGAGAGACGGAAGGAGGGCACACGCAGAACCCCTTACCGTCACTCAAGGAGACTTGGATTAGAGGTGGTGGGAGGGAAGGAACAAAATGAACAGATCCCCAAACACCTGCAAGGCCGAAGCGAACCCGCAGATGAGAGAGACAGGCGGGAAGGGGGGGCAGATCGAGGACGGCCTCCAGATCTGCAGCAGAGGCAGCAGCGGGTGGATCTCACGGGATGCGGGGCACGCGGGGAGGAGCAGGCGGGGGGCGGGAGCAGGGCAAGGTCAGGTTTTCGCTCAGCAAACACCTACAGAAGCCCTCCGCACGCCAGGCCCGGCGCTGGCTGGGAAAGACGCAGCCACAAAGAGAAACCTTGGCTCTTGCCGAGTTTACGTTCCAGTGGGCAACACGAGACAAGATACGTAAAACGTATTATGTGTTTATCCGTGAGGCATACGCGCGCACACACGTAACTTTGGGAAAATACCAGGGAGAAGCCTGAGGAGGGGTAACCTCGAAATACGGACCCGCAGACACCGGTCCCGGGTTTGGCGTGGGCCGGGACGCGGGGCCGGGACGCGGGGCCGGGACGCGGGGCTGAGACGCTGGGAGACACGCAAAGGAGCTGTCAGACCATGGGAGTCCCCGAGGGGCCCCGGAGCCGAGGTCTGTAGGGCATCTGGGTCCCCAGCCCACAAGGTTTACCTAAGTGACAGCAGGGACGGGAGAGGAGGGTCCTGCTTCAGGAGGGAAGGGGGCGCGGCCAAGGGCACACACCGGGGAACCCAGCACGCGGCAAGAGGCGAGGGAGCCGAAGTAGCAACCGCGCGGCAGGTGTGAGGCGGGCATCGCAGGGACCAGGGACGGGACACTGGAGACCACGTAAGGACAGTGGTGACTCCTGCTCAGCGGGGGGATCGGCTGGTCCGCGTGCACTGGAACCCCTGGCGAGGAAGAGCCATCGGTGGCCAAGCCAAAAGCGGTTTCAGGAGAGTCGTGGGGGCAGAAGTCTCAAGGGAGCCGGGTGAGGAATGAGTGGGAGGGAAGAGGGCGCATGTGAGACGCTGAACTGCAAAGGAAAAAGGGGTCCGAGTGGTACTGAAGATGTGGGGCTAGTGCTGGTTTTCTCGGGCGAAGGAGCCTGGAGCATGAGTCCGGGCCGGCTGTGACATCGGGGGGGCGGGAGTCCGAACCCCCCCCCGCCCGCTGAAGAGGTGCGGACCCCTCCACAGTAGGCCTGCACAGAGCGCACCGCTCACCTGCCTGGCGGGAGAAAGGCCGGGAGCGGTGCGGGCGCAGGCAGACTTCTAGACTCGGCGGGAGGAGGAGAAGTTCCCCACCACTGGCTTTACGCTCCCTGAGTAGGAGCCGAACGCACGTGCGGAGACAAAGGTTGGGGAGGGAGAGCCTAGGGGTTCGACGAGCGAGAAAAATCTGCGTCTGCGGCAGGTGAGCTGAAGAGAAAAGCCCGGTAACGGGGCATGACGAATGCACAGCGGGGGCCAGAAGCTACGCGCACGGTGGAGTCCTTCTCGTTCCGTAGGGTCCCGCTCCCCGGGGCGCGTCTGGAGAGGACAGAGCAGTCGGGCTTGTCCAGGGACGGACAGTATTTACTCACTAAATACTTGCTTGTATCCTGAATTTCACCCCCTCTGAAACTACTTCTAGGGGCACCTGCGGGGCTCGGTTGATTGTGCATCCGACTCATGATCTCGGCTCACGTCACGATCTCACGGTTTGTGAGCTCCAGCCCTGCGTTGGGGTCTGTGTTGACAGATCCTGCCTGGGATTCCCTCCCTCCCTCTTCCCACCCCTCCCCTGCTCACGGTCGCTCTCTCTCAAAATAAAAAACTTTAAAGAAACAAACTACAAGAAGAAGCTGCGTATAGATGTCTGGAAGTTCAACCGGGCCCAGCCGTGGGCCATAAGGCGTGTGCAGCACGTGCTCATGAGCGCATGCGTCCTGGCCGCGCAACTCACCTGGTGCTTCAGCGGGGATTCGATCCTCCTGAACTCAGAAGGCTGATTCTCTAACTGGTAGACAATCAGTCCCCTCTCCGCAGTCGCCACCACGGCCATAGGGTAGATCTAGGGAACGGAGGGAAGGGCTGTGCTTGAAATGAAGGACTACGGCTTTTTTTTCTTTTACACCAAACTATCAGATCAAATTTCTTTTAGAGCCAAAAAAGTCAGTCTAGATTCTTTTTTAATTTAAAAAAACCACCGGTATAGACATGTTTCGTGAAAATCTAGAGCAACCATATCTGAAAGCACAACGTCCATTTTTAAGAGGCTCGTGTTTTAAAACCGTAAGATATGATCATTTGGCAACTACACTGAGGAACAGGGAAGAAACGAAAGGCGCCTACCCCCTTCACACGACAGCTGTCGTTACCACCGGTGCCCCCGGCCGGCGCTTCCCCAGGCACGCGCACGCACAGGCGCGTCGGGCGCTCATACGTAAGCTGTGCCCTCGCTCAGGGTGTGTGCTCCGGGAGGGCGCGTGCGGACCGGACAGCACCCCTCCCACGCCCCCCACCGGGCTCAGCTAACCTGCCGGCCTTGCTGGCGCACCAGCTCACACCCAGGCTCCGTCTTGCTCTACAGAACCAGAGCCATCTGCGACTTCACTTTTCTCACCGTGAACTCCTAACAGCGCGATTACTGGTAGTTGGCACAAAACTTTAAGACTTATAACCAAAGGGACAGAGAAAAGGTTCTTCAGTTTCCCTTCCACTCACAGTCCCCATGGACCTGGTGCCACCTGCAAAGTCGCCGCCAGTTTTCCTACAGCCGCCAAAACACATTACATACTGATGACACGTGGCTTCCTGCACACGTTCAATTAACAAGTGGCAAGAAACCCCACCAGCCAGGATGCTGTAATTCTGGGACCAATGCAGCATAAAAACCTCCTGATTTAAGACGACAGGCGATCAGAGCTACATCCTCTGTGCAGTTATAAAGTCTGACAGATTTTTAGATGACCCTCTAGTTGCAAGAGGTCATAGCATTTCTGTTTCTCTTGAAAGAATAACTTATATCAACTCGGAAATTCCTCACCACGTCAGCACAGTAACATCTTTCAGGGAGCTGCAAAACCATCATAGGATTGGATGATCGTGTGTCCCAAAACTAGACGCAAAACAAAAACAAAAACCAGTAAGCGACCCTTCAGAGCTTTAGTCCAAGTAGCTTAAGAACAAAAGTCCCTCCTGGTCAGGCCATGCCCTCCCCCTCAAGGCGTGTCATACCTTCAAAGTCTTATCCCAACTCCCAGTCATCACGCAGCTGTAGTTTGGTGCTTTGATCCAGTGGATGGTTTTAACAGGAGCATCGTGCTTTCAAGAAATCAAAACAGATGAAGACAAGTGTAACTATGTGCTAAACAGCTTCAGTTCTGGAAATCCAGAGTGAACTTGAATATTGAGGTCACCCCAAACAAACACCAAAGGATATCCACGCCTCTCCCATGAGCGGACCATCCGATTTAACCGAAGGATATCTAACTACTTACATTCTGGTAAGTGTGAAGTTATTCTACCTATGATTAGCTAGCGTGTGAGAGTAAAAGCAAGGCCTTTCCGAGGGAGGAGTTCGGAGCTGACTGGGAGGAGTTCCACCAGCCTTATTTACTGACTAAGGGCTGAGAGTTAAGAGACGGAGGACACGCTTCTGGCACAGCCACACAGCTGGGACCTTGGAGAGCACGGGGCCTTCTCTGAAAACATTTCCATGTCGGGGGCCTGGGGGGCTCAGTCGGTTAAGTGTCCGACTTTGGCTCAGGTCATGATCTCATGGTTCGTGGGTTCGAGTCCCGCATCAGGCTCTGTGCTGACAGCTCAGAGCCTAGAGCCTGCTTCGGACTCTGTATCTCCCTCTCTGACCCTCCCCTGCTCATGCTCTGTCTCTCTCTCTCTCTCTCAGAAACAAATAAAACATTAAAAAAAAAAAGAAAAGAAAAGATCTCCATATCAAGAGGCCCTTCTCGACAGGTCAGGCCCCCTGGTTCCTGGCTCTCTTCCCTTCGTTACTTCTGCCTTCACAGTCTTTCCACGGAGCATGCCCGCTGTTCCCAAGCAGGCTCACAGCGCCACAGGTGCATGGGTGCCCCTCTTACTCACTGCTGGGTCTCTACCCCGACCCAAAGTGCCCGGCATACAGCAGGCACTCAATAAATACTTGTCCAATGAGAGAATGTCCAAATACAGCAGGTAAAAGGCAAGCCACACACGGGTGCGGGAACGCCAACCCCGTGGGTGTTGGGGCCGCGTGCACCAGCCTTCTGCAGGCCGGCTGAGGACCTGGGCAATCTGTACTCTATTACCTGGGCGATCTGTATTGCCTGATTACTGTTGAGGTCCCACATTTTGGCAGTTTTATCGCACGATGCTGTAAATACTTTGCTCCCATCCTGAAAGAAAATTGAGAAAATTTGTCATTCTAAAAAAAAAAAAAAAAAATAAAACACTGTCAACTCTGTAAGTTCCTTAGCGACTNTATTTTTTTAATGTTTATTTTTGAGAGACAGAGCATGAGCGGGGGGGCAGAGAGGGAAGGAGACACAGAACCTGAAACAGGCTCCAGGCTCTGAGCTGTCAGCATAGAGCCCAACGTGGGGCTCGAACTCATGAACCATGAGTTTTAAAAGTATTCAAATACAGGGGCACCTGGGCCGGTTAAGTGTCCGACTTCGGCTCAGGTCAGGATCTCACTGTTCCTGAGTCTGTGCTGACAGCTCAGAGCCTGGAGCCTGCTTCAGATTCTGTGTCTCCCTCTCTCTCTGCCCCTCCCCCACTCATGCTCTGTCTCTCTGTCTCAAGAAATAAACAAACGTTTAAAAAAATTCAAATACAGAACTCATTAATTAGGTCCAATATAAAGAAGCACAAGATAATTTTAAAAAAGAAAAGTACTAAATGGAAAGTCCAGACCAGTGGTTGGCCGTTTTTTTATTCAAGGGCCATTTATTTAGTAAACATCTTAGTCCTCAGTGGCCTCCGTTGCAACTCCTTAAGTGTTGCACTTGAAGGCAGCCACACGCATTATGTAAACAAATGAGTGTGGCTGTGCTCCGATAAACTTTATTTACAGAAACAGGCAACGGGCCACACCGGGCCCATGGGCCATAGTCTGCTGACCAGTGACCTAGATTATTTCATTTCTGGTTCCAAAGCTCAAAGATTTACTGCCGTCCTTCCCTAGCAAGTTTCTTCCCATATAAAGTCACCAGCTCTGCAACTGAAAGAAAAGATAAAACCTGCCTCTCTGTTAGTGAAGACAGAGGGTCCATAAACCCTTAGAAGGTACCAACGTATGCAATTGTTCCCGACACTGAGTGACACGCTGGCCTCTCGACGGCCTTAGAAAAGGCCCATCCGACCAGCGGTGATCAGCACCGCGGAGCGGCAGCTTGACGGACCCCAGCGAGCTCGTAGACGGGAGGCTAATCTCCCCAAAGGCCAGGGCCGAGGGCAGCACTGGCCGGGGCTCTCCACCCAGCTGCTGTCCACGCCGCCTTGGCCACCAAATAGAGATGTCCTCAGAGGGGGAAGCATCACCTTCACGGAGTTTGGTTTTGTGCCTCCACGGTCACTCAGGCTCCTCCATGTTTCTGTGCCGTGACCCACGCGCCGTCCCCTCCTGAAGGCTCTGCCCCGCCAGCCCCTCTCCCTTCCTGGAAGCCCATGAGGGAGGCCGTCAAGCACATGGGCCCTGTGGCCAGGAAGCTCTGGGTCTGGGCCTAGACTCAGCCATTCACGATGTTCCCTCAGGCAAGTGTGTCAACTGACACCATGCCAGTCGCTTTATGTGCATGTAATCTAGCAGTCACAAAGTCCTGCTACCTGGAATTCTATTTGTTTCTATAGGTCTGTCCTAAAAGACCAGAAATTCCATGAATATGGTATTTGCCTACCTGGCCTGCTTTATTTTCCACTATACCCCAGGGTGATAGCTTACTAGAGGAGTGTGGTAATTACCTGCTGAATATTATCTGTCGTAATTACTATTATTACCTTCATTTTACAAACAAGGAAGCAGACAAGGAGATTAAGTAACTTGCCAAAGTCAAGGCACGGAAGAGTTAGAACCCAACTCTGAACCTAGGCCTGGACAACACAATGCTCAAAACACCAAAGGCATGTGTGTAGTTCGTTTCTCTAACTCGTCTCCTCAGTGATGGCACCCCTCCCCAAATTTACAGGGCCTTCTGCGTTCCCCACACCCCAGCGCCAGTACCCCCGGCCCCTCTCAGAACCTCACTCACTGCATGAGTTCCCTTCGTTACGGTGCTAGATTCCTACATGAGATGATGCACGACTTAGAGAAAGGAAATAACGTGTCTTCATTTTTATAAAATCCCAAAAGCCACTCAATACATCTGGGCAACAGAACTCCTCTACTGGTTAATTCTACTTCTTATCTATTTCATAAGAAACTTTACATTCTGATCCACTATCCAATGAGAAATAATAGACACGTAAGATAAATCAAGTATTTTAAATCTACTCAAGTTGCTACTTTTCCATGTGTAAATTAAAGATAAGTTGTGGGGCGCCTGGGGTGGCTCAGTGGGTTAAGTGTCCGACGCTTGATTTCAGCTCAGGTCATGATCTCACGGTTCGTGAGTTCAAGCCTCATGTCAGGTTCTGTGCTGACACTGCACAGCCTGCCTGGGGTACTTTTTTGGGGAGAGCGAGCATGCACGTGAGCAGGGGAGGGGCAGAGAGGGGGCAGAGGATCCCAAGGGGGCTCCACGCTGACAGGTTGACGGCAGAAGAGACCAACGCAGGGCTTGAACTCACGGGGCCCAAACTCATGAACCATGAGATCATGACCTGAGCTGAAGGTGGACACTAAACCAAAAGAGCCACTCAAGCACCCCCTGCCTGGAATTCTGCCTCAATGCCCTTCCCCTGCACATGTGCTCACTCTCACTCTTTCTCTCTCTCAAAATAAACTTAAAAAAAAAAAAAAAAGTTGTATCTGTAATAAATTGTTTCCACAGATCTATTATTAGTCTCTCAATAACCCAACCAGATACACCAAGAAAACACTTTCCAGTGGCAACAATGCTCCAAGAGGCCTCTCAGCTGACGACAGAGATGGGGGCCCCTCTGGCTCCTCAACCGTCTCGAGATATTTATAAATAGTAGACTCATTTCCCAGTTATAAATTAAATAGGATCTCGTCGATGTATGGTGTAATTTAAAAATGACAACATAGGAGTAATGGGCAATTTCTCATAGTTAAACATATACTCCCCAAACGACCCGATAATCCCATTATTGTTTACCCAAGAGAAATGAAACCTTTTGTTCACAGAAAGTCCAGGACGCAAGCGTTCACAGCAGCTTGATTCCTATGGACCAAAACGGGGAACGGCCCAAACAGCCCTCTCCTGGTGGCCAGGTGAGCTAACGGGGACCCGGCCACACAGTGGGACAAACTACTGGCGTGGCCACCTGCACGGGGCTCCACGGCGCACATGGAGTGAAGGGGCGCGGCGGTGCGGGGCTGTCAGCACGGCCTGCGCAGGCCGAGCCCCGGGCCCGAGAGCCACGGCAGCGGTTTGCAGGCGCTGGGATGGGGGGAGGACGCGCCCACACAAGGGTGGGGGGCGCAGGGGGGTCCTGGGGGCTGCCGTTCTGTTCATTCCACCACGACTCTCTGCGGGTCTCAAAAACTGACAAGACTCTCACGCTAAAAAGGTTCCATTTCCTCGTCCGCAAATCATACGTGATGAACCTGACTACGCGAACGGCACAGAAGGCCCGGGAGGGGCCTGAAGGCCTGGCCTCCGGAGCGCGGGGGCACATCTGGCCGCCCCGACAGTCAGGCCCTCGTCCTTGCCTCAGCTGGGCCCGCAGCAGCAGGGGTGGGACAGAGAGGCTGAGCTGTCAGAGCCCCGGCCCCTCCCCTCCCCAGGGGACGGCCCGCTCCACCACACCCCCCTTCCCTTCTCTGCTGGACCTTGTGAAAGATCCGTTTAAAGCCCAAGGCAGCAGCTCAGAGCCAAATACACTTGAACATGTTGGTTTATGTGACTGATGTTCAGGATTTAGGAGGAAAAAGAGAATTCAAAAACTCTAAAAAAAAAAAAAAAACTTCAAATGTTTGTTAATAAAAAACAATTGCTTTTTCCTCTAGGATTTATCTTCTGGGAGACTAAATTTCCAATCTTAAAACAACATTTATGGCATGAAGGCAGGAAAGGTTTCCAGAAATTATTTAATCCTTTGCTCAAAATAACGTCAATAAAATGATAAAGTTTTAAAAATTTTTTTTAATGTTTATTTACCTTTGAGAGAGATAAAGAGACACAGTGCAAACAGTGGGGCAGAGAGAGGGAGACACAGAATCTGAAACAGGCTCCAGGCTCCTAGCCGTCAGCACAGAGCCCGACACGGGGCTTGAACCCACAAACCATGAGATCATGACCTGAGCCAAAGTTAGATACTTAACTGACTGAGCCCCCCAGGCGCTCCTAAAATAATGAGGTTTTTATGCAAGAAGAGCTTTCAGGTTAACTAAAGCTAACGTTAACTACCTCGGGAACATCAAAACGTACTACACTTACATTCAGAAACTCAGAATTTCCAACAATGTGTATACATACGTGCTGTTTGTGGTTCTTGTTATATAAAAGTTAGAACGCTAACTCGTGATTTTATGTTGCAGAAAACACGAAAACTTGAACGAGACTCACATCGCTCCAGCAGACATCAAGCACAGGCCCCGTGTGCATCTGCTGGGCTTTCGGAATCGTCTGTCCGCTATCTTGAACTTCCCAGCAGCGAACCTGCAGCATATGACAAGTTAGTGCAAACGGATCCACAACGCACCGCATGCAGTTAGCACCTGGTGACCGATGGGTGCAACGCAAACACACAGAAACTTCTCCTGTCGACTGAGATGCGGGATTTCTCGCAGGTCCTGCCATCACCCTCAGAGACCCGCAGCAACGTACAGACTTCACAGCAGCACGTGGAAGGTTTCAGCTTATCTCTGCTGGGACCAAGCGTTATCCTTTTATGCTTTTCGTTTCTGTTACCTTGACAGAGGCTATCACGCAAGTCTGAATTTTATCTGCTTAGGAGTGTGGCTGAATGGTTCAAGTTCACACTAAGGGCCACTGGCACTCCTTCTGTGAAGTGCCTCTTCACATCCTTTGCTTATTTTTCTACCAGAGTTTTTATTTTTCTTTTTACACACTATGAATTGTTTTTCTTTCTTTCTGTACACCATAGGTTAAGCTTAACAGCTACACAGGATCTGTACTTGATCTGAAGTTAAACAAGCTTAACACATGCCTTCAGAACATTTTCAGGATACCTGGCGAAAAAAATTATGAATACTACCCTGGATAACAGTCATTCTCAGCGATAACTACATTGATCTGGGAATCCGTGTCAAGTTACTGATAAGATAGGAATTTTTTTTAAGGTTTCATCTATTTATTTACTTATTTATTTAAAGTAATCTCTGCACTCAACGCAGGGCTGGAACTCACAACCCCGAGATCAAGAGCCGCGTGTTTCACCGACTGAGCCAGCCACGCCGCCCCAGAGTAGGAATTTTTGAGTGACGCATATGATCACACTTTCTTACAGAAATCACTGTTAGCAAATGAGGTCTGTCCACTCAGGAGGGCCACACCCTCTAATCAATTTCTTTAGAAAGACCATGAGTAAGCCTTACCTCTACTTCATTCACTTGGGAAAGAATGGAGCCAAAAGGAAAGCTAACCTTGCCCTTACAAAGAGTGAGAGGACTTGAACATGCACGTAAGAAACACTTACATCATTAGCCCACGATCCTGCAATAAGAAAGTTCCCGGGCAAGGTTGGTGGGCTAAAAGATAGACAACCAATGCTATCGTCTGGAGAGGATGTTACTTCAATATCCTGGGGGAGGAAAAAGTCAACGTTACAATGTATGCATCATCAATTTCATTCAAAATTGTTTTCTTTCTCACTAAACACTCAGGGTAGACTTGTCTCGTGTTTAAGAACTACATGAACCGGACCTCTCTTACTTTGATCCAAAAGAGGAAGCCAGTGGAAGGGCCGGCGGCGACGGACCAGACCCAGCACTCTCAATGAAATGCCCATAATGAGATTTTCCAAGCGACGGCCCACTGGTTCACTCTGGCCTCCAAGTGCTTGATCAAAGTCATCGCCGGCCCCTACCCCAGAGGAAATTCTAACTCAGCAGTCGTGGGCTGGGCCCTGGGAGCCCACAATGTCAGCAAGCACCACGGTGACTTAAGAGAGGAGGAAAGCCGGGGGACCCAGGACAGTGGCGCCCTGGACGGTTTCTGTGCTCCGAAGTTTGCAAAAGTGAGGCTAGACCAAGTTTCAGAGCCGTCGCCCCAAAGGAGGCTCCCACGCCATCTCAGCGTCTCTCCCTCCCTGCGGACACCCCGGGGAGCCCCTGCCGGCAGGTCCCGTGAAGCCTTCCGGTACCTTCATAGGGTTGTGGTTGTCCGTGCTCGTGCTGCCGAACATGCCGGTCCCGCTAGTTCCAAACCCCGAGGTTGTTCCAAACAGGCTCATTTTGGCCCTAAAAAATAACGGTTAGTGTTAGGGACAGGCCCTTTCTCCAGTAATCAGGATCACTGGGGGCTAATTTAAAGCTCATTAAGTCACAGACGGGGAATAAGACTCTAAATGACTCGATGCCAGGTTCCTCTCTTCTAAAGAGATGTAAGTAGAAGTAAGTGCTTTTTAAAACTGAGCTTTCTACGCCAGAGCAGTTCCCGTACACCCCACATCCAGCTTCCTCGCTTGCCTCACACGCTTGCCACCATCAATAAACCAACATGCCACGGCAGACGTTTCCAGCCCCCGGCTAGAAAACAGTTTGTGCGCAGTCTGAGACGCTGCACGTAGCACCAGGAACAAGCAGCCCACCCGCCAGAGCCCCCCCCCCCAGGTCACCACTCAGTGAGAGCTCACCTTCTTCTTACTAATTTCTACACCAGTTTATTTAGGTCAAAATCTCCCAATGAAGTCGCTAAGAAAAGCGAGCCATGCTGGCAAAGGTCCAGCAACTTCTCTGTAAAAGAAGTTTCAGAGTTCTCCACCAGGTCCGCCTGAGACCAGAAAGGTCTGGTATCACATCCTGGACAACACAGAACGGGGAAACTGCCAGGGATTCTGGGAAGGCATCTGGGATTCCCAACTTCGGGAAGAAAGCAAGCGCCGGCCTACTTGGTCAGAACAGCAACGTGCACGTGAGCGTCTCAGAGGGCAGCTCCAGGCGAGGACGCTAAGTGTGAGCGCTGCACAGGGCGCCCCGGCTCCCCGCACGAGTGAACACGGAATAACAAGGCCAGAGTCTGGGAAATGAGAGCTCACTCTGCCTGGATTTTCTCATCCACGAAAACAGAGTCACTAACAGCCACTGCACAGAATCACGAAACCAAGCGAGCCCGCATGCACGATGCTGGGGGAGCACATCTCTGCCACGAGGAACACAGGGAAGGAGCCAGGGTCGTGCAAGCATGGACATGGACCTACGGGTCACGTGGACTACGTGGACTACGTGGACCATGGGTCACCCAGGACACCGGGACCCCTCACCGAGTTCAGGGGGCACGTGCACAACCGGAACCCACGTCCCCGCCTGCGCCACTCTCTGCGTCGCAGCCAGGCTGGCGCCCTTCCCGCGTGGACCCAGCACAGCCCCCCCCGACCGGGAGCGCTCCCACCATCTGCCCCTTCCGCCTGGGGGGATCCGCCCTCCCCAATCCTCCCGAGGTCTGGCTGCATCTTCAGGCCCCAGTTTACAAGTTGTCTCCGTGAACTTCTGGAGGGTGATGGAAACGTTCCAAAACCGTGGTGGTGTTTGCACAACCGTATCAACCTTCCCAAACTCATCACAAAGGACCACTTTAAAAGGCTTCTAGTAGGTGAGCTGTTAGTTCAGTCAGGCTGCCAGACCCGTCTTTTTCTAAAAGGTCACCTGCTCAAGAGGCGTCTCCGCTCTGCTCATTGACCATCTCCAACCTCGGATGGCTTCGCCCTGCCCTCTTCGTGGCACCTGTCACGACCTGGTATCGTTTGCAACCAGGCTCCTTCCCAGGAAAAGCTCAGCTCCAGGCCACACGCGCGACCCTAAGCACAGTGCCTCGGCCACGGTGGCCGGTGCCGAACAGATGCTTGCCTGGGGGAGGCGTGTCTCCGTGTATCCAGTAAACACTCAGCAGAGGAGGCCGGAAACG
The DNA here is from genome assembly GCF_008692635.1 of Crocuta crocuta. Taxonomy (NCBI): domain Eukaryota; kingdom Metazoa; phylum Chordata; class Mammalia; order Carnivora; family Hyaenidae; genus Crocuta; species Crocuta crocuta. The sequence goes on from NW_027532250.1 coordinate 1,412,260, forward strand.
GAGAGGCAGATCAGTTTCAGAGAGTGGCAGTGCAACGAAGAAAGGTTAAGGCGGGAGAAGACTAAAGGGGATGGAGGCCCTTCCGTAAAGGAATGGTCAGGGAAGGCTTCTCCGAGGAGGCAGCACGCGTCTGATACGCCACACCTGTAACAGGGGAAGGCGGGGGCGACAGACGCTGCCATAAACTCCGTGACCCTGCCCAGTGCCTCAGTTTCCCCACAAGAAAGACGAAGGGGGTTAGACTCGAGGTGACCCCGAGGCCCCTGCCAGCTCTGAAGTCCCTCCCAGGGGCCGGTAACGAAGCCCGCTAGCCGGCCGGCTCGCGCCGCAGCACCTGGCTGGGGGCGCACTCCGCCGGGGGGCCCGGCCGTGGAGGCGCCATGGCCGCGGAGAGCGAGGGAGCTGCACGGGGCCTACCTGAGAGTCGCGCCGCGGCGGGGGGCAGGTGGCGGGGAGCGGGAGGAACTCGGGAGCCTGCGAGCCCGCTCGGGCGAGGAGGTGGCGGAGGCGGGGTGGCGTGGACAGAAAACCCAAGAGCCGAGATACCCTCACGCCGGTGGAGGAAACTGCCCCAATTACCGCGGAGCCACCGCGCATGCGCCCTGGGGCCACTTCCTGTATCGGCCGGAAGGCAGAAAAGAAAAAGGGCTTCCTCTTCTCGCGAGACGACAGCACATGCGCAGAAGCGCTATTGACGCCGAGAAGTAGTCCCCGTGCCAGCAATGTGCGGATTGGTCGAAAGTTGGTGTGGCCCTCCCGCAAGTTGCCAAGCGACCGTTTTAATACATTCGCCGCGCCAGCCCGCGGAGGGTAGTTAGTTATTTTCTCTTGAGAATTAAAAATCTAGCAGAATTCTGATTGCCGCCAACTCAAGTCCAAGGCCAACCTCGGAGAAGCTGATGGAATGGTGCCCGGGCTGCGAGGTCCGCCAGCCCTGAGCCCTGCCCTGGCCGCCTGTTTGCCGTCCGGGACTCTTTGGGCCTCAGTTTCCTTCTGTAAAATTGGCATAATGATGCCTGACTTCCAGGAAAATTCTTAATTGGGTTCAAGTGAAGTAACACACATGAAAGACTTTTGCTAAGTGTAAGATTCCATAAAAATGCTAAGGGGCTGTTATGACACACACATAGACACGTGCCAACTCCAAATATTTCAGCTGGTTGCTGAATTTCTGAAGGAGAAAAGAGGGAGGGATCTCCTGGCTCTGGGACATACACTGAATCTTCTCGTTGGCTAGTCAGTGTGGTCTGCGAACCAGGAGCCTTTATATATCTGCAGCCGTTATAACCCACAGGATCTTTTAATAAAAGTCAGAAGGTCCAGGAGGAGCTGAGCAAATCCCCAGCTGAGCACCAAGAGTCTAGATGAGGTCTTTGGAATCGTTTGGGGGACATTATGTAAAGCTCTGCTGCCTGGGCCTCGCTCTCTAAATCAGATTTCTGATTTAGTTGATCTGTCGTGGAACAGGGGGTTAATAGTTTTTATGAGCTCCCCAGGTGATCCTAAGAAGCAGGCAAGATTGAGAACCTTTAGATGGTGATAACAATAACAATAGCTCTTTCGAGCACTAGATGTTCCATCTCCTGTGATTTCCAGAGCAGCCCCATAAAGTACTATAATCCCCAATTTATAGAAAGGGAAGCGAGGCTGAGCGAGTAGCCTACTTGCCAAAATCCCACAGCTGCTAAGCAGCAGAGCCGGTGGAATCCGTCCAGTACCTCGCTACCAGCATGATCTTGGAATCGTCTCTGACAAGTGCTCCCTCCTCAAGGACGCCTCTCCTCATCATTCCCAAAGGGTCATCTCATACTGTCTCTGCTTTAAACTCTCAAAGCCCCCTCTGTGCTGATCATATTCTGCCCCGTAAAACAGCATGCATTTGCCTTGTCTTGCTTGCTAGATTTTATCTTTTTTAATTTTTTTATGTTTTATTTATTTCTGAGAGAGAGAGACAGCATGAACAGGGGAGGGTCAGAGAGAGAGGGAGATACAGAATCTGAAGCAGGCTCCAGGCTCTGAGCTGTCAGCACAGAGCCCGACATGGGGCTTGAACCCCACTAACCGTGAGATCATGACCTGAGCTGAAGTCGGACACTTAACTGACTGAGCCACCCAGGCGCCCCTTGCTTGCTAGACTTTAAACTTCGTCTTAATCCCATGCATATCCTTTGCAGCACCAAACGCAGTGTCTTACGTTGTTGAATTCTATTTTCCACGCCTGAGGAATACTTCAGAAACCTCTATTATGATACAGATTCTTGCACAATACTGGTGATTCATCACATTTTTAAAACAATCTGCTGTTTAGGGAGACATGAGTGACAGGCGGCTTTTGCATAGACCCTCAGGGAAAGAATAGCAGCGGCCTGCGCACCCAAATGTAGCAATAACTCACATTCCTCGACTTTCCTAAAGTACTATTCCAACGCTTTACAGGAATTACCACTTTGAGTCCTCACAATGAGGCTGTGGGGATATTGTTATTGTTGTCATCTCTAGTTCACGGTCAACCCAACCAAGGCCAGGCTGTTACCAGCCACAGAGGCAGTGAGGAGAATGGGGACTGAGATGCAAGCAGCCCGCTCCCCAAGTCTGACTCTGCACCTGCACAGGTGGCAGCCAGTCGCCTCATTTTTTCCCACTAGAACCAAGAAAGGGGGATCAAAACAATCTAAGCGCATGGGTATACTTTATTGAGCCATAAAGTATAGGCAAAACCTTATTAGAAATAAAAAATAATTAAAATTAAATTTCAGTTACGGCTATCATTCACACGGATAAACACTTCCGCAGTTATTGCACAAGGCAGTCTTTGTGAATGATGACAGTTTATATGACATTTCTAGGTGAGTAGAAACTAAAGATAATTTAAGTATCTATTCTTTTTCACTTAAGGTGATCTTTTGTTTCAAAATTTTATTTACAAAATTCTTTTTTTTAAATTTTTAATGTTTATTTTTGAGAGAGGGACAGAGAGACAGAGTGTGAGTGGGGGAGGGTCAGAGAGAGAGGGAGACAGAATCAGAAGCAGGGTCCAGGCTCCGAGCTGCCAGCACAGAGCCCGACTCAGGGTTTGGACTCAGGACCATGAGATGGTGACCCGAGTCGAAGGTGGACACTTAACTGACTGAGCCACCTACCCCGGTGCCCCTAATTACAAAGTTCTCATGTGCTGTTTAAGGTTTTATAAATAGCTTGGTGGCCAAGAAGCACACACAAAGTGCATCTTTAAAAGGAGTTGGAGGCCTCCAAAGCTCACGATACAGAATGGATTTTTGTCAAGAAGCAGTACTCAGCCTCACACAGGAAGCTTCGTGGTTTTCCTCAACTTCTTTTGTTGTGTCTCAGACTCTTCTACTCCATTCCTTGAAACAATGACTTGAAGATATTTTAAAGAAATATCCATCCAAAAGAGCGGAAGGAGCTGAGATAACTAGAGCTTCTGCCAGCAGAGGGCGCCCTTGGCTCGTGTATACAGGACTGTTTCCTTGGGATACAGATTTGAATGGTGAACCAAAGTCCAAACAGAAGGAATGTCTCAATACTTTACTACAAAAGCATTCTGCTGCAGGTATCTTTTAGTGTATGCGTCACGTGGCTTAGCTTTGATAGCCACTGTTCTCTTCAGCACCAAGAAACAGGTATCTACCCCAAACAGTTCAACTGAGATGTTCTCATTAAAGGAAGTCATGGACCGAAAGCCCGGAATCATTTTGCTTGTTCTGTGGAAACCGCAATATGCTCTGCTCTCACTTTCTTTTCCCAAATAATGAAAATTATTTTAAGTAAGTTTCCAATCATAAAATTGAAATGACTGTAATTATCTAAACTGAATGTATCTGCAAGCCCTTTACAAATTTATTTTACTTTTTTTCTTTTTTAGTTTATTTATTTTGAGAAAGAGAGAGCACACGCGCGCGTGTGCAGGGACAGGGCAGAAAGAGAGGCAGGGAGAGAGGATCCCAAATAGGTTCCGCACTGTCAGCGTAGCGCCTGACATGGGGGCTCCATCTCGCAAACCACAAGATCATGACCGGAGCCAAAATCAAGAGTTGGCCACTTAACCGACTGAGCCACCCAGGTGCCCCATTTTCAGAGTTTAATGACTACTGTAGATGCTTTATTCCTTTCCATCTTGACAGTCTATCCTACCCAGACACCGCGCAGCCTGACCGTGTGCTTCTAGGTTAGTGATGTTCCCTTTACACATATCAATGTTCAGTGATACTAGATGTTAAGGAAGGAAGTACGGTATAAATTCAAAGAAATTTTTGTCAATGTTTTTACAATTTGAGATAGTCTCACAAGTCAATTTGACAGTCTCACAGAATATTCTCAAAACGAAATACTTGGCTCTGAGGTGACCTGGGAAAATAACATAATTTTTGACATTACAGGCTTGGCATCAGGAAGACCTGATTTGACCCCTATTGGCCAACAAGAAGAATTGTGGGCCTTTTCCGAGCAATGTGCACACTCGGTCACATGTGGCCCTTCATGTGTAGCGGTGTGTGGCTAAAGCAGGAGCCACGGGGCAGGAGCCACAGAGCCAAACTCTGGGTTTATGTCCCAACTCTGCTGCTTAGCAGTTACGTGACTTCAGGAAAAGTTACTCAGCATCTCGGGACCTTTGTTATCTCATCTGTGAAGTGGGGCTGATAAAAGTACCCAGCTCACAGACTTTCTGTGAATATGACAATAATGTTCAAAAGCACCTAGAAAAATACCTGGTGCATCATAAGTGCTATACAAGTACTTTGTTTTCTTATTGTATTACCTTATTTAAAGTTTACCAGAACCTCTGAGTAGGGCCAGCTTCGCGGGAGGGCCATCGCGCAGGCCCCATGTGCACTTTAATTCCCTGCTGCGGCTACCTTCAAATTCTTAATAACTTTTTATTTTTTCTTTTGAGAGACAGTGCACGAGCAGGCAGAGAGTCAAGGAGACAGAATCCGAAGCAGGCTCCAGGCTCTGAGCTGTCAGCACAGAGCCCGACGCAGGCTCGAACTCACGAACTGTGAGATCGTGACCTGAGCTGAAGTTGGAGGCTCAACTGACTGAGCCCCCCAGGCGCCCCTCTTAATAACTGTTGAGTGAGGACCCTATAGTTACATTTTGTGCTGGGCCCGCATATTTGGTAGCTGGTCCTGCTTTTGAGGTAAACTGTGTTCTTGTCCCCACTCTGCCACCGCCTGGCTATGTGGCTTTGGAGCAACATGCCCTGTGTTCTCACCTGTAAACTACACGTGTGATTAGTTACAGACCTGACAGGGCTCTTGGAAGACTTAAGTCAGATAAGGTGTAAGAGTGATCAGCACATGGTAAGTTCTCAGAAATGGTATCCACTACTATTATCATTAACATTTATCTTGATAAAATAACTAACATTTCTGTTCTCCTATAAATATATTTCTTGCTTATCACTATAAGTAATTCTTCAATGCAGGGAAAAGCTTGCTGACGGCACAGAGTAAAGTCATAACACTCAGCTCTGGAAAAATTAAGATAGGGGAGAAGATCGAAAGTTTACTGCTGCAGAAAGACCTAACTAAAATGTGAGGCTTCTGTAAATCTTGCACATGTTCTCTGTTTCATAAAAAAGGACTAGAGGGGAAGTCAGGGGACTTGCTTTTGGGTGAGAGCTGATAAAGGCCCTGGAGAAATTTTCAAATAAAAATATTATTATATGTAAAAAGCATACTCAGAAACAAAATTAGGTGCTTTGGTTGGTCTGCATCAACTCAAATATTTATTCATAATAAATTTTACCACTTTCACAAGTGAATGGATGGGGTACAGCCCCTATACCAGGAAGGAAAAAGACAAAGAAAAGCAACTAAAAAGGAACACTAGATGCTGTGATTCCTTTGCAACCTCTCAAATTTAGGTTATTATTAGTTTTGATACTGAAAAGATACTTCATGCCTTAACATCAGTCGTATTGTAGAAAGTAATTAAGATATTTCTGTAGACTTTGATGACATGTATATGGTTTTTTTCAAGTAAAATTTAAAATTCAAAATAGCTTCCACTCTTTCTTTTATAGTTTACTTTAGAAGGTAGGATAGAACTCAATCTCTACAGAGAAGGATAAAACAAAGACTTCTGGAGAAAGTCGTTTTGACAAAAAATATAATTAATGGATAATTATTTCACCTCTATAGAGTCAAGAATACATGTTCTTTCCACAACAGTATCTACTACTGAAAACAAAACTAATGACAAGCCTCTTGGAATCCCAAGGTATATTCTGATATATTTTATATCCATCCTCCAAATTTTAATTTGTTAGGCAAATACACTCGGGAAAGATAATCTGATGAGAGGAAGGTCAAAGCTTGAATTTCTGCCTTCATTTTAGAGTCTGCCATTATTTCCATCTGTCAATAGAAGTAAAGTACAGCCATGACGGGGTCCCATGCGACACTTCTGTTGAATCCAACTAGTAAACCTAGACTTGTTTTATTCCCCAAAACCATGGGCAATAGCTTTCAAGTCAGCCAGAATATTCCAGAGCTGTTACAGCAGAAAATGGCAGAAGAATACCCAGTATGGCTGTGTGCAATAACTAGGAATGGTCTGGGGTCTTCGTGATTTCTTTCCCTTCCTCCCCCACCTCCGCACAAGCTCTGATACGGCCGTAGAGAGTGGGTGTATAATTACGATGAGGAAACGTACATCAGCTCCAGCCAGCCGATCTTACCTACCAGTGCTCACAGTCACAACTCCGTGTTTCAACAACCATTTACTGCCACACACCAGCCATGTTAGTTGTCAGTCATATAAAATTTCAAGGAGGATATTTTCAAAATATTATGTGAACAGCCACTATGAAAGTTAAAGGCAATAAAACATACAATACTTGAATTTTAGAAAGAAACCTACTTCTTTTCTCCAAAATGGTTGGCAAGTAATATAAGGTCTTTTCAGGACACTGTCCAGTTTCATTTGGTCCCGTTTTGTCAGTGGAATTAAAGTATCTCGAGGTAGATTTAACCTGGAAAAATATATGAAAAAAAAATCAGCAAAAACAAAGTGCTCCTATAACTTGAAGGACACACATCTGTTTGTATTTATTACACGATTTCAAGAAACTCAGAAGTAACAGATAAGCAAGTTAGTACAGATCCATCTTTTAAAAAAATTTTTTTAAATGTTTTATTTATTTCTGAGAGAGAGAGAGAGAGGCAGTGTGAGCAGGGGAGGGTCACAGAGAGAGGGAGACACAGAATCTGAAGCAGGCTGTAGGCTCTGAGCTGTCAGCACAGAGCCCGACACGGGGCTCGAACCCATGAACCATGAGATCATGACCTGAGCCGAAGTCAGACACTTAACCGACTGAGCCACCCAGGCGCCCCCAGATCCATCTTTTAAATCCAGAATTTGGGGGATCTGCTATGTCCTAGACCAGCAAGTATTCAGGTTCATAGCAGTCTGTTCTAAGCTGTTTCCTTTCACGTCATGCTCACAGGACAGTGACAAGAAGAACACAGACATTCGCTATGAAAACTAATGCCAATAGTGCTAACGTCAAGTGTATGCACACCGGTGTGGCCTCCGGAGCACCACGGCCTTGAAGCCGTGAGCTGTTTGATATGTGTGGCCAGCCGGCAGTAAGGTCCACTGTGGGATCTTAGGGTCCACTGAACACTTCATTCTTTGCCATTCATTGAGGATTTTCTGAGCCAAAGAAGTTAGTCTATCACCCACTTCTTTTCACATGTACGAACACACACACACACACTGCCGTGTAGTTTTGAATTTTAAAGAAGTAGATTGTAATTTTTTCTTGGTGTGTGGTTGAAAAATAGAACATGAGAGGTCCTGGATTTACGGTATAGGTTAATTTTTGAAGCCACAAATCCTGGATTTCCCGGGAGAGCTCCAGTTTCAAATAGTAGTCTTTTTCAATGTCCCCACAATTATGATCATTTGCCAGTGGCAGCTCCCGGATAGGGTGACAGTTTGATTAAAAAGGGGGCCTAGAGGATTTCCCATGAAGCTGTGTTTGGGTAGTTATCACATTTTCTTCCTTATTTCATTGCACATTTATTTGGAGTGGCTTTGAGGAATTGAGGAGATGCAGCTAGGGTTTCTCCAAGCCCTCAGCCTTAATAATTATCATATCATTTGTCCCAAATTTGTTAGGAAAGCTTTTCATACAAGCGGGTCACCCCGCAGGGATTTTAACCATATACATACACCACATTGAACAAAACTTTGATTCAACAGAGCGTAAATATTCAAAAATCAAAAACTAAATGTTTTCTCTTATGCCCTCATTTTCAAAGAAGTGGCAATCACTCAAAACCTGTTCGTGTTCCAAATTTAGGAAATAAGGACCAGTTACCAAGGTTTGCTCACTGCTTAAAGAAATCCAATAAGCATGTTTTCCAGTTCGTTCACGCTGGCCAATTAAAACAATAAAATATTTTTAAATATCACATTAAGCAGAAATGAATAAAAGTGATGCTGTCCTGTGCTGAGGGACAGGTGGGCCCTTACTCTCCAGGGAAAACAAAAGAACTAACCGATGCAGAGGGTAGTCAGAGTCTTAAAAATGTGCATACCCTTTGACCCAGCAATTCTGGGAATTCAGCCTTCGGGACTAAGGGACTAATTAAAGATGTGGGCAAAGATTTAGTTACGGGAGGTCCATCAAAGCACTATTTATCAGAGATTTGGAAACCACCCAAACGTCTGACTTCAAGGCACTGGTTGAATAAACATGGGAACATCCAGAATTGGAACTCAGTAATGGAGGACGTCAAAATGAGGTCACGGAACTGTATTTATTGATACGGAAAAGTGATTTCATTGTGTTCTTGTGTGAGAAAAGCAGACTACAAAGTAACAGAGGACGATCCCATTTTTGTGAAAAAGCTCTGCACAGAGAGCAATAATCTACCAGGGTAAAGCCACTCATCTGGAGGTGATTTTTATCTTGTTACATAATGATATTTTTCCTATAGTGAACATACACGTTCAACTCGCCAAAATTGAGCTCCCAAACTTTAAGTAATCTGAAAATGATATTTTTTCACGAAGTTAAAATTCATTTAAGTATTTTAGTAATTGAAACAGATGCATCGGTGAATTTAATTCGTGATTCTCTAATCCTGGGTCATACGAACAATACAGACAAGACACATTAAGGGCTTTCCCTTGTGGTGACTTTTTAGGCTCATGGTTACAAGTTAGGATGAGTCATCATTTTAAACACTCTGGTTTTACTAAAACTGCCTAACCGTTTAATATCAGAAGGGAGGAGACCAAGCCATCTAATAGCTGGAACCGTGAGATTATGGGCTTCAAAAGACATTGCCTAAAATAAAGAGCAAAAGTACATTAGTTAGGTGAGGCTAAAATGCAGAGAGCTAGCATACTTGTTTTTGCAGCCAAATTTCTTACTTACTAAGAAGGCCAAGCACTAAAGACTTCACACTCACTGAGCCCACATAACTGAGAAACTCCCCAAGAGTTTTGCTAAACGGGGCTTTCAGTGCAGGTTTTAAAACTGCTCTGCTATTTCTGTATTGATCTTATATAAAATATAACCATAAATAACCTCTCTGACCTGCATTTATTGCTGTTTGTGATTCTGTACTTTAACACCTTGCTTCACTACCCCTTTCATCTCAGTATGTATGTCATGTAAACATACGTCAGGGACTCCCCCACGTGTACCAGTGGTTCCCAAACTTTATCATGCATCAGAATCACTTGGGGCCCAACCCTACACATCCAGTTCAGGAGGCCTGGAGGGGGACTGAGACACACATTTATAGCAAGTTCCCCGGTAATGCCAACGCTGCTTGTTGGGGACCATACATTGAGAACCCTTGATGTACGGTAGTTGCGGACTCCAGGGGTAGAATTTGGTGATGTTTTCATTTTCCCTTCTGGTGGAAGTAAAGGGAATGGGCAATGTCAGAGTTCAAAGCTGTATATAATTTTCAGAGTTTATCTGGCATTCAGACGCTGTTGTTACCGTGAGGCCCCACAGTCACTTTAGCAGGCTGGGAGAGTGGAGGAGAATAATGCCTCTCGCCCGCAGCTAATCCCACTCTGTCATCTGCGGTCACATGCGCCATGCCGGAAGCTGGACTCACAGAGAAGCAGAATGGCCCAGACGAGGAGAGTAGCTCCCCTGTACACTGTGGGGGTCCTCAGCTAACTAGGGGCCGGTAAATGGACACAGCAATCACTCTGATGGCTATGAACAGCCTCAAAAGTGGAAAAGGAAAAATACTTTTCTCTACTTACCATAGATCCATACTTATAGATGCACATGATTTCTATGCCTGTTAAAAGCAAGTTACATTTATAATTAGTTTCCTTGTATACTGCAGGTTAGATCATTGTCACGTTATACCTAACATCTGCAATTCTTATTTTCATGGATACTACCAGTAGAAAACTTATGGTTCAGTTTCATTTGGCAAAGCTAGTAATAAATTGCCTCAAATGACTAGAATCATTAATTTTAATTTAATAATCATATTCTTTTTATATAACTTATGGAAGTGTTCCAAGAGCAGAAGAGCCCAGCTCTGAGCACTGTGACTAGGATTTGGTCCCGACAACTGCTTCAACCTTCCCCGAGAAGTCACCGTGCGGGTCGGCATCGACAAGAGTGAAAACAGGAATGTGAAACGTGTCCCACAGCTTCTTGACTAAAAGTCTCGTGTTCAGATCAGGGACCCCCTTTCCCTAAAAGCAAGATTGAAATGATGCAATTTTAATTCCGGCAGAAGAGAATGACGAAAGCTTTCCCTTATTTTATTAGTATTTAAAAGTTAGAAAAGCTAGAGTACCTTACATTTCAGGTGGAAGACTGGTATAGACTGTGGAAAAAATGCAGTCTACATACCAGAGGGGAAAAGACCACCTAGTTCATAACTGTGACTCTACTATTCCAGTCCTGGGAAATAATCCCAAGGTGACATTTCAGCAGAAATGGAAATAATAAAAAATCTGGACACGCATAAAGACGTTCACTGCAGTCTTACTTAGGATGACAAGAACGACGGTGAGTGGCCAAAACGGGTGACAACAGGGACACGGGGAGGCAGCACCGCACACGCCTCGCGCCGCCCTAGGCCAGCAGGTGTGATGGATGGTGCCAGTTTTCTTAGATTATTTATTTATTTTTGAGAAAGAGAGATAGAAAGTGAGCAGGGGAGGGGTAGAGAGAGAGAGAAAGAGAGAGAGAGAGACTCCCAAGCAGGCTCCTCCCTGTCAGCACAGAGCCCGACCACACGGGGCTCGAACCCACAAACCCTGAGATCATGCATGACCTGAGCTGAACTCAAGAGTTGGACACTCAGCCGCCTGAGCCCCCCGGGGCCTGATTATACCAGCGTCATCAGCTCCTCCCACACGGGCTGTGGCAGGAAGCTTACTGCCCTCTGCTAACGGATGCCTGTAGCCGCCCAGCGTTATCTCTACGTGCGCTTCTGCGTCTTTGCCATTCTTGGCGCGTGTATACCCGTGTGCACGTGCATGGATATGGAACAGGCTCCCTCTGATGGAGTTAATGCAATTATGTGATGTACAAGCCCATGGGAGGCAGAGCGCAGAGCAGCTCCTGTGCGCTCAGCCCTCCTCTCCCCCAAGCGCCAGTGTCACCATATCACAGGTGACACCAGCAGCGGTAGGGGAATGAATGGTGTGTAGGTGACTCTGAGAACCTGTGTAAACTCACTGTAGTTTTGGAAAATCACTGGTGTTTAAGAATTGGGAGCACCTGGGGCGCCTGGGTGGCTTAGTTGGTTAAGCGTCCGACTTTCGCTTAGGTCACGATCTCGCGGTTCGTGGGTTCGAGCCCCGCGTCGGGCTCTGTGCTGACTGCCAGCTCAGAGCCTGGAGCCTGTTTCAGAGTCTGTGACTCCCTCTCTCTCTGACCCTCCCCTGCTCACACTGTCTCTCTCTCTCTCCTAGAAATAAATTTAAAAAAAAAAAAAACATTAAAAAAAAAAAGAATTGGGACCACCATCTTGATTTTAGTCAGATTTGAGGGTGTTTAAATAAACACACTGGGGGGCGCCTGATGGTTAGACTTCAGCTCAGGTCATAGTCTTACAGTTGGTGAGTTCCAGCCCTGCAAGGGGCTCTGTGCTGACGGCTCAGAGCCTGGAGCCTGCTTCGGATTCTGTGTCTCTCTCTCTCTCTGCCCCTTCCCTGCTCATGCTCTGTCTCTCTCTCAAAAATAAACATTAAAACAAATTTTTAATAAAAATAAACATGTTGGGGGATGCTTGGGTGGCTCAGTCGGTTAAGCATCCGACTTTGGCTCAGGTCGTGAATTCACAGTTTGTGGGTTTGAGCCCCACATCAGGTTCTGTGCTGACAGCTCAGAGCCTGGAGCCTGCTTTGGATTCTGTATCTCTCTCTCTCTGCCCCTTCCCTGCTCTGTCTCTCTCTCAAAAATAAACAAATAATTTAAAAATCTTTTAAAAAATTAAAAAATACCTTGGAAATTGTTATTCTATAAACCCAAAGGATGCACCATACTGATAACAGAATGCTGCACAAGCTGTACAGATGTTATAAACCCCTCCTGCCAACCCCCGAAGCAGCGTGTCGGCCTTGGAACTGTGGTCAAGGTAGATAACGTACTGTGACCATGATGCACGGGGACATCCTGTTGCAAAAGTTGTCATCCAGGAGTCGCTGGAAGGTTGCATCTTTTTCCACAATTAACAGAAATTTTGCATCTGTGATTATATCTGTGACGTTAAGACTGATAATGTGAAGGCAAGAGTATTTCAACGTAATCACCAACTAAATAATGGCGCTGTATAAATCCATTCAAAAGTAGCTATCGATATAGTGTTGTCCTTTTCACCTTCAAATATACAGACCTATTCACACACTTAGATGCCTGTCTGGCTGGCTAGACGGGGAGCTCCCGAGAGACCTACGGCAGATGTGTGTTCATCCTGACCACGATGGGGCCTAGCTTGAGGGTTATGCGTTATAAAGGCTTCGTCTATCGGAATAACAAAGGAATGAATGTTCTATGAGCTTAACTAGTTTTCTCAAAGGATACTTCGAATTCCTTGAATATTAGATGGCACAGCAACAGCCTAAATCACAAAACAAGGTAGTTTTTATTTGGAATAAGAAGCACGTATAACCACATTCAAAACATTTATCATAGAAGTCCTACATTTTCATTTTCCTCTGAATATACCTGTCATCAGAGGAAAGGAGACAGTAGGGAACAGACTTACTCCTCAGTAAGAGAGCAGAGATGCCATGCAAACTACTTGCTAGCAAATGAGAATCTCCTGGAAGCTTTGTGGGTGGCTCAGGCAGCAGAAAGTGGTGGCATTCAAGGCCTCCTTCTCCTAGAGCACAAGTGTTGTCTTGCGTGTGTCGAGCGGCTGCGCACGTTCGCGCTGTGGGCTTTCTAGCGCCCACGCCCAGCAAATCGTTTAGTGTTAAAGGTACCAACTTCAGGACCAGAAAACTGCACTAAGATTACATAAATGATCACGCTAAGACAGCCCAGCTACGTCCTACCTGAAAACAAAGGCACGTTTTTCCGAAGGAAAGCGTATCTTTGTTTATTTCAATATGACATTGGGCGATTGGCGTATTCTGAAACTTTGTACGTGTGGCCCCGTGAAGCCTATGCCTATCCACCCTTCACTTTGATTGGAAAATCTTAAACTCCAAACTACATAAGAAAACAGGAAGTAAGGCACATTTCAGAAACAAAGGATCGAGAGGGAGTCGAAGCGTGTGAAAACGCCAATATACTTACTGTCGCACCACAGGCACAGTGCACTTTGGTTCCGTCTTCCTCGATGTACCTTAAGTTGCCAGCAATTAAACCTTTTGATGTGGACGACTGAAAAAATAATAGCCATGTGTGAACACTTTTTCACTAACATATTTTACACTGCTGAGTCAGTCCTCATGTTCACCTGCCTGATTACATGTATTTTAGCTCTGACCGGAAATTTAGCAAGTGAAGGAGAAAATGCGTAAGAGTATTTAGGAATAAAAAATATTTAGTAAGTTTACCTGTTTTGGTCCATTCATCCAAGGGAATATATTGAGAGTCAATTATTTAAATTCATAGTGAGAAAAATGTAGTGCCAAATAATATCAGAACAAAGCACAGGTTACATTTATTTTTCTATTATAATTTTACACAAACCTTTTGTTTTATTTTTTTTTAAGTTTATTTATTTCTTTGGGTGGGGAAGGGCTGCGAGAGAGGGAGAGAGAGAATCCCAAATAGGCTCCGTGCTGTCAGCACAGAGCCTGACACGGGGCTCGATCCCACGAACAGGGAGATCATGAGCCGATACCAAGAGCTGGACCCTTAACCAACTGAGCCACCCAGCGCCCTGCAGGTGTTTTGTTTTAAAATAAAATGTTTTGTGTTAAATTGTACTTACTATATGAAGACTCATCCTCGGCACTTTTAACATACAAGAAATGTCATTAATAATATTGTCCACGACAGTCTGGTTACCGAAGAGTTGGCTGTCAGTATAATATATGTCTCTAGGAAAATTAAATATGTATTTTTAATTAATCATATTCTCTTTGAATATGACAAGTATTAGAGTATTATTTGTAGGAAGCTTGAATTGGATGAAACACAACATATAAAGAAAGTAATTTATTACCCACAGTCTACTCTAACATACCATTTCAAAACATAATGGTAGTTAATCTAAAGTAACTCTCACATCGAGTCTTAAAGAGTAATTTACCAAAACAAGCATTTACCTTTTGGTTGCGTAAGTGTTGCTCTGTACCAATTTATAAATCATGGACAATATTTTAAGAATGAGAGCTGGAAGATAAGATGCAATAAACAAGTTACTCATCATTTCTCTTATTAATTCAAAGCATACTGCTATCAAGGATTTCAACTGTCCCCAGTTACTTTCTATGACATTAAAAAGATTATCTTTCCAAAATAGAAGTATTGAGTACAGAATAATAATTTCCTGAAGGATCAGATAAAATTAATTGCTCTCTGAACAGCAAAACCAAGGGAATACTCTTCCGCTGATTCATGTACCCTGAAAGTCTATTTGGAAAAACAGAATCTATTTCCATGGTTATTGACAATGCAAAATTTGGTAACTCTTTTTCAGGCATAAGGGTGGTGTATGAAAGAACAACTAAAATTATTCAACTAGGAACAACTAAAACCCAGAAAGCAACCAAACTTCTTTATTAGTAAAATCTAAGAAAGATTAATTTACCAAAATTTTTAACTGATTTTGGTGAATCACTTTTAATTTTTCTCCTGGTACAATGAGGTGCCATCTGAAGACCCACAGAATCTTCAAACCTGTCGTTTTGTTGAAAGACAATAAAATTAAAAAAAATTTTTAATCACCAAACAATATACATTTAGTGTCTTCTTCTGTACATCATTTAAATCTTTGCTTCTTCTCAGCAGAAGCTTTAGGACAACTTCATTTATAACCTTAGATTAATTCCAGGTGGTAATTAGCTTTGTGACATACAGAGGTACTAAAGTGTTTAAGTGAATTAGATATTTTTGAGTATAATGTGTGTATGTGTGTGTGTGTATTTCTTTTCTGGGAAGACATTTAGTGTATGTAAACTATTTTCAAAGATTTCACACTTTTATCAGCACTTTGCTTACTTTGCCCATTTAATGATTTTGTTCGATTTAACAAGTTTTGAAATGTTGTATTTCTGATTTACATCAAGTGAAGTAACAATTGGTATTCAGTGGTTACATTGAATTGCCAAGCTTGTCCTAAAGGTGGCAGAAGGCACCAGGCAAACAGGCCCGGTGTCCAGGCTGCTGGACTTGACGCCATCCATCTTGCAAAATGATATAAGATGTGATTCAGAAGTTTACAGTTTGCATTAATTACTGGCCGTAAAAGAGTATTTAGTGCGTAAGGGGACTCAAGATTACTTTTATTCTGTTTCGGGAACTCTACTGAGAACTATTGCAGTGCTTTTTGCTATTCAGAGTCTACGGGCTGAGCACCTGGAAAGAAGCAGCTGGGCCAGCAGGTTAGAGGGCTTTGACAAAGCTGTTTGCTGATTTTACACTCCTGGACACGCGACTCAGCAGAAGGAGATCTACCAGGAGGGAGAGCCTCTGAAATGTGCTCTATGTCCCAGACGCTATTTTTTTTTTAAATTTTTTAATGTTTTATTTACTTCTGAGAGAAAGAGGCAGAGTGAGCAGGGGAGGGTCAGAGAGAGAGGGAGACACAGAATCCGAAGCAGCTCCAGGCTCTGAGCTGTCAGCACAGAGCCCGATGCGGGGCTCAAACCCACAGACTGTGAGATCATGACCTGAGCCGAAGTCGGACACTTAACTGACTGAGCCCCCCAGGCGCCCCTGGATGCATTTATTTTCATTTCAGCATCGGGACTGATTATAGCTCCCCTGTGCAAGCGGTTCGCTTTTGCAGTATTTTTGCAGAATTGCCCTGGTCATATTCCCCCCTTTGAGTGCTTGAAAAGCTTAGGTTCAAGTTTGGAGCCTATTCTTAGCAGGACTGTAAGGCTTCATCATCTGCGTTCTGAATTCTAACCTCTTTTGGGCTTCGTTCCTCGCATTGCCTTCCCTCCCACATCCACCTCTGGTTTAATGACCTGCCTACGACGTATGTGCTTTTGTAAACACCCTTAACTCTTTCCAGGCAGGGTAAACATGGTAAAAAGGATGAAATCAGACTAGAACTCTAACTCGAGTAAATTCAAACAACGACAGAGAGTCCGTATCTAAGAAGTAAAAAGGCAACACGCCCACCTTATATTTTCCCAGCTTGATCTGTTGTCTATGGTGAACACAGGAGCCCTATTTTGTGCCAGGCTGGCGATGACGTCTTGGACGATACTTTCTATGGACGCAAGGACCTCAGATCTGAAACAAGAACCACATCATGACTCAATCTTAATTCCAAATGAGGCCAGATAAACACTAAAGTCAGTTTTTGTCTCATTGGTTGTTATTTTTGGACGAGGTTACTCCCCCTCCATACCGCCCTCTCCCACTTCATTGTGACATCAGCATTGCATTAAAATGACAACGGTATAGACAGTGGTTACTTGCAGAGGAATTTCATTTGCTTGTAATGTTGCTTCTCAAACAATTACCAGTTGAAGTACTACCTCCCTTTTAGACAGGGTTCATGACTAGACAAAATAATTTATAAATATATTTTCAATCTCTTCCTATTAACCTACTTAAATCCAAACTTGCTGGCTGGAAATCCTACTGATAAATGTTTTAATTAAAAATGATGTAATATTGGCTTTGAATTGATATTTTTTCCCCAAAAATGCAACACAAAACTATTCCAAAAGAAATACTTCTTATTGTAGCACATCACCCTGATTGATCTCATGCCTTAAATCTGCCCTTTTGAATTTTAGTGATAGAAAAAGTTTAATCACTACCATGAAAAGACTTGGCAACAATTATACCACTTTACAGCAAAATATTAAGACCTAGCCCAGTTTTCTGTGAGCTGACTTTTAATTTCACAAGCCATCAGCTTCAAAAAATGTTGTTCGGTTATAAATACCATTAGCATACTGCCTAAGAAGGGAGATCAGATTAAATCTAGAAAACGGGCAAAATGGAGAATGTTCTAGTTTCCACAGAAACTTCAGAGCTTGCTTTGAAAATGCACATATCAGAAAGTAAATTTTAAAAGAATCAGTATTTTCTACCATGGGGAGACAAAAACTGACTCAGAGAGCTCATTCATCTCTCCAGTTTGGAAATACAAAAAAAGTTGGGGCGCCTGGGTGGCTCAGTCGGATAAGCATCGGACTTCGGCTCAGGTCATGATCTCATGGTTTGTGGGTTCGAGCTTCACTTCGGGCTCTGTGCTGACAGCTAGCTCAGAGCCTGGAGCTGCTTCGGATTCTGTGTCTCCCTCCCTCTCTGACCCTCCTCTGCTCACGCTGTCTCTCCCTCTCTCAGAAATTAAAAAAAAAATTTTTTAAGTTGCCGGATAATACTGTGACAAACCTGAAAATACAATTAGATGAATTTACATCTGAAATGTAAACACGGGACTTCCATTCCCTCCTTCCCCTTCTGCTCATAATTTCTCCCCCAAACTAGTTTCATAAAAATTGGTTTGCTTGTAGGTTTTCCACCATTTTTTTCCTGTTTTTATTTATTTATTTATTTATTTATTTATTTATTTATTTATTTATGTTTTGTTCTGTTTTGCTTTTGGTAGTTGACTTAGTCTTAAAAAATAAGATGGTGATTTGTTTAGACTCAAATACTTTCCGAGGAGCGCCCGGGAGGCTCAGGGGGTTAAGATGACCCTTGATTTTGGCTGGGGACGTCACCTCCTAGTTCATGAGATCTACCCGTGTGTTGGGCTCCGCACTGACAGTGTTGAGCCTGCTTGGGAGTCTCTCTCCCTCTCTCTCTGTTCCCCCCAAATAAATAAACATTAAAACAAAACAAAAACAAAAACAAAAACAAAAACGTTGCTGATAAATCAGAAAGGCCGACCCAGGAAAAAAGCAACAGAGCGTTTTAGGCAAAACTGAACCGTAACAGAGTCTCTCTGGTTAATTCCAAGCTGAGTAGCTGGAGACTGCCATGATTTCACCAACACCTTGCTCTAACCGACTAAGCCAAGCGGCCAACTGCTTTGATTTTAATTGAGGTGCTACATCCGAGCCACTTCCAAGTTAAGTAAATCCTCGTCGTTTTGAACAACCTTCTGGTTCACTTTGATAAAACCCCCTGAATTGACAACTCCCAACGTTCATGTTCCTGTTGTCTTCTATGCCCGCGCACACACACCCACACCCACACAAAATCCTGAAAGCTTTTAAAGTTAAAATTGTATCCAAAAAAATTTTTAACAAACACAAAGCCAAAGTGTGCCACAAACTCCCTGACTGCAGAGAATCTTAAGACACCTGGGAGCCTGGCTGTGGGAATGCTCCTGGAACATTCTAGAAGGTGAACATTCTAGAAGACACGAGGTGTGGTTGGGGGCGGGGGTCTGTCACGAGGCTTTTTGAGTTCAAGATGAGAGCAGAGAGCAGAGGTGACGGAGGGCTGCCGAAGGACTTTCGTCAGGGTTCCCGGGTGGCCTGCGAGGGAGGTCTGTCCTGTGGCCTCAACACCTCAGCGTCGTAAGGGAGAAGGGAAGGGGCAGCTGCCGCGTCCCTTCAGAGCACCTCACGCCCCCACCCCGGCACGGCTGGGGGCCCTGGGGACCCTGGGGACTAACTGCCCGCCACGTTACGGGGCCCGCCCCACACGGGGCCCTTCTACCTCGAAGCCAGACGCGTCCCCCCGCCCGTGGGCTCCCCGCCGCCTCTCCTCAGGGCGGCCAGCAGAGACGCCCTGTGTTGGTCCAAAACCTCGAAGAACGAGGCCTCAGGCCCCACCGGGGCAAAGGCCATGGGGCCCGACAGCAAGGGAAGCTCCGAGCGCAGGGGACCCCACCGGCGCCCGCGACGGGCCTCCCGGCTGCTTGCTGCGCATGCTCCCTGGCAGCGCATGCCGGTGCCTAGCTTTCCGGCTGGGGCGGCGCATGCGCACGGTCCAGGCATGCGCATAACGACGCTCACCGAGTGGAATTCACAGGGCGCAATCAAGGGCAGCACCACCTGTCGGGCAAAGTGATGGGCCCAGTAAGGGCCAGCATGACATGTTTGGGATGTTGGACCCAATTTTCTTTGAAATGGATTTATGGGTTATTTAAGGAACACAGTACCAGCAATTTTTCATGAAAAGAAATAGTTCTGGTGACCCACCTGTATACCAGATGCGGTGCTAGGCGCTGGGTTCAGCCGTGATCAAGGCAAACAAAATTCCTGGCCTTGCTAACATTTATCTAGTAGCCCCTTCCTTAATCCTCCTAACCATCCCAGGAGGTTCCTGGCGTGGTCATGACGCTTTAGCGGGCGAGGGGGAAGTGAGGTCCACATCCCAGCCTGACCGCTTGGAAGGATCGCCAGATTTAGCAAGTTGAAATACGGGACGCTCAGTTAGATTTGAATTTCAGATAAACAACAAATACTTTTTTTTTTTTTTTAAGGACGAGGTCTCATGTCATCTTTGGGACATACTCTTACTAAAAATTATTCGTTGTTTATCTGAAATTAGAATTTAACTTGATATCCAGTATTTCGTCAAGCAAGCCTCACATTGGACCACACCCTTGCCTGGCAGATTTGGTGAGTTGTGTCTTCTCTCCCATCCCCCCACCCTCTCTTGAAACGTTTGAGCACAGGATAGGAATTCCAAAGCCCCAGGGAAGGACTCTGGCTTCTAGGGGAATGATGTCCTTGAGAGAGAGGACAATGGGGAGAGACCCTAAAACAAGTAGGTCCCAGGCCCGTGGGGGCCTAGCCCTACATGCATGGGAGCTGGGGGCTTAGCTCCAGAGGAGCCACTTGTCAGCAGACCGGCTCTAGAAAACTACTTCATTCCCTCACTTGCTGCTTATTTGAAAGTTTTGAAACGAAAACTGCTTTGCTGTCAGAAATGACAACGAACCCTGTTCATAATGAACAAGCACTGAGCTGAGGGCCTTCATTGTTGTGGTTATGATCACAAATACTGCCTCCCTGCCCTCCCTGAGCTAGAAAGTGCTGGTTACTGAGCACACTGCTGTGAACAAGGCAGGCAGAGTCCTTGCCCTTTGGGAGCTTCCCACCTAAGAAGAGGGTAAGTAAGTGCACACTTGAATAATTAAGTTGGCGGGTGGCATTTAAATCAACAATGCTTAAGAGGTAAAAATTATTATCCCCATTTCACCGATGAAGAAACTGAGGCTTGGAGCGTTAGCAATTTGTGCAAGGATTGCACTCCGGGGTGTAATAGGGGTGAGAGGTAAATCTTGACCCCAAATTCAAGCTTTTCATCACAGGGATAGGAGGCACCCCTGGAGGTCCCGCTGGGGAAGGTGTAATTTGTTAGAGGCTTCTGTGGTGATGGACCCTCTGGCCTCAGTTTTCTCCACGTTGAGATGAGGGCGGTACCACAGGTGGGCTCTCATTTCTCATCCCCAACAAGGAACAAAACAAAAGGCCTTTGAAGGGAGAGGGCAAGTCAGTGATGCCAGCTAGGGCTGGTCTGCTGGGAGCTGCCTCTCTGCGGGGACTGGAACGAGCGGTCCAGCCGCCGTCTCTGGCTCTCACGAGGACAGCCGGTTCTGCATCCCGGAGCGCTGCGCTCAGCCGGGAGCCGGCGGCCTCACCAGATCTGACATGAAATGAGGAGTCCTGAGCTGGGCAGGAGCACCGGGAGGGGATCGGCACAGGGAAGGGAACAAGCCGCAATAAAGCTGGCATTCCTGCAGGGAGAGACCCCAAGGTCAGACTTGAAAGGCCTCGCTGTGTTCCCCCTGCGGCAGGACCCAAGCGGGAGGCGTTCGAGGCCTTCGCAGGAGCCTTGCAGGTGTCCAGCCCGCACGCAGGTGACTTGCTGTGTGTGCGCCACCCCCACATCAAAGCCAGCCAGCCCGCACCCCGGGGCCTTGCGAGGAAACTGGAGAAACAGATTCTGCCGCTAGCAACGGATCACAAGTGAAACTGGCAAATGCCACTTTGCAGGGCGGTCTCGGTGCTGGGTTCTGCGTGCATGCCGGCCAGGTGTGCTCGGCCCGGGGACAGAGAAGGGCCACCAAGCAGGACTCGAGCTGCTCTTGGGGAAATGAAAAGCTTCCCCCCACCCCATGCCCCACTAGCGGGCCTTTCCTCCGAACCGAGCTGACATCCTGAAGTTTGTCTGAGAGCCAGAACCTCGGAGCGGGCTGGAAAGGAACATTATTTAAATTAGGCACAATGATTGTGGGGAAGGATGGGGAGGCTCTTCCCACAAACCGGACAGGAGAGGGTTCCACACTTGCCACATTTAAGCAAGGTGGCTTCTTCAGCAGATATAAGTGGATTGTAACATAACGTAGATTCTTGAGGGGAAAAAAGTAAATTCCACAATAATGTCTTTACTTGGGGGGCTTTATCAGGTGTTTTTATTTTGTCTGTATGTTTTTTTATTTTTTAAAAAATTATGAGTGATATATGCTTTTCATAAAATATTTACATACTTCAGAAGGTATGAAATGAGAAGAGTTTTCAATTA
Source organism: Crocuta crocuta (assembly GCF_008692635.1). Taxonomy (NCBI): domain Eukaryota; kingdom Metazoa; phylum Chordata; class Mammalia; order Carnivora; family Hyaenidae; genus Crocuta; species Crocuta crocuta. Next base: position 1,434,365 of record NW_027532250.1, read on the forward strand.
GCAAAAAGATAGTTGCAAATGACATATCGGATAAAGGGCTAGTATCCAAAATCTATAAGGAACTCACCAAACTTCACACCTGAAAAACAAATAATCCAGTGAAGAAATGGGCAGAAGACGTGAACAGACACTTCTCCAAAGAGGACAGCCAGATGGCCAACAGACTCATGAAACAATGCTCAGTGTCCCTCCTTATCAGGGAAATGCAGATCAAAACCACACTGAGATACCATCTCACACCGGTCAGAGTGGCTAAAATGAGCAAATCAGGAGACTCTAGATGCTGGAGATGATGTGGAGACATGGGCCCCCTCCTACACTGTTGGTGGGAATGTAAACTGGTGCAGCCCCTCTGGAAAACAGTGTGAAGGTTCCTGAAAACATGAACAACAGAACTCCCCTATGACCCAGCAGTAGCACTGCTAGGAATTTACCCAAGGGATACAGGAGGGCTGATGCACAGGGGCACATGGACCCCAATGTTCATAGCAGCACTCTCAACAACAGCCAAAACACGGAAAGAGCCTAAGTGTCCATCAACGGACGAATGGGTCAAGAAGATGTGGTTTATCTATACGATGGAATACTACATGGCAACGAGACAGAATGAAATCTGGCCACGTGTAGCAACATGGATGGACCCTGAGGGCATTATGCTGAGTGAAATAAGTCAGGCAGAGAAGGACAGATACCATATGCTTTCACTCATATGTGGATCTTGAGAAACTTAACAGAAGACGGTGGGGAAGGGGAAAGGGAAAAATAGTTAAGGAGAGGGAAGGAGGCAAACCACGAGAGACTCTTGAATACTGAGAACAAACTGAGGACTGATGGGTGGGGGGAGAGGGGGGGGATGGGCATGGAGGGGGGCACTCGTGGGGATGAGCACTGGGTGTTATATGGAAACCAACTTGACAATAAACTATAAAAAAATTATAAGTGATATATGCTTTTCATAAAATATTTACATAATTCAGACGATATGAAATGAGAAGAGGTTTTAATTAGCAATAATCATGCCTCAGATAAACCTCATTGTCTACGATACTGCCACTGTGCAAAGCTTGAAGATATGAAATGAAAGTGAAAGAAAGCCCCTCTCCCAGCAGCCACTCACTGCCGTACCTTTATTTTTCCTACTCTGGACTCTGCCATCCTCTGGACCCTGGAATGATTCCTTCTTGCCCCAGGGCCTTTGCACTTGCTCTTCCTTTATCAGTTTCGAATGTTTTGTCCTTTCCCTCTCCTACTCTCCGCCCTCCCTCCCCTAAAGCCAGCTTTGCCAATTCTCCTGTATCCTTCAGATCTCAGTCTGGATCTCCCTGGACCACACCCAAGTCTTGACCCCTGATTGCCCCCTGTCTTGAAGTGTCTGCATTTCTCTACCCTGTCAACCTCAGGGACGGATCTCATCCGGTATCTGGCAGTTCCACTGGGCCTGGCACACGGAAGGCACTAGTAGTATTTGTTGAGTGAATGAACGACTCTTTGTGGGATTCTGTCTATTATCTACTTGTAGTATCTCACCTTGGGCATCTTTTCGCACATGCCCACAGAAGCATAATTTTTTATATGAATAAGACTCTACGTTCTTCTGGGATTCTGCCCCTGGTCAAAATAATAACTGCAATTTGCTGATGGTCAGACACTGAGCCAAACTCCACGCACGAAATCTCATTTGCTCCCTCTCCTTGTATGGGGAGAAAGTCGACGCTCGGGGAAGTATAATCAAAACTCGTGGCTTTCACAGAGAGGCACGCGACAAAGCTCTGATAAGAACAGTTTCTGTGCTGTCAGCTACTCTACAATATTTCCTCAAAGTCAAGGTAGTTTGGTACTGATGAATGAATTTGCCCATTTTTCATAGCCAGAGTGATTACACAATAATATATGATGTAAAGCAGATCGGTAAAAGGAAGATAAATCAAAATAAGATCAGCAAAATATTTGTGAGCATGTGGGTTATCTTACTGCTGAAGGCATGGAAGGTGTTTGTTCTGAGAGAGTGTGCTATAATATGTACCACCATAGACCCAGCACCAGCACCCGTGAACTCATGGCCAAACCTTTCCATCTACATCCACCCCCTTCCCAACCCTCCCTCCTGATTATTTGGAAGCAAATTCTAGGCATCATATTATTTTATCTTAAGCATTTGAACACACATCTCTAAAAACTAAGGACTTTTTAAATTTTTTTAAAATGTTTTTTATTTATTTCTGAGAGAGGGAGAGAGACAGTGTGAGTGGGGGAGGGTCAGAGAAAGAGGGAGACACAGAATCTGAAGCAGGCTCCAGGCTCTGAGCTGTCAGCACGGAGCCCGACGCGGGGCCTGAACCCACAAACTGTGAGATCATGACCTAAGCCGAAGTCGGACGCTTAACCGACTAAGCCACCCAGGCGCCCCCTAAGGGCTCTTTTAAAAATAACTATGATCCCATTTTCATACCAAAACTTATATTTTACAACCATCCTTTAATATTCCCCAATATTCTGTCACTGCTGAAATGTCCCCAGTTATTCAATGAATTATTTCTATAGTTTCTTCTCATCAAGGTGCCGATAAGGTCCATCCCTTCATGGCTGTTGACTGATACAGCTCTTAAATTTCCTTAATTCTACAGCTTCCTCTCTTTTCCTTCCTTGCCATTTATTTGTTGAAGATACCGAGTCATTTGTCCCAGAGAGTTTCTGTGGTGTCATTTAACATGTTTTTCTGTTCCTGGTATTTCCTGTAAGTTGGAAATTAGATTTAGGGACTCGCTTGGTGTTGCTTTGATCTTCCTCTTCTTCCTTCCTTCTTTCTCTCCCTCCCACCCTAACCTCCCTCCTTCCTTCCTTCCTTCCTTCCTTCCTTCCCTCCCACCCACCTTCCTTCCTTCCTTTGGCAAAAATATATCACAGGTAGTTTGCAATATGTATATTTCACTGTATTTCACTCCACTATAACCTCCTAGGATCTCTATGGCTGGGACCTTCAGGTTGAGAAGCTCAGAGCTAGGGTAGCCTCTCATTAACAGAAAAAGAAGCCCAGCCCAAGAGGTGAAGTCACGGTCTGCAAAAACCCTGCAGAGTTCAGAATCCCTTCACCAGAAGGCCAACCCAGAGGAGGGAATCCAGGGAGCGATTTGGGAGGCCCAGTTTCCCTCCACGGCACAGAAATGTCCTATGGATTTGCAGGGAAGACTCGGCAACCCGGCTCCCTCCTGGCTTGCTAGCGCGCAGAGTGGCTTCTTGCCCCAGCCCTGCCTGACTCATTCTCTCTGCTTTTTATTTCTTTCTTCCTCACACCCCAGCTGGGCTGCTGATCACTCCCCTCCACCCACCCCATGTGTGTTTCGGAATTGCTGTAAGCCATGGCCTGGAGACACCCACCACAACTGTTTCCCAGTCCTCCTCCAACATCTAGTCTCGGCTTCATTTGAAAAATCAGTTGACACTAAACAGCACCTTGCTTTGATTTAAGGAGACTTAACAAATTTTAAAGTAGTTCTCAGCCTCCCTCTCTGCTGCTCCTTTTTCTTCTTTTATTGTTTGTCTTCCATTCCAATGACTTCTTGGCAAGTGGTTTTGACAAAAAGAGACCTCTCACAAAAGACCAGAAGGCACATTCAGTGCCCAAAGCCAAGGCACTAAAACTCCTAAGGTGTTTTTCCCTCCAGCTCCCCCCTCTATACTGAGCTCAGGTCCACACCAGAGGGCTTTTCCATATTGACTCATACACCCTGGTGCCCAAGGCTCTTCTTTTCACCAAGATTACAAAGAACAAGATCACAGGGCACCTGGGGGGTTCAGTTGGTTGGGCGTCTGACTTTGGCTCAGGTCATGATCTCACAGTTCGTGTGTTCGAGCCCCGCGTCGGGCTCTGTGCTGACAGCTCAGAGCCTGGAGCTGCTTCCGATTCTGTGTCTCCCTCTCTCTCTGCCCTCCCCCCGCCCATTTGTGCTCTGTTTCTCTCTCTCTCTCTCAAAAATAAACAAACAAAAAAAAAAGAGCGAGATCACCAAGCACCATGCACATGTTGCTGGTATTTTGGTGGGGAAAACAGATCATAAAGAGAAAAACGAATACACGACGTAGATTCAATGATGCTGTGTTGCCGGGAAAAGAAATCCCAGTGTTTGGACAGGAAAGAGTGAAGACGTGAACAGAGAGAACCTGAATAATGAGGAAGGGCCTGCGGCTGGAGAGAACAGCACACGCCAAGGCCCTGAGGACAGATGGAGTCAGAGAGCGAGCCAGTGTTGGTGGAAGGCGAAAAGGACGGGAAGATGTGGAGAGGAGGGGGCGAGGGTCAAACCACCAGAGGTCTATCTACCCGCGGGAGGAGCTGGGACTTTGCTATAAGGCAATGATTCCAACTGGGGCAGTTCCGCCTCCACAGGACATTTGGCAATGTTGGGAGCTGTTTTTGGCTGTCACCACTTGTGGGGGGGGGGGGGGGGCTACTGGCATGTAGTAGGAAGAGGCCAGGGGTGCCGTTAAACACCCTTCAGGGCCCAGCGCCCCCCTCCCAGCAGAGAATGAACTTGCCCCAAGTGTTAATAGTGCCAAGGCTGAGAGCCTGGTGGAAAGGCAGGCGGAGGTGGTCAGGGGGTTTAGGGCAAGGGAATGATGCAAACTGAATGCAGAAGGGAGAACGGATCACGGAGTGAGGGTGGAGGCAGCAAGGCTAGGGATGGGAATTGCGTCTGTGCAGATGAGAGGTGCTCCCGGACCAGGGCGCTGTCCTCCACGACGGAGAGAGGGCACAGGTTTGGGGAGGCTTCTCGTCAAAGAAAGTCACGGTCACGCAGGTTTGGGGAGTGCCGCGCACCCCATGAAGACAGCGGTCTAGCATGAATCCCACCACAGGACTGGTTGGGTTCATACCTTGGTTTTGCCACCTGCTAGCTGTGTGATCTTGGGGAAGTCTCTGCACCTCTCTGTGCTTCAGTTTCTTCACATCTAAAAGAAGGCTAATAATAGTACCTACCTCACAGGGTCCATGTGGGGAGTTAATTTGTTAATATGTGTAAATGAGTTCGTAGATGCCCGGCCACCGTGGGTCTCGACAAACATCACCCGTTATTAGAGCGCTTCCCGTCAAGGGTGTTACCATGCGTGACTACAAACGGGAGACTCTGCATAAAAGTCTTACTGACCCCATAGGACCCGCATTTGCCCAACTTATGCTTTTCAGGTCTCTTCTCATCAACACTCAGAAAACAGAGATCCTTGAAACACATTTTTAAAAAATTATTTTAGTGCTTATTTATTTTTGAGGCAGAGAGAGAGACAGAGCGAGCAGGGGAGGGGCAGAGAGAGAGGGAGACACAGAATCTGAAACAGGATCCAGGCTCCGAGCTGTCAGCACAGAGCCTGACGTGGGGCACGAACTCACAAACGGTGAGATCATGACCTGAGCCGAAGTTGGACGCTTAACCGACTGAGCCCCCCAGGTGCCCCTGGATCACATTTTAAAAACACGTATCCTGAGATGTAAGTCACCCAGCATAAAACCCACCCTCCTAAAATTCACAGGGTACATTCACAGAGCTGCGTGGCAATGATCACAATCTACTTTGAAAACATTTGTGTGTCCCTCTCCCCCCACCAAAAAAAAAACACCCGGGTACCTATTAGTCACTTCTCATTGCCCCTAGCAACCTTCCATCTTTATAGATCTGCGTGTTCTGGACAATTCATATACATGCAGTCATGCAGCACACGGCCTTGTGTGACTGGCTTCTTACACTCTGCCTGTTTTCAAGGTTCATCCATGTGTATCTGTGCTTATTCGTTTTTGCAGCCAAGTAACTATCTGGCTCTATGGGGAACGCCGCTTTGGTTTGCCTGTTCCTTACGAGATGGGCATTTAGGCTGTTTCCACTTCTATGAATGATGCTGCTATGAACATTCCCACGCAAGTTTTCACGTGGATGGGTGGTTGCGTTGTTCTTGGGCCAGATCTCGGAGTGAAGTGGCTGGGTCGCGTGGCCAGTGTGTGTTCAGCATCTTGCAGAAGAAGGTACTCTTTGAGACACGTCGATGCTGTCATTTTTGTCCGCTTTGGCATTTTCTTCCCCCCTCTTTCCTTTCTGCCTCCCCAACCCCCCTCTCCCACCAGTGTCTCTGTTCTCTCCAGCGTCCAGGGCGCCGGTCACAGCTGTGCCACTTCCCAGCTGTGCGATCTTGACCAAGTGACTTGCATTTCCCTAAGCCTCCATTTTCTCCTCCGTAAAGTGGGAACAAGACGAAGGAGGTGGTTTGTGGAAAGTGCTCGCTCTGGTGTCTGAAGCTGGCAGCATCTCTGAATTTGTATTGTGAGATCTTACCCATATAAGCTTTCTATCCTGGCATATAACTTGCGGTTCCAAACTTGTAGAAGATTCCTGGGCTTGTCTCTGAGCAGGACCCAGGGCGTGCATGTCCTCACCTCCACTAGCTTTTGCCAAATGAATGTCTGAAGTGACCCCCTCGATGTTGCGCCCACCCTTGCCCGCCCATGACAACATAGCATGTTTCCCTTTTTGACTTTCTGAGGGTGTGAACTGGTGTGACTTTATGGTTTTGATTGGGGTGCCTGCTGCTTCACGGGGACTATTGAGCACCTGCAGACACCCTTGGAGACAGGAGCTAATATCCCCCCCACCCCACCCCCGCCCATACTGCAGATGAAGAAACCAGCTTTGAGAGGTGAAGGGCTGGCCCGTAGCTTTGGACCTCGGGCTCCCCGCCTCCGCGTTACGGTGCTTCCTGTGAAGCCCCGCGCTGGGAGCTAAGCACAGGAGAGACCTCACGGCGGCTGAGGCCATTAAGAAAGCTGAGAAACATGTTCATCCTTTCATTCGACAAATATTTATTGAGCGTTTACTCTGTGCCAGGCTCTGCAAACAAAATAAAGTCCCTGTCCCCAGGGCTGGCAGTCCAGCAGGGGAGGGAGGGAGAATGAATCTGTAATGTCACGTAAGCTCTGTGAAGAAAAACAGAGCAGCATTAAGGGGCCGGAGAGCGAGACAGCGATGTCCCTGTTGGGAGGCCGAGGAAGTCTTCTCAAGGAGGCAGCGCTTGTAGGGAAACATGATGGGGCGGGTGGCGAGCCACACGGGCCCTGGTGGCAGAGCTATTCTGAAGCAGGGGTAGCACGTCCGGGCTGCGGAGAGCACAGTGGGGATGTTTAGGGAACAGGAAGCTGCGGAGCCCTCAAGCCGGCCTCGCAAGGTTCCTGTCCTCCGCTCTCCATCCAAAGGCGAATCCAGGCGCTGCTGTGAACGGACTTTGCGCTTGTAATTAAAGCCCAAAGTCCGTTGACCTTGAGACGCAGAGGTGAGACAGGTGCCTCTGACCTCATCAGGGGAGCCGCTCAAAAGCAGACAGCGGGTTCTCTGCAGCAGGAGGCTGGAGGAGATGACAGAGGGACTGGAAGCCGAGAGGACTTGATGTGCCGATGCTGGTTGAGGTACAGGGGACATGGTGGCCTCTGGGAGCTGAGAGCTTCCCCGGGGCTGAAAGCCACCAAGGAAATAGACTGCAGCCCTGCGGGCACGAGGAATAGGTTCTGCCAATGACAGCAGTGGGGTTGGCAGGCGCCTGGGGGGCTCGGTGGTTAAGCGTCCAACTTTCGATTTTGGCTCAGATCATCATCTCACGGTTCGTGAGTTCGAGCCCCGTGTCGGGCTCTGGGTGGAGAGCTAGGAACTTCCTCGGAATTCTCTCTCTTTACCCCTTCCCTGTTCAAGCTCACACATTCTCTCTCAAAATAACTGAAAAGATTTTTTAAAAAAAGGAATGAGCTTGTAAGACAGCCCTCCACTCCAGGAGAGAGCGCCGCTGGCTAACGCCTTCCCCGCAGCCTGAGCGGAGAACCAGCTGCGCTGTGCCAAACTTCCACGCCATGCAACACTCATAAAAAGGCGTTGTTTTAAGCTCCTAAATTTGAGTCATTCATCACACAGCATAGAAAATGGATATAGAGGTGGTGTAGCTACGACCCAGTTGAGCCCGGGAGGTAACAGACCAGATCCCACAGGGCCATAGGCTGCTTGGAGGACCTTGCATTTGTGCTGAGGGACCCAGAAAACCATGCCAAGTGTGCAACTCTCATCCTCACCCTCTGTTCATATACTTGCCTTCTCTCAGTTTCCATCCTGCCCCGTGTTCATTCCATCACCACACCCTACCTCCTTATATCTACCTACTGACGTGTGTTTGTGAATCGGCTGGGGCACTGTTGGTTGTGAGTGATGGGAAACCACACAAATTACTTAACCCCCGAATCCGAGGACTTCAGGAGTAGCTGGATCCAGGAGCTCAAGTATTACTTTCAGAAACCCATGTCCTTCCATCCCTCTACTTCGCTTTCTTCTGGCCCGCCTTCTTCTCGGCAGGCTCTCCCACATGGTGTCTGAAATGACCACCAGCAGCTGGGAGTCACATCCTGTCATCTAACAGTCCAATTGGAGAGACCCCACCTTTCCACGCGGCTCCCCTGAGTCCTGGGATGACCTGGACGGGCCCAGCTCTGTCATGTGACTGCTGCAGACCCAGTTGCAAAGGGTGGGGGAAGGGGAAATGCAGTGGGGGGGGCCTCAGCCACGTACCTGCTCCTGGAGGGGGGGCCCGGGGGTGGGGAACAAGGGGGCTTCAGGGCTGCCTTGAAAGCCCCTGGACTGATAACGGGGAGGGATGGTCCCTCGGGGTCTTTCAGGGGTCACCGGGGTGCTGTGAATGCAAACGGGGGAGAGACGCTGGGGGGGCAGAGCCAGCAGCAGCACCCACTAGCGGCCAGCTCTGCCCACGTCCCTGGGGCTGTGGGTGACACAGCTTCCACACGGAGACCCCAGAGCCTCCCCTGTGTTCCGCTCCAGCTCCAGTCGAGGGGCCCTCGCTTCTCCCCTCGTTATCTCTGCATCCGATGAGCTCCTGGCACAGGCACGGGGGCGCTGGAGACACCACGCCACGCTGCCTTCGCCCCGGTTGTTTGCTGGGCAAATAAATAGAGAAGGAAACGGGTCAGAAGACATGCGTGGAGCACTGGAGCGGCCCTGGAGGCTGCACAGCGAAGTCCTCTTCATAAACAGACGCCCAGAGGAGCAGCCCGGAAAGTCTGTCCAGGCTCCAAGCAAACGGGGACCTGCAGCCAAGTGTGAGGCCAGCTGGAAGGTCCCAGCCAGAGAGGCAGAGCCCTGGGGTGGGGGTGCTCCAGCAGGGTGCCCTGGCTCATCGCCTGTGTGTGTGTGGAGGGGGGGGTTGGAGAAGGATCGGGGAGGAGCACCAATGGCTGAATCTTCCACGTGTTGGAAACAAGTCTGGCAGGACAGGTGTGCAGGCTTGGTGGCCGTCCCCTCCCCAGACTCCAGGATGCATTGTGCTTGGCCTGACAACGGCCCAGGAGAGGCGATGGGTGTCCCCCTCCAACTCTGTTCTGCTGCTGCAGGACCCCAGCCTCAAGGGCCTCCTTGCTGTCCCTGAAATATACCAGTTTGCTCCTGCCTCAGGGCCCTTGCACCTGCTGTCCCCCCCCCCCCCCCGCCCCCGCCTCCCTNTGCTGCCATTTGCAACCCCCGACTCCAAGTCTGGGCACAGTGAAGGCTCATCTCTCACACTCACTGCACATCCCCTCTTGTGGCCTGGGGGGCTCTGGTGGTTACTCAGAGGCTCCAGGCTGACCCAGGCTCCTCTACTTGTGGTCATGGGGGCTGTGGGAAGGGACAGAGGCAAGTCACACAGTGGCTCTGCAGGTCCACCCAGAACTGGCACCTGTCACTGTCATCGGCCAAAGCAAGTCACAAGGGCCCAGAAGGCATTTGGCGAACAGCCCAGAGTCACCCGTTCCTCGGACTCCCTGTGTCTGTGGCCCCGCCACGCTGTGGCTCGCGCCCCTCCCTACCCGACCACAGCTAGTTGTCTCGTATTTGCCTTCTCCCCCTAAAATCTAAGCCCCGTGAGGCTGGGCTCTGTCTGGTTTGGTTCACCACTATTCCATAGCACTTAGAACACTGCCTGGTATACAGTAGGCACTCAAATAATGTTTATCCAAGTGGATCAATAGTAGTGTGGATAGTTAATACCTATGGGTGCTCCCTGGGGGTTGGGCACTGTGCAGACTGCTGTTGGTGCATTAACTCATTTCATCGCTACGGGGGAGGCAGGTCTGTCATGGCTCCCGTTTTCCACACACGGACACTGTGGCTCAGAAAGGGTCAGGACACTTGTCTGAGGCCACACAGCACGTTAGTGGGCAGAGCCTGCCTCCTGAGCTCAGAGAGGTCCCGCTGGGCCCAGCCCTGAATGACCAGGATGCAGAGTCACCGCGTCCAGCTGAGTGTCCCGTGTGTGCGGGGCGGGACCTTGGGAGCACGTGCAGAAGGCAGAGTTGCAACGGTGATCGAATCATCCTCTGTTGCTCACCTTATAAATACTGTGCTTGGGGGACACATCTCATTCCACGCTCACACCCCCCTCCCCGGCCCTCCTTGCCTCTCTCACCTGTGAACCTGCTTTGCTGCACAATGACACAGGTTAGGTGCGGGGATTCTGTCCCAGCGCCTCCACTCACTGCGGCTCTGAGCCTCAGTTTGCCCATCTGTAAAGTGGGGGTGACCATCATAGCCACCTGACGGGGGTGCGAGGGTACCATGCGTCGATGGTGTAAAGTGTTCCATACACAGGAGCAAGCCCTGTTTCTAAGACCTCTTAGCCGCACCGGGCATCTGTTCTGAAACATTGAGCGTAGAAATCGGCACCTTCATTGCCTCGCTGTTTGGAAAAGCAAGAACGTTGCAAACACTCAGATAGTCTCCAATGCTGGGTGGACTCGAGCAAGGTTTTCCAGACACACAACGGAAACCCGTGAGGCTGGTCATGGGAAGGGGCACTGCCCGCATAGACGTCGGGAGAAGGGCCACACGTGTATGTAGTCCCACCTCAGTAGATCATACTTTTGCCTTCCATATCATACACTTCTGCAATGTTTGAACTGTTTATTTGTATTTTTAGAGAGAGAGAGAGTGAGTGGGGGAGGGACGGGGAAAGGAAAGGGAGAATTTTAAGCAGGCTCCACAGTCACGGCGGAGCCCAAGGTGGGGCTCAGTCTCACGATCCTGGGATCATGACCTGAGCTGACATCGAGAGTTGGACGCTGAACCGACTGAGCCCCCCAGGCGCCCCTGTTTGTGTTATACTTTAAGGGAAGGGTTATTTTGTAGGGAGGGAAATGGGAAAGCGTTGTGAGCCTCAAATCATGGAAGTCAAAGAGGATCTGTGGATTTCGGTGACTCTCCCCCCTCTGCCCTGACTCGCCTTCAGGGAGCTGGAGGGCTCTTAAAGTATGAACCTTCATTCCTCTTGTTTTGGGGAACTTGTGATTTGCTGCCGAATAGAAGTGGTGTAAGTGGGTCCTGAAGGTCCGACTGGGGGCCCCCCGTAAGGGTGTCGCCAGTCCCTCCTCGCTCGCGGGCGGGAGCTCAGCCCACCGGTCCTTCCTGGGAGTAAGGGGCCGCCATCCTCCGTGGCCCGGGGGGCGTCAGCCCCTCGTCACCTCTGTGGAGGCTGCAGCCACGAGGCCGTGGCCTCCCTGCCTCGCACGCCGCGTCTCTGGACAACCTGGAAAACCATACCCACACGCTGTGGCGCTGCCAGTGCCCTGAGCGTGGAGGTGCAGCAGGCACCTGGACACTCCCTCGAACTCAACGACCCCAGTGCCGCTTGGCATCACGCACGGTCCTGTCGCTCAGGCTTACTTTCCCGTGCCAGCTTTTCTGTCGAGCAAGTGGGTTTCATTAAGAGACACGGCCAGTAAGTCAGGCCTTCTCAGTTAGCTCATTAGCATGTTGTCCAGACAAGGTAGGTTCTGGAAAGAAAACATCAGGGAAGCAGGCTGAGGAGAGCAGCCGCCACATCTGTGGTGAGAGCCTCGTGGGTGATTGTCCCACGGCCATGAGCCTTCCGGTGATGAAGGGCTTTCATTTCTGCTGCGCCGATAAGGGGTTGACTTGGCATCTCGTTTAAAAGATTCATTCAAGGGATGCCTGGGGTGCCAGTCGGCTGGGCATCTGACTCTCGGTTTCGGGTCAGGTCATGATCTCACGGTTTATGAGTTCGAGCCCTGCACCGGGCTCTGTGCTGACTGTGTGGAGCATGTTTGGGATTCTGTCTTTCCTTCTCTCTCTGGCCCTCCCCTGCCGTCTCTCTCTCTCTCTCTCTCTCAAAAATAAATAAGTAAACATTAAAACAAATGAATGAATAAATGAAAGATTCACTCAAGTTTCGGCAGACAGGACCAGAAACAAGAAAGCCTTCCCCAGAGTAGCCCGGCTTCCCAGATGCAGACACAGTTCACTCTGGGTTTGGGGGCTCATAGCAAAACCTCTGTGGCTGGAATTCCTGCGTCCTCTATTACTGGGTGACCTTGGGCAAATTCTCAATCTCTCAGAGCCTCAGTTTCTCCATCTTCAAGATGGGCATGGTCATCTACCTACCTCATGGGCTGGAGGATTAAATAAGATCATGCATCTAACGGGTTTAGGAAAGGTTCTGGGACGTGGTGAGCACTTGGTACACAGCGACCATCGTTGTTATTATTACTACTTTCATCGTTCATATTGTTATCATCATCTTTCGGTTGTGATGAAAGTGTAGGTCAATATGAGCACAAACTCAAACTCTGGCTTATACCCCATCCTGGCACACGAGAGTCAGGGGCCCGTGTGCCGCCGGCTTACGGGAACAGCTTCCCGCCCTGACGAAGGAGGTAGGAGAAAGGGTTCCTCTTCCCAGATTGTCCGGAGAAGCGGCGTGCGAGGCAGGGAGGCCACGGCCTCGTGGCTGCAGCCTCCACAGCGGGGACGAGGGGCCGACGCCCCCCGGGCCACGGAGGACGGCGGCCCCTCACTCCCAGGAAAGACCGGTGGGCTGAGCCCCCGCCCGCGAGCGAGGAGGGATTGGCGACACCCTTACGGGGGGACCCCAGTCAGACCTTCAAGGCCCACTTACACCACTTTTATTCAGCAGCAAATCATGAGTTTCCCCAAAAGAGCAGGAATGAAGACTCGTATGTTAAGAACCGTCCAGACCCCTGAAGGAGGGTGTCGTGTCCGTGTGTGACACCGGGGGCTGCGGCAGCGTCTCGTGACCGCGAGGAGACAGGCCCGTCTGCAGTCGATGAGGGGAGAGCAAGAAGAGCCCGGGCCCTTGCAGACTTCCCGGGGAAACCGGTCCCAAGTGGGGCCGCCTACCAGGGGCCGTCGCATTCCGCAAGAAAAGCCACTTTCTCATTGTTTGATCCACTTTTATTTATGTTTTTTAAAATGCTTATTTATTTTTGAGAGAGAAAGAGAGAGCGCACACGACCGGGGAAGTGGCGGCGAGAGAAGAAGACAGAGAATCCCGAGCAGGCTCCGCACGGTCAGCACAGAGCCCGCCACGGGGCTCGAGCCCGCGAACAGTGAGGTCATGACCTGAGTCGAAACCGAGAGTCAGAGGCTCAACTGACTGAGCCCCCAGACACCCCATTTGATCCGCTTGTAATCGGCTGCCCGGGCGCCTGCCGTAAGATGGATTCCAGCCTGCGGACAGTCCGCGTGGCGCGGACCCTCTGCGAGAATTAAGGGAGGCGAGGAAGGAGGCTTGTGAGCTCTGAGCGGGTCCCCGCCCTGCAGCGCTGGATGCCGTCAGCCCCGTGTGGCTGGAGCGCAGAAGCCCCTCAACGTCGCCACTGCGATGACACCAGCGGCAAACTGGAGGCCCTGGCGGAGCACATACTGCATTTAAGCCTCCGGTTCGCCCTCACGTGCACACAGCACTGAGTCCTCGTTCCCTGGGCATCGGAGGTGCTGGGTGGTGATCTTAGGAGCTGAGGCGCAGAGAGGGTAAAAGGAACTTGCCTGGGGCCCCCGCAAAAACGCCCGGGCGGTTGGGGCTCGAACCAGGCCTGTCTGCCACACCCCAGCGCCAGACCGCTTCTCCTGCGACAGGAGCCACGAGCCCTGCACAGTTCCACCGCCCTCGGCTGCTGGAGGTCCCCAGCTCAGGGCCTCCACTCATGTGTCACCTCCGCCCTGTGTCTGCTTGTCCCGAGGTTCTCCCCAGGGAGGCAGGAGGAGCCAAACCCCCCTGGCTTGCCTGCCTTGCTAATAGAATTAGAATGTTCTTGTCTAGATGGGTTCCTTTTGGGGATGGCCAAGCAAGCCACATACTCAGCTGCCACAGGCAGAGGACAAACACGATGTGTCACAGGGGACTCAGCTGCGGCAGCTGACGCTCGCCCCCCGCTCCTCGGGGCCGGCTGTGTGAGGAGGGGGCTATTCTTCGCATGTCAAATCCAGCGTGGCTGGGGGGGGGGGTTTAATAACTGCTGATCACTCGGGGGTCCCCTCCCGCATTCCTGCTCTTTCTCTTCTTCTTCCGAGGTGACTCTCAGGGTCAGCTTGCAGACCCCGGTCCCGGCAGCCAGCCGGTCCCCCTGCGAGATCCGGTGCAGATCTGGGAAGGGGCCCCTGGCGGTCTTCTTTGGTCCCTTAACATCTCCTGCTTGAGGGAAGTGCACACACTGGGCGGGAATCTGCATCAGAAACGATTGCTGTTTGCGTTTAAACTTGATCCCCGGTGTCTGCGGATCGGATCGCTGGGCTGACCTCAGCCCGGACGGTGCACGGCCGATGCCCTCGGGGGCGCCAGGCCTGGACACTAATGAAGTGGCCTCGGAGCTCCCCTGGGGGCTGCAGCAGAGGGAGGGCAGCCGGGAGGCGGCAGCTGCGTCCCGTCAGCCTCGGCCGCGGCCCTCGGAGGACGGCGTCCTGGAGGAGGAGGCTCGTGCGCCTTATGACTCAGCGTCGGGAGATAATTGCACACAGATCTGTTTTCTTTCTCCTCTTATCTGGTTATCTGCAGCTCCACACACCCAGGCTCTCCCGCATGGTTTGCCACGCCGGAAGCTGTCGGTTTTGTCCTGTGCTCCTCAGCCCCTGTCTTGATTAGCCTCTCACCGTGTCCAGCTGGGGTGGAGGGGGGAGCCACATCTGCATTTTGGGCCCCTGGAACCTTCCATCTTGGGGGGCCAGCTTCTGCGCTCCTCACAGGTGGATGACAGCGTATTTTGGGCTGTGCTGATCTTCTGGTGACTCACTCGAGGGGAGCAAAAAACAGGATTCGAGAGGCCCCTTCCCGGGTGGGCTTGGACCCTCTTGACTGGGGGCTGGGGCCCTGTCCTCACACGGTGTCTCAGGCTCTGAAAGCCCGAGCGAGCAGGCGCGCTCTACGGATTCTACCCCCTCGGTCAAGCCAACGTCTCTGTCTGTCGCCGCGTCAAAGCCCCAGGATAACTCGCCCTGCTAGGAGACGGCATTGAATCTGACCAGAGTGCAACCGAGTCACAAATATATTCCCTTTGGAAATGTCCCCGTTGTGGCCTCTCATTCTAGAAATTCCATGTTTTCAAACAAACTAGAAGTCGTTCCCTTTTCAGCTCCTGTTTCTCTCCTGTCCTTTGGGCTGTTAATGTTGTTTCTCCTTCGTGCCGCCCGTTGGCGTTAGATGGCCTCTGACTGTGCCTCTGACTTGAGGTTTGCCGTGGCATCGGGACCAGTGTCTGGAATCGTATATCGGGAACTCAGCGGGTACTTGACGGTTGTTTGCATGGATCCACTCACGAAATATGAATTACTGAGAGTCCCGTGGTGCATGTAGGGCACTGAGGTCAAATGCGACAAGTTAGGGATGGCTGGGTGACAGGCCGTGGTGCGGGCGTGTTGCACACCCATTACCGTGTTGAAAGGGGGGAGCAGTGGGGCATGCGGTCAGTGATCTGGGCTCCACGGTCCCCCTGCCTGGGTTCAGTCCTGGCCCCAGTTCTGGATACATCCGTGTCCTTGGGCGAGCTGCTCAGGCCCCTCTGTGTCACTTTGCTCATCTGTAACCCCCCCTCAACTGGGGAAAATGTGAGTACCTCTCTCACCGGGACAATGTCCAGATTAAATAAGGTCATGCGTGTGGCACACCTAGAAAGGTGCTCGGTGCAGGGTACCGGCTCAGTAAGGCCGTTGCTAACCCTTACAGCAGCAACCACTGTGATCCCGTTTAGCAGATTGGCAAACTGAGCGAGCTCGTGAGCAGACCGAGCCAAGGAACACCCACCCCTCGCTCAGCAAGGTTGCATTTGGTGTGGGGGGAGGGGGGAGGAAACAAATGCACATGAAACTGGTCTCTGCATCTTAGTGTGCTTAAAAAAAAAAATGTCAAATGCAGGCAAGGTGCTTCCGCTCCCATTCCTCATGGAAGGCCAGGCCCCGGAGCCCACGCCCAGGTCACAGCACTATATGCCACGGCTTCCGGAAGGCCTTGGACTGACTTCTGCGTCAAATCCCCAGTTATGCAAGCACGTGGGCCGGGGCGTGGCCTCAGTACCAAGCGGCATTAAGTATGTGACCCACATAGGAAGCTCGAGGAGGGCTCTGGGAGCGGCTGGGGCTGCGTAATGCAATGCACGTCACACCCCAGAGGCGCCCCGAGCGACGGTTGAGGGGAAGGTGCTGTCGCGGTTTATTCACGGTTCGCCTGGTGATGGGGTGTCCTCGCGCCCTCCGGCTGATGTTTGTTCATTGCCTGTGTTCTGTCTCTGCTGTGAGGGCGCCGAGCCTGGGCACCGGGAAGACGCATCACTGAGTTCCCATGTGCTTCTGACGCCTTAAGCTCAGACGAAAGTTTCCCTGCAGGCCGAGGCCGCTTGCTACAGCCTCACCCCGAAGCAGCTCCATGCCCGGCTCAGCAAGCCAAAACCTGCCTGGTAAGAAGGGCCGTGAGGGGTAGTCATTACTGGCCCAGGCCTTTGAATCTTGCCGATGGTGGTATTTATATTCTTCCAATGTGGCTGAGCAGACAGGCATTGCCTTGGGGTGGGCCTTGTTTGAAGAGTTAAGTCATCTGCTAACAGTGTCTGCAAATGGCTCTGTGGAGACTGACAGCCGGGGAGATGGTTCAAGGTCACCGATGGCTACGGGCATCAATGGGCCACGTACTGGGAAGAGAAGAAAAGGTTAGCAGCGGTAGTCGTGTGCTGTGGATTGTGCATGACTTATGCATAAGTATTCTCCCCATTTTCCAGAAAAGCAAACTGAGTCTCAGAGAGGTTAAGTAATCTGTCGAGGCCACACGGCTGGGATGTGGGATGTCTGAAGTCCGGGGTATCGGAGTCCAAATTCCATTCTCTCACCCTCCTTTGACTCACAATTCTTCTGTTTCAGGAAACAAGAAAGAAGACAAGCCTCAGAAGAGGGAGACGACTGTGAGGGAACAGGAGAATCCGAGGAAGAAAGGGGTGCAGGTGCCGGGAGTGAGGTCAGGTGGCCTTGACGGCTTGCACAGGCCTCCGAGAGGAGCCCAAGCCTGTCGGGCAGGAGTGTCAGCTTGCAGCCGCCGCAGAACTCCAAGAGATCAAGGGGGCGTGGCCGCAGAAACCACTTCAAAAGCAGCCCTGTGTTCTGCCTCTGGTGTCAGCAGGACACGTTAGGTTGCAAGTGACAGAAAACCTAACCAGCTTAACAGAAAAACAGGAAACTAAGTATGGGCTCCCTCAACTTAAAAGCACAGAGTGGCTGACTTCAGGCACGGCTGTGTCCAGGTGCTCCAGCAAAGCTTCTCTCGGTTGTCTCCTCTTCCAGGCAGGCACTCTCCAAGCAAGAGGTAGCCAGCTGCTCCAGGCTTGTGTCCAGTGCTTTTCCAGGGCAAAGAGGTGGCTCTCTCACAGGACTTCCAACCGGAAGTCTGGGACTGACAGTCACGGAGTCAGACTAACCTTGCCTGGGTCATGTGTCCATCCGTCCCTGAACCAATCACTTTGGCCACAAGGGGATGAGATGCTCTGATTGGCTGACCCGTATGCAGAGCCAGAGCCGGCCCCACCAGGCTCCCTGGACTCAGAGGAGGGTGCGTCTCCAAGAGAAATTTCCAGAAGAAAGTGTTAAACATACTGGGGAGAGAAGACAAAGACATCAACTGTCCTCCACAAAGCTTTCTTTTCCTTTTCAATTTTATTTGTGAGTAATCTCTACACCCAACATGGGGCTCGAACTCACAACCCCGAGCGCAAGTCGCACACTCTACTGACTGAGCCAGCCAGGCGCCCCACGCTTTTTCTCATTACAGGGAAAGCACTCATTTATCGCCACCCTATACCATTTGTCGCTGTGATCTCCACCCTGGCCGCAGTACCTGCCATGACGCCCGACTGCTTGCGTGCTGGAATCTCTTATAAACCAAAAGGCAGGACCCTCTTCCAAGGAGCGGCTCATGCGTTCTCCCCCCCAACCCCCTGCACATGCCTTCAACAATATTTCTCTTCTGTTTATATTTTGTTCTTTTTTCTTTTTTAAATTTTACTTAGAGAGAGAGAGAGAATCCCTAACAGGCTCCATGCGGACCATGAGGCTCCCTCCCACAATCCCGGGATCATGACCTGAGCTGAAATCAAGAGTCGGATGCTCAACTGACTGAGCCACCCAGGCGCCCCCTCCTCTGTTTATAAAGTAATATATGGCTGTGTTGGAAAATACGAAGGAAAAGAAAGAAAAACCTGCTCGTAATCTTACACTCAGAGGAAGCCATTCATATTCCATTCCAGCGTTTTTCTGTATACTATAGGTGGTTTTCCTATAATCAAGGTCATCTTATATATTAAGCTGTGTGCACTCCTCCTTCATGTTTGTAGTTTAACCATTTCCCTGCCTCCTTAAAAGTTCTTTGTAAAGACCATGGTGGCCATGGCTTTGGGTCTTGCGCCCCACTCCGTGGCCGACAGGTCTGAGGACAGGGATTGGCAGCCGCCCCCAGGACTGTGTAGGGTGAGCCGCGGAAAAGCAGGTCCCAGATGGGAAGAGTGCTTCTGCTTCATGCAGACGAGAGGATAGATGCTCAGACTCTGTCGGGAAGCCGGAGCCGGGGTACCGGATGGAACAATGTGGATCATGACCCGTGGGGCGACGCAGCACAGGCCAGCCCCCTGGGGTCAGCGGGGAGCTCCCTCGGCAGCTGAGCTGCTGCTCTGGGGCAGTGAAAACCACAAGATTGTCTTGATTAAAGGTTCAGTCTCAGTGCAGCCATACAAAGACAGCAAAGTCCCAAGGTTTGTTACTTCCAGAGCCAAGAATGGGGGAGCGCAATGAGCTGGGAGAAGGCAGTCCTTGAGCCCTGGTCACGAGCGAGCAGGGTAGCAAGCACTTAGTACTTATAAGCTGGTTGGGGAGAAGGTCGCTAACTTTTCAGGAGCCTAACTCTAAGCAGTTACATTAAAAGGGGACTCGGGAAAAGCAGAGCAGAGACTTTCGGTGGAATCCTAAACTCAGGTCCACATCCAAATGTCCTGACTCGATGAGTGAGCGAGAGAGAGAGAGAGAGAGAGAGAGAGAGAGAGAGAGAGAGAGAGTTGTCATACTGTAAATGGCCAGGGCGGCATCCCGGAAAAATAGAAGCTGTTTTCCTCCTCGCTGCTGCCTAGGACTCATTCCCTTGTGCTTTCAACCCAGCTAGAAGACGCACTGCTCACCCTTTCTGGCTGCCTTGACCCCGTCCTTCCATGAGGCTGTGCGCTTGCTCCGTCCCCCATCGGATGTCGTCTGTGTTCCCCAGCTGGGGCAGTTTTCTCTCTCCCTTCAAAGCAATATCACGTGTGGCTTTGGCCTGCGTTGTCGTAGGCTTATCTGGACACATGTCCCCCTGATCCCCGAAGCTGGGCCTTAGGCAGCTTCTACCTGGAGGGCAGGGAGCACTGGGCTCCATGCTGGGGATACTGTGCAGATAGACATGGTCCTGCCCTTGTGAGGTTTACAGTCTAGACTGATGGACAGACATTATCGATCACACCAAATAATGTGGAAAGTGTTCTGGACCTTAAGGGCATGTTTAATGGGAGGTTGTGGTGTGTGTGTGTGGGGGGGGGGAGTTTGATTTCCTCTGGGGAATCAGGGAAGATGTCATGGAGGAGGAGATACCTGAGCTGAGGTCTGAGGGAGGCGTCATCTGATCCAAGAGACAGAGAAGAGAGCCGCAGGCAAAAGGAGCCTGTGCGAATGCCCTGGGGGAAGCATGGCGACCTCAGAAGGTGGGTGGGGCTGGAGAGCCGGCCTGGGGGATGGGGGAAGGTAGTTAGTAGGGGACGGGGGCCAGAGAAGATCACAGGTAAAGGCATGCGGCACCTCGGGGGCCTGGTGAGAATTTTGGTCCTTGTTCAAAGGGCAATAGTGAAGTAGGGATTGGAATGATCAGAATTACATAGTATCAGTGAAGTGTCCTAGTGTATCAACAGAGTATTACATTGTATCAGCTGCGCAGCATACTGTATCAATAGAGTATTATGTGTACCAGTGGGGGGTCATAGTGTATGAACAGAGCATCACACTGTAGCACGGTGTACAGATCACAGCATCAAAGTGTCCCATCTTTTGTAGCCCACTCAGGACGTGACATCCCACATCCGAAGCTAGCCCCTGCTCAAGGGGAAGGGATTCCACGGTAACATGAATATCAAAAGGCAAGGATGGTGAGGGCCATCTTGGAGCCTGCTGTCTACACCCCAGCCCTGAAGATTCAGGGCAGGCCAAAGGATGGGTTCCTTGGCTAAATAATCTTGGGAAAGGAGAGGGGCAAGGCCCTGTAGAGGAGGGTGTCTTAACACAGAGAAGGTTTTCATGTGTGCCGCTGGGGCTCCCAGTGACTGGCCCCGAGGCAGCGGACAGCAAGGGCCTCTCAAGCCTTCCCCGGTCCTGCAACCCCAAAAGAGCATCACCCCTTGGCTGATTCGGCTCTGCAACAGGCAAGGTGACCTGTGCCACAGTCTCCACTAAGTGAGGGTCCTTTGTCCCAGTTCCCAGTGCAATGCAGAGAATTCGCCAAGCCTCCGTCAGAAGAAATTGATTTTCTTCACATGAAACTTTCAATATGGCTCTACTCTGCCAGACAGCTTTGCTTCCTTCCCATTTCATGTGCTCTGTGGAATCACAAGATAAAAACTAGATTTTATGATCAGCTCATTAAGAGATGGACATCGGTCTGAGTAATTGCAAGAACACTCCTTACCATGCTGCTTCCTAAGAAAGTCCAAATTGTTTCCTTTTCATTGTGAAAATGTTCAGATATACAAAAGTGGAAAAAAATTATATGGTGGACATCATATCCCCTGGGCCTCAGTTCGGTAATGAAGAGTTTACTTGACTTGCTTTTTTTCATATCTATCCCTCTGTCTACCCGTCATTCTGTCTAAAGTCAGTTGCAGATACTAGTATAGGGAAATCCAATTTCAGGAGGGATTGTATAAAGTTTTCTGTAAATGCTAAATTCCAATGGATTGAGGTTTTATAGGATGAGGGTGGACGGTTCTGTTATTGTTACTGACTTCTAGGGCAAACCTGTCTCTTTCCCCACTGACCCAAGTAGCACATCTACCAGATTTTTGATCCAGGCATTTGAGTGGCTTTTCAATGTTAAAAGTGTATTCGCTCATTCACTCGCTCATTCATTCATTCAAAATACCAGCTGAGGGGCGCCTGGGTGGCTCACTTGCCTAAGTGTCCAACTCTTGAGTTCAGCTCAGGTCAAGATCTCGCGTTTCGTGGGTTCAAGCCCCATATTGGGCTCTGCGCTGACAGTGAAGAGCCTGCTTGGGATTCTCTCTCTGCTGCTCCCCACCCTGCTCATGCTCTTTCTCAGAATAAATAAATAAACTTAAAAAGAAATACCGGTTGAGGTCCCTTCAGGTGCCCAGACTGGTGAAGTCCAAGCAGGTATCTCAGGCAGAAAGCTGGACAATGTGTTCTATATAGAAAAAGCTCAACAACCATCTGTTGGAGAACAAAATAAATCGCTCAAGAGCTTGCCAGCAGTGACGCTCTTGGGTGTTGGTGCTTTATTTATTGTTTCACGCTGTGATGATTTCAACTCATCATGTGTTGAAATTCCAGCTTTTACATTTTGTAAAAACAGTGACTTGTATAAAAAGACACACACATTAATTACAAAGGTGTAAATCCCACCGTTTGTGATTTGTGTGATTTGGGATAAATTATTTTAAAGCTCTGGGCTTCAGCTTCTTGACTATATAAAGGGGGATAATGGGGGTGTCTGGAGGGCTCAGTGAGCTGAGTGTCTGACTGTTGGTGTCAGCTAGGGTCAAGATCTCACGGTTCATGGGTTCGAGCCCCACGTCGGGTTCTGAGCTGACAGTGCAGAGCCTGCCTGGGATTCTCTGTCTCTGCCCCTCCCCCCTCAAAATAAATACACGTAAAGAAAAAGGAGGGTATAATAACCTAACCGCAGTGTGTGCAGAGATGAAATAAAGTGAGGCTAATGTTGACCATGCAGTGCCTGATCTCAGAAAGCCTTCAAGCGCACTCGCTCAGGTTATGTTCATGACCAGGTCAGCTGTGCGCCTTCCCCGGCGTTGGGGCCTGGAATGGCTGAGAGAGAAGGTGTGTCTGAGGGAGATGGGAAGGAAGATTTGACCACCTTGGTCTTTTCTCCCCCCATCTGCTCTTTCCTCTCCCAACTTCAAGGGGCTGCATTCCCAAGGCGGGGGGCTGGGGGGGGTGCCTCGGGGCCAGCTGTGAGCACAGAAGCCAGTAGATCTGTCACTGGGTGGCCAGTGTGGACTGACACAGGGCACGGCGGGTCCCATTTCTTGCTGGCCTATACGTACCCATGAATAGCAAAACATCTCCTAGCCACACTCCCCATCACCTAAGTGAACGTCACCCTCGGTGCACTGAGGTCCTTTCGCAGAGTATAGGAGGGCCCTTTCCAGGTCAGTGCAGTGGAATTTGACCCCGGGAGCGGGGCACTGCCCTTTGCAGAGTCAGACCATTACATGGTTTGCTTCCACCCGTCTCTCACTCCTCTGAGGAGTGCAATTACGGCCATTTTCATTTCAGCATATCTTTATTGTTATACTGTTATTTTTAGATCACACCAGCCATGCATTCTCATTTTAAAAATATTGAAACATGAATGTCAAAGTAAAGCCCAGAAATGAGCAGTTTGTGAAAAGCTCTGCAGGATTTTTTCTATATCCTGACAGTATTCTTTAAACAAACATGGGTAACACTATGCATATTATTTTAGCCCCCCGCCCTTTTTTTTACTTTAGGTACATCTTAGACTTCCTTCCAAATCGAGTCCTTCTTTTATTTTTTTTTTAAATTTTTTTAAATGTTTTTTAAAATTTATTTCTGAGAGAGAGAGACAGCGTGAGCAGGGGAGGGTCAAGAGAGGAGGTCACAGACTCTGAAACAGGCTCCAGGCTCTGAGCTGGCAGTCGGCACAGAGCCCGACGCGGGGCTCGAACCCATGAACTGCGAGATCATGACCTAAGCGAAAGTCGGACACTTAACTGACTAAGCCACCCAGGCGCCCCGAGTCCTTCTTTTTTTAACAGCAGCAAATAATCTGTTGTAGGGATGATCTGTAGTATATGATTCCCTCCCCTACAGATAGATATTGAGTGGTTTTTTAATTCTTTGCTCTGACAAACACTGTGGCAATGAACAGCCTTATGCCCATATTGGAAGGGACTGGAAGAATCCTGAAGTTGAAAGCTGGAATTCAAAGCTGAAAAACAGAATCAGTGGGTCAACGAATAGTCATTATATGAATCAAGCCCTTACTAGGTTGCAGGCGTGGTTTAATGCTTTCTTTTTATTAATTAATTTAATCCTGGGGCACCTGGATGGCTCAGTTGGTTAAGCGTCTGACTTTGGCTCAGGCAACGATCTCACAGTTTGCGAATTCAGGCCCCGCGTCAGGCTCTGTGCTGACAGCTCAGAGTCTGGAACCTGCTTCAGAGTCTGTGTCTCCCTCCCTGCCCCTCCCCCACTCACGTTCTGTCTCTCTCTCTCTCAAAAATGAATAGACATTAAAAAATTTAATCCTTACAGCGATCTATGTAGCAGTCATTCTCAGCCCCGTTTACAGGTATGGAAACTGAGGCACAGACATGAAGAAATTGAGATCACAGCTAGTAAGAAGTGTGTTTTAAATTTTGGCTCATACTCCATTATCGACCCCAGAAAGATCATCTCTAACTATTCTCCCGCCAGCTGGCCCTTTTTCCCCTGTGCTCCAACCAAAAGCAGGTCACCAATAACTGTAGCCCACGTTTATTCAGTGCTTCAAAGATGCTGCATACAGGGCGCCTGGGGTTCAGTCAGTTAAGTGTCCAGCTGTTGATTTCAGCTCAGGTCATGATCTCACAGTTCGTGAGTTTTCGGTTGTTGGGGTTTTTAAAAAATTTTTTTGATGTTTTATTTATTTTTGAGAGACAGATAGAGACAGCATGAGCAGGGAGGGGAGGGGCAGAGAGAGAGGGAGACACAGAATCTGAAGACAGTCTCCAGGCTCTGAGCTGTCAGCACAGAGCCTGACAGGGGGCTCGAACCCACAAACCATGAGATCGTGACCTGAGCCAAAGTCGGATGCTTAACCGACTGAGCCACCCAGGCGACCATTAACATTTGTTCCTTGTTTTTTTAATGTTTTATTTACTTCTGAGAGAGAGAGAGACAGCATGAGTAAGGGAAGGTCAGAGTGAGAGGGAGACACAGAATCTGAAGACAGTCTCCAGGCTCTGAGCTGTCAGCACAGAGCCTGACAGGGGGCTCGAACCCACAAACCATGAGATCGTGACCTGAGCCAAAGTCGGATGCTTAACCGACTGAGCCACCCGGGTGCCCCATCGCGGTTCATGAGTTTGAGCCCCGCGTTGGGCTCTGTGCTGACGGTGTGGAGCCTGCTTGGGATTCTGTCTCCCCCTCTCTGCCTCTCCTCCGCTTGCTCTCTATCCCTCAAAATAAATAAAAAGAAACTGAAAAGAATATTTTAAAAATGCTGTATGCATCATCACATTGTAAGCTTCACAACCACCAGACGAAGTAGGAACTGTTATTACCCCAGTTCCCTGATGGGGAAACCAAGGCACAGAGGGGACTAAATGGCTGTTGCTTGTGGTGAGGGGATTTGGGATTATGACATCTGCGTAATTTGTAAATGAAAGAAAATCTACATGAAAATGGTCATAAATCTTTCCTGGTCAACCAAGGGGTTCCTGCCCCCCCCCCACCCCCCGTGATCCCTCTCCCCAGTCTTTCCCTGCGTGTGTCACTAGTGGATTCGGTGCCACTGGTGGATGACAGTGACGGAGGTCTATAGGGACAGATGGGGATGATCTGGGGACAGAGCCAGGCAGGGTGCCTTCTGGAAAGGCAAGATCCTCCCCTAGTGGGGAGGAGGAGGGGAGGGGCCAAGAATCCCTGCAAAGGTGAGGAAGCAAGACAGAGGGCACTTTCTTTCTTTTTTTAAAAATATATATTTTTAACATTTACTTGTTTTTGACAGAGAGAGAGAGAGAGAGAGAGCGCGAGAGAGAGTGGGGGAGGGGCAGAGAGAGAGGGAGACACAGAATCGAAAGTAGGCTCCATGCTCTGAGCTGTCAGCACAGAGCCTGATGCAGGGCTCGAACTCACACGAGCCGCAGTCAGAGGCTCAACTGACGGAGCCCCCCAGGCCCCTCCAGAGGGCACTTTCACTTCCAGGTAACAGCCAGGCGACCCCTCAGCAGTTTTTCATCAGGGGCAGCCACCTCTGTGCTCCCCATTCTCTGTCCCCACCCCACCCCCCAGCTCTCTGTCAGAACTCACCTACTTTGCTTTGCGCACTGCCAACATCCACCTCCAGGTAGGGCCTATCTGTCACTCACACCTTAGTGTCAATTGCTTTATTCAGCTAATTAGATCAGCACCCTGCCTGCTAGGTGCCCAAACGTCCTCAGAAGGCCTTATCAGGAAGGAGACAGACTTATTTCTGAGGGGAGATAGCCCGAGGTTGGGTGGGGGTGACCCCCCCCCCCAAGAACGTGGAGACAAACTGCCTTCTGGGGCAAGAGACTGGGCCAGGAATTGGGGGGAGAAGGGCAGCCCCCTGGCCGCTTAGAGGGAGTTGGGGTGGACCAGAGGAAGGTGCCAGACTTGGCCACCTTGGAGGGGGTGGGGGGTGGGGAGAATGACACGTCCCCTCCCTCCCCAGTGGTCTCCAAAGCCCTCAGGTGACAAGGTCACTGCCTTCGCCGCATCGGGAAGGCCTGTGTGGAGGCTGCCCCCGCTGAAATGTGGCCCCAGCCCAGGGACGGGCTCTGCACATCCAGCCACAGGCCCAGCTTCTCTGTGGCTTCTCTGTCTCTCCTTTTCTTCTCCCCTCCNTCTCCTGGGGCCGAGACAGCAAGCTTTGGGGCTGGAGGTGCCCTCAGAAGTGGCCAGGGATCCCCTGTGTGCACATGGACCTCCACAGTGCTCAGCACGCTGGACCTGGGGGGCCGCCCTTTGTGCCTCGGGCCCCCGCACATCCCACCCGGCAGCACCCATGGGCCTCTGCCCTCTGCTCTGAACCCCGGCACGATCTGCTCCTTCTCCCCAGAATACCTTTGCCCCACGGAGGGTTGCCCCTTCCTACAGCTACCCTTCCCTGCCCCCTGCACTCCCCCTGCACGGGGGCAGCTGCAGCCCTGGGAACGCGTGTAAATTGGAAAGAGATCAGGGCCCTTGTGGCCCGGTTCTGTGAGGCGCTAACTTTAGGGGAAGCCAGTAGGCTGCCCGGGAAGCTTCTGTCCTGTTTTTGCAATTCGCCTGCCAGTCGGCAATGGCTTCCGAAACGAAAAGTTAGCAAGAAAAGGGACCCGTGCCTCCCGACAGTCCGAGTGACCTTGATTTCAGGCCCCACGTGTTCTGCCTGACGGGACGTCCTTGACCTGTGGGTCAAGGTCTAGCCTTTGTCCACCCTCCCGTCCCGTGGCCCCCACGAATACAAAGCCTGGCCCGATGGAAAAGCCACTCAACCCACACACATGTTGACTCCCTGCTGCTTGAAACCACTTGGCTAAATGTCCCTGCGTTAGGTAGAGTCCCCCAGAAGCCCCCCCTGAGGCACTGGGGATGTGTGTTCAGGGCCAGCCACATGGGGGACGGGAGGGTGGTTTCAGGCGTAAAGCGGGGCTGGGCCTGACCCCCCTGGGGGCTCTGGAGCACGGAGGACACGCAGAGCCTGGCCCTCCGGGAGGCAGGGACGAGGCTCATCGGCAAAGGGCTGCGGCCATGTCAACAACCAGGTGCTTCCTGCCCGTGCTCCCGCAGACAGATGGGCCGTAGTCCAGGCCGCGCACTCTGAAGAGAAGGGCAGGTGCAGGGCGTCCGGGTGTTGGGAGCAGAGAGCAAGGCAGAGGGGATCGAGCAGCCTGGGCAGGGGCTGGGGGCCGGACGGGACGGGGAGGGGACAGGAGCACGCGCCGGCGGCCCCAGGATGGACTGGAGCCCCCTCCCTCGTGTTCTCCCGCTGCCTGGTTCTCGTTCTCCTTGACTGCGGTGACACGGATGTCCCCCAGCAGCGGGGGCATCACAGAGCCGGACACGGGCCGCGGCCCAGGAGTCAGAGAAGCTGAAGGAGGGACGGGGGGGAGGAGGCCAAGGGCAGGCCCGGCAGCCCGGAGGTGAGCCGCCAGCAGGTGCGGGATGGTGTGCAGGTCCCGAGCAAGTGTCTCTCCCGCAGCTCCCTGTTAGGGGCTGACTTGCGTCCCCGCCAAAGAGGCGTTGAAGTCCCGACGCCTCGCATGTCAGCGCGTGACCTCCTGTGGAAACAGGGTCTATACGGATGCGATCAGCGGAGGAATAAGATGAAGTTATTTCGGAAGTGTGTGTCGGATTCCAGGTGATCTTAACAGGAGAGGGGCCTTCGGACACAGACATGTAGAAGGATGGCAGGAAGGTGGAGGCAGAGATGGGGGGGCGGCTACAAGCCGGGGAGCGCCTGGGCCACCGGAAGCCAGAAGGGGGAGAAGGAAGGGTCCTCCCCTGAAGGCTTGGGGGGGGGCCCAGCCCTGCCGACCCCTTGATTTTAGACTTGGGGCCCCAGTGCTGTGCGAGAATAAACTTCTGTCTTGTTAAGCCATCTAAGCTTTTGGTTCTTTGCTAGAGTAGCCATAGGAAACTACTGGAACTCCCTCCCACACCCTGCAGAAAACGGGGTGCGGGGCAGCGTGGCTCCGTCCCCCCATCTTAGATGACCATCACCTCCTCAAGGAGCACAGCTGGGCCAGGCCCGCCCGCGAGCGCCCGGCCACTGGGCGTCCCTGTTCCCCATCCAGCCGCCCGTTCGCTCCGCAAGGTCAAGCGTGCCATGGGCTTCCTTCTCTTCAGCCGCCCCAGGCCTGGCCAAGGGCCCCCCACAGAGCCGGGCCTTTTGCACCCGACAGAAGGGGGCGGGGGCTTGCAGGGAGAGAGACGTGACCATCTGACCATTGCAGCCTCGGCGGGCAGGGGAGGGGACCTGCTGGAACCAGACCCTCGCTGGTCAGCAGGTGAAACGCCAACTTTCCTTCCTTGCTCCTAAGGGACAGACAGCCCCAAACCCTGGCTTTCCAGTTCCTCCAAGTGCTGGTTTATCAGGACAATAATAATCTTCGGGCTGATTGACGGGTTGGAGGGATGACCAGCCTATAGTGGGGAAGCTGATAGGCATTTGTTACCTACCTACCCATTTAAATCAAACAAAAAAGAAAAGCCTTATTGCCCAAAAGGTGATGAGTATTTCTGTTAAGACACCCTATTAAAATGATTCATTGACATGACAAAGGACGGCCCATCGGCCTGGGGAAGAGGTTGGAAGATCCCACCGACCAGCGCTCTTGGGGGCCTGAGAGAATTTGGGGGTTTGCTTCTTTCTGCTTGGGGTGGGGGGCGGGGACGTCCGTTCACAGGTTTCAGCCAGGCTGTTGGTGGGACCTGGGCTTTTTTAAAGAACCGACCCATGCTCACCGCGGACAGCAAGGCTGCCAAGTGCACTGTGAGGAGTGCCTGGGAAGAATCCCGCGGCTTCCCCAGAATCTCCTCCTAGAGTCCTCCCTAAACAGCTAAGGGGCCGGGTGAGGATGTCGCGGCTGTGCTGTCTGATGAGGACAGAAGGTCACTCGGCAGCCAATGCGCAACAGCGGTTGCTAAAGCCAGATGTGGGGCCGGCTCAGATGCTCACCCCGCCACGCCCCTGCTGTGCGACCTTGAGGAGGGACTTCTCTCTGAGCCTCAGTTTCCTTGTCTGTTCATCCTCGGACCTGGTTCCTCAGCGTTTTGCGAGGATTGATTGAGAATCAGAGCAAAGTTCCAGGGTCTGTGCCGAGTGGGGCTTAGCACAGCACCTGGTACACAGCGGGTACTGTGCAAAGTCACTCTGGGGCTCCCTTCTGGCTGCTTCACACAATCCCTGCTTCCCCGGAGACTCCACTGAGCCTGTGCTCTCTGGGACAGGCCATGCTCTCCGTAGTAACCGCTTGTTACTGTTTTCTAGAATCACAGCTGGCGTGTATGCGAGTACTCCCACAGCTCTGTCTTAACCCTCACCACAGCTGTCCGGCGCGGGAGGCACGGCCCTTAGCCCCATTTTCCAGGTGAGGAAAATGAAGGCCCAGCGAGGGTTAAGTGACTCACCCAAGATCACGTGGCCACTAAGTGATGAGTGCTCAAATTGAACCCTAATCTGTCTGAATCTTTTTCTTTGGTATTTACAAATGTGTCTTGTCAGCTGGGAGAGGCCGGAAATGGGTGAATATTTCTTAAGGAATCACGTACCAGAGTCTTTCATTCCCTTATCTCATTGAATCACCATGGCAGCATTTCAAAGTAGGTATTTTATTTTATTTATTTTTTTTAAAGACAATTAAAAAATTTTTTTAAATGTTTATTTTTGGGACACAGAGAGAGACAGACTGTTAGCAGGCAAAGGACAGAGAAAGAGGGAGACACAGAATCCGAAGCAGCTCCAGGCTCTGAGCTGTCAGCACAGAGCCCGACGTGGGGCTCAAACCCACAAACCACGAGATCATGACCTGAGCCGAAGTCCGACGCCCAACCGACTGGTGCCACCCAGGCGCCCCTGGTGTTGATTTCTAGGTACTTGCTCATAGAGTGTTAGTCCTTCCATATGAAGAGTGACTTAGGGGAAGCAGGCAGTTTCCGAGGCAGATCGTGTTTGGGGTTCAGCTTCACTATGGAGCTGTGTGACCTAGGGTCAGTGGCTTAACCTCTCTGGGCCCCAGCTTCTCCCTCAGTAATCCTGGCACCCACCTCCTAGGGCTCAGTGACTTTATACTCCACAAAGGGCTCATGGTAAAGGCTTTGTACTTGTTTCCTGTGATTATTGGGCCCCGATGGGCTGGGCTCTGGAAATGCTGGCCGCCTTGTCATGGCTCAGTGGGCTGCAGTGATATACGGGTTTCCACTACTGGAAACTGTCCACACCGATCTGACGACACTGAAAATCACTGCCAACAACACACCTCCCTCTCTCTCTTTTATTTGAAGATGAAGTTCATATTTCTACTATCTGCTCTAGGTGTGTCTGAGAAGGGGGAAAAATGTAATTTAAAAGCCTGGAATTCAAAACCCGCAAACCTTTGAAGCTACGGCCAGCTGAAAAAATTGCAGTCAACTGTAGTCACTCATGTTTATCAGAGGGAGAAAAAAGGTTCACTCCAAACAAAAGCGCTTACCAGGGAGAAGGAAAATATGAGAAGTATTTGGTCCAACGCTTCATTTGCTCCGGATCCTGCTTCTGAGCAGCTTAACCAGTGAGGCATTTCACCCACTGGGGGCTCCGCTGCCCCCACCCCCACCCCAGGAAGTTATTAAGTTGAAAATAATTAAGGTTGCTAAGTGATTTCATGCCTGTGAAACCACTAGAAAGGAATCCCGTCCTTGTTTAATTAAAAAATGAAGAAAGAAGAGGGAAGGAAGGAGGAAAGAAGGGGAGGGAAGAGAGGAAGAAGGAAGGAAGAAGGAAGGGAAGAGAGCATGGAAGGAGGGGAAGGTGGGGGAGGGGAGAAGGGAAAGCGGGTGACACTCTCCAGGGACAGGGCTCTGCTGGGGGCTTCTAAGACCAACTCATCTTCTTATCACAGAATGAGCTCATTTCCTGCTCAGCTGGAAGGTGGTTCCGGCCACTTCCTCCCCCGGTGCCCGCACCCCTTCATGGCACCTCCTTCCTGCGACCAGGGGAGAACAAAGAGATTCTGAATTCCTCTTGGCAGCCTGTACCAGCTTGTGAGGCCTCGAAGGGTCGCAGCTAGAACACAGAGCGGAGGTTCTGGATTCACACGGGCCCCAATGTTTCCCAGCCGTGTGGCCTCCAGAAAGGTCAAGACTTTTTTGCCTGTGTAGGATTTTACTTGGTAATATAGTGGTCCGACCTACCTACTTAGACCAAACCCTGTGAAACGACTGCGCCTGTAGGTCAAAAATGGTTGAATATCAGTAATTCCATGTGATGGTACCAGAATCAGCTGAAAAGAAAGAGTGTAGGAGTGCTTTGAAAGAGGGTATGTGCCGTACGAATGCAAGGGGTGGAAAGTTCTACAAGTAGTCACTGAGTGTCTCTGAGGGGCACATAACGTGGACATCACGCAATCCTTGCAGCCCCCGAGGATGGATACAACTATTCTTCATTTTGTGAATAAGGAAACTGAGGCTCGTATGGCCCAAATCTCTAGGACATTTGCCTCGGATGTGTGGCAGCTGGGGTTTGAACCCAGGTAGTCTGGCTTCAGAACCCAAGCTCTTCCCCATTAATCAATCACCAACTATTAAGTCAATCTGTTCATTCATTCAAGTAATATTTATTGAAGTTTTTGTTTTTGTTTTTTAATGGGTCAGGCACTGTTCTAGGCGTTAGGAACACAGCGGTAAGGAAGATAAAATCCCCAATTCCATGCAGAGAGAAATATAACACATAGCAGATAAGTAAAAAGTATTATAGATAATGATAGTAACACAAAGGAAGATAAGAGGTGGGGGGAGGCTGTGATATAGTGGAAAATTCATATTTAGTCTTCATCCCCAGTTCCTGGCACAGAGATCCTCAAACCCTTGGGATTTCCTGAGTAATAGGGGGAGTAGTTATAACATTTGATCTTTGCCTCTGGTTCCTGATACGGAGCTCCTCAATCCTTTGGAATTTAGTGAGTGATGGGAATGTCTTTTGTTCTAATGAGGCGATTCTTGGCAGATCCCTAAATAGCTTCATGAGGGGGCTGGTCACCAGAAAGACTAAATCTTGATTAGAAACTAGGAACTTTCAGCCCCATCCCCCGATCCTAGGGGAGGGGCAGGAGATTGAGTTAATCATAAAGTTGGTCATGCCTCTGTGATGAGCCCCCCCATACAAAACCCTAAATGAAGATGTTCAGGGAGCTTCTGGGTTGGTGTGCACATCCATGTGTTGGGACTAGGAAGAACCCCAATTCTGCAAGAGCAGAAGCTCCTGGGTTCAGGGTGCTTCCAGCCCTATGTACCTAGGTACCTATGTACCTTCACTGGATGTTCATTTGTATTGTGTTCTGTGAGAAGTTATAGCAAATTAATGAACTTGAGGAGCGGTGTCATGGACACCCCCACCCTCACCCTGTTTACGGCTGGTCTGTCAGAGGTATGGGAGGCCCAGGACTTGCAATTGGCACCTGACATTGGCACAGTCTTTTGGGACTGAGCCCTTAACCTGTGTGGTCTATGTTAACTCTGGGTAATGTCAAAATTGAATTGAGTTGTAGGGCACCCAAATGATGTCTAAAGAATTAAAGTATTGGTTGGGGGAGGAAGAAACACACATTTGGAGGAAAAGCAGGTTATAGTTGGTGTCAGAAGTGGGATTTGTTCACCTTGCCCTATTTCACGGGAACGTGTGACTGGAAAAGAGGGGAGGAGATGCTTTGTTTTCAGGGTCGCCATGTGGTCACCCATCGGACAGAGCACCTGCTGTTCTGTGGTCAGTGATTAAAGGTAAACATTAGTGACCAAATTCAGAGTTGGATCCAACTTTTGGGGGGTTGGTTCACTGAATGCATAAGGAAAGGCAAACTAGTAAGAAAAAAGCAAAATATGTAACTCTTTGGCTCCTGTTATCTGTAATAGCTAAAATGGAGTTAAAATAAATGCTGAGTTGTAACTTGATGTTAGATAAAGCCCAGATTTCAGGCAGTCAGAGGATGGCCATTAGCTTCAAAGCCATCCATAGAGGGGAAAAGTGTGGGAGATAACAGAGAATACCCCTAAACTCTGGTCACCAAGAAGGTGATCCATGTGACAGAAGGAAGAAAACAAGAAAGTATTGAAAGCAGGGGGTATAGTGTGAAGGGATCTCAGTTTGTGGATCAGTGTCATCAGCTTCCTGAAGAACCTTTACTAAAATGGATTTTGAGTGGCGCCTGGGTGGCTCAGTTCGTTAAACGTCCAACTTCAGATAAATAAGTGATCTCACAGTCTGTGAGTTCAAGCCCCGCATTGGGCTTTGTGCTGACAGCTCAGAGCCCGGAGCTGCTTCAGATTCCGTGTCTCCCTCTCTCTCTGCCCCTCCCCCACTCATGCTCTGTCTCTGTGTCTCTCAAAAATGAATAAATGCTTTAAAAATTTTAGAAAAATAAATAAAATGGATTTGAGAGTGACTTGGACACAGTACCCTTACTGTGTACTGCTCCGGAGTGGAAGGCGCTCTTCTGATAGGGCCATCTGGGTGCTGACGTTTGAGGGGGAGGCTGGGTGTCTGAAACATCTGGAATACAGCGAGAGAGGTAAAGACGGCCAGAAGTGGGGTAACTGTGTTCCGTGGGGCTTTGGGGGAGGCCAGGGAGGAGGCCGTGGCCGCAGTCCAGGCACAGGTGGTGGTGGCCTGGATCCAGTAGCAGGCAGGGAAAGTGGGTAGAATCCAAATCCACCATGGAGGTGGGAGTGTAAGACCTGCTGACAGACCAGATGTGCAAGAGAAGAGACAAGGCTGTTTTCGTTGTTACTCCAAGGCCCCAGCTACCGCGCTGTGGAGAAAGGACTAGAAATCCAGGCTCCTGACATTGGCCAAATATTCTCTCCATCATTCACTCGAGAGCATTTATTGAGTTCTTGCTGTGTTCTCGTGCCGAACGCTGAGACCTGCTGTGTGGTCAGGGACCTTCCACTCTTGAGGGAAAGGCAGACCCCGCTCACAAGTGTCTTAAGAGCCTGTATCATTACTTGGGTGCAGAGAAGCTGGGTGCCCTAAGGACATGGCAGGGCCCTCACTACTCCAGGCATCTTGCAGAAGGACAACGCTGGACCAGAAAGATGGCCATCGCCTCCTGACCGCCCTCAGGGTCCGGGGGGCATGCTGAACAGTGTATAACCACCATCTTCCGCCACCCTGGTAAGAAACCCACGAGGAAGGAACTGTTTTTATTCCCCTTTTACAGATGAGACAGCCCCAAGGTTCTGCAGGAGGGGGCTGGGTGCCCAAGGTCACAGCTGGGGCAGAGCCAAGATACAAACCCAGGGATTTGGATGCTAAGTTTCCTCCAGTTCCCTATTCTAAATCCTCTGGTATCAGCCCCTACCCATTTCTGCCTGGAGAAAAATAGATGTGATTAATAAATCACTGTGTCAAATAATAACCATGCTCTACCTCCAGACGGTCCCCTGTGATAGAAGCAGGTGTGTTTTTTTTGGGGGGGAGCATAAGGGAAACTTGATGAAAGTCCAGACTTTCCCCCGTGAAGTCCACATGACCTTTAATTACTTACAGATTTAATAGAATATCGCTCCACGTGATTTATTCCACAGAAAGATTGATTAGTAATACAACTTGAATTCTGGTCCATCTCCCCATGCAATTTAAGATGATTTAGTGCCAAATAAAGACTAACCCCAAAACCCTTGCTTCAAAGAGCCGCTGCCTCCCGTGTTGTTCTCACGCATTTGGGAGGAATTGTGAGTCCACTGGTCAGAAAGCAACTCAATCTTTCCTAACCTTCAACTAAATGAGGATCCGGGTCCTTCCAACCTTGACGGGGGTGTGGGCTTGGCTGGGGTCTGAGTCCCTTTCTTCCGGCCCTGGCTTTCTCAGCTTTGGCATTATGGACATTCAGGTTGGATCCATATCTGGTGTGGAAAACCGTCCTGGGTATTTAGGGTATTGATTAGCATCCCTGGCCTTTACCCACCCGACGCCACTAATGCTCTCCCCAAGTTGGGAAAATGGTAAATGTCCCCAAGCATTACCACATGTCCCCTGGGGGGCACAAAACTGTCCCTGGCTGAGAACCACTGACCTAGACCTCACTCAAGCGGGGAGCCAAAGTGTGTTCTTTAGAGAGTAAAGAGGGCGCCTTGGGGGCTCGGTCGGTTAAGCATCCGACTTCGGCTCAGGTCATGATCTTGCAGTTTGTGGGTTCGAGCCCCGTGTCGGGCTCTGTGCTGACAAGCTCGGAGCCTGGAGCTGCTTCGGATTCTGTGTCTCCCTCTCTCTCTGACCCTCCCCCGCTCACGCTGTCTCTCTCTCTCTCTCAGAAATAAATAAAAATATTAAAATAATTAAAAAAAATAGAAGAGTAAAGAGCCCACAAACATGTTTCAAATGTCACTTGCACATGGACAGTTAAAAGCAGAGAGACTTAGGGCGCCTGGTGGCTCAGTCGATTGAGTGTCTGACTCTTGATTTGGGCTCAGGTCATGATCTCGGGGTCATGGGATCGAGCCCCACGTTGGGCTCTGTGCTGAGCGTGGAGCCTGCTTGGGATTCTCCCTCCCTCTCTCTCTCTCCCCCCTCCCTCCATCCCTCTGCCCCTCTCCCCTGCTCGTGCACTCACGCCCTCTCTCCAAAATAAACATAAAATAAAACTAAAGAGTACATTTATAAAAATAAGTGGGAAAACTTTCTCCAAGGGATAAATCATTTCCTTTCATTCCCTCATCTCTTTGGTTCCTGTTGTTACACAGCCAACACCCGTCCGATGCCTCCAGGGAGCCCCTCGGAGGACGGACACCGTGGACCCCGGGTTTGACCAGAGGTGTTGAGTGGCACACACGGTGGCCTGGCGGTGGCTGGTGTGTTTCTTCTCCGCTGTACCCCGAGTTGCGTGTGAACCGAAGGGACTCCCCAGGCCTCCAGATGGAAAGCAAAGTGGTCAGAAACGCGGCTCCCTTAACGCACTCCCTCCGAGTTCTGGGGCCGGAGGAACACACGTTGTTCTGTTCAGTGGGTAAACTCCACCGGCTTCTGGGGTTTCAGCTTTTGGGAACCCCAGTGTCTCCAGGATGACTTTTGATGTCACTGTGTGTGTGTGTGTGTGTGTTCGCGTGCGCACGCGCGTGTGAGTCCAAACACGTTGCAAGCACTAATTATGGAAACTTGTGGGGCGGCCCGCTACTGCCACCCCCTCCCCTTTTCCATCTTAGACAACAAATAAAACAGCCCTTTCTGCTTTGCGGCAGGACCACCAAGGCTGAGCAAAGGGCCGCCAGCCCCTCCCCAGGGTCCCCTGCGCTCCGTCCCACTCGCCTCTTTCAAGGACGTCTCAATGAGTGGCCTTGTTGAGGCGTCCACCCCGGCCCAGACGAGAAGGGACCATTAAAAACAGTTTAATCAGAACAAAAGAAGTTCTGTTCTCATTGTCCCCTGGTTGCAGTTTGGATGCAGCAGCTGAAAATCTATCTGCACCAAGCAACAAATCAGGGCCCGGCCACGCTGCCGAGCTCGCCCTCCGCAGAGATTGCTGGATGGATCCTTGGAGGAGATAATTTACAACTAAAGCAAAACACAAGGAGAGGCCTTTTTATTTGGCACAAATGTTTCCTATTAAAAGCCTTCGAAAGCCCCGGGTAACTGGAGCTCTTCCCCCCACCCCCCCGCACAAGCTCAAGGTGATCGGAGGAACGGACACAGAATTCCGAAAAGAATTCTTGGTTTGGATGCTGATCCTATGTGCGTGGAACAGTGTGGAATTGGACCGTGAAAAAATATACGGAGGCAGAAGCATGTGAAAGAGGAGTGTCTCTGAGTTGATTTTAATCGCCTGCCCTGAACTCTTTGTGGTGAGTAATTTTCTGCCGCTGAGAAGCTCCAAACAGGCAGGGGCATTTGTGGTAAACTTCCAGAGCATTCCGGAAACACAGAGAGTTGCCCCAGAGTAGAGCTTTTTGGGTGTCATGGGGGATGGGAACTTCCGTGGCCAGTTCTCTAGGACATCAAACAAGTTCAGAGCCATCTATTCTTTGGAGTGGACCACCTAAAAGAGCCTATTTTAAATGCTTTGGTTCTTGTTTCATTAGTTTTTAATTCTAATTTTAATTGAATTTAATTCTAGGATTTTTTTATTTCTTTTTTTGATGTTTACTTATTGTTTGAGAGGGAGAGAGAGCAAGCATGAGCAAGGGAGGGGCAGAGAGAGAGGGAGGCACAGAATCTGAAGCAGGATCCACGCTCCGAGCTGTCAGCACAGAGCCCGATGCGGGGCTCGAACCCACCAGCCACGAGATCATGACCTGAGCTGAAGTTGGACGCTCAACCGACGGAGCCACCCAATTTAATTCTAGTTTGAATTTTAATTTCAGATTTTATGTATAGGCAAGGATGAAATTTCTAAGGATGACTGGGTTCAGAAGCTCATCTCATCCGACCTGTAGATTCCTCTCTCGCACTTCCAGACAGGCTCACCCGTCTGGCTGTAGGCTTCCTTTGCTGTGCGGGGCTTAATGCGGCTCAGAACCTTTTTCATGTCGACTCTCAAAAGGAGTCAAAGGGACCAATCTTACTGTTTTGGACTCAACTTGGGGGAAAAGGTGACCACTAAGGGCTGAGGAAGACCCTTGATGTGAAAACCCCTGAGAACGAGCCAGAAAGCCACAGGGCAGCAGCTGGACCAAGACGTTTCTGTGTGATGTCGAATAAAATCCCCGAAGAGAATTCGGTACCGGATGGTGCAATCGCTGCTTCCCTCCCAGTGCCCAGCAGCCAGGGGCCCGTCTTCCTTTACCCCCCGAGGAATTCCTGAGTATGAATTTTGGGACTGACGTGAAGACCAATACCAGTGATTTGCCACCATTTTTCAAGCAATTATCATGCGCCAGGCACTTCATGGACTGTCTCTCTGATTCTTCCAGGCCACACGAGGGAGAAAAAGGAGAGTGATGATTCTACCCATTTTACAGGTGAGAAAATGGAAGTCAGAAAGGTGCAGGCTCACGCAATTAGCGGCCGGTCCTGGTCTGCCGGCGGGAGACTCTGTTCCCCGTGGCCCCCATGCTGCTAGTCCCCCGGCCACGCTTAGAACCAGGGCTTCGTGCAGGGGGTCAGCAAACGCTTTCTGTAAGGAGTCAGAGCGTAAATATTTCTGACTCTGCAGAATGTACGGTTGTCTGTCAGTTACTCAGCTCTGTCTTTAAACACGGAAGCAGGTTTAGATAAGCCGTAAGCAGATGGCCGTCGCTGTGCTAATAAAACTTTATTAGCTAAAAGGGGCAACTGAATGTGGTGCACGGGCCACAGGTTGCTGGCCCGTGATCTAGTCCCTCGACTAGATGTAAACCGTGGCCACTTCACGAGGACGTCGGGGGGATGAAACCGATTGGACTTGTGCCGCATGGAGACAGATGTTGCTGGTCGCTGACCCGGCGTCTGTTCTCCCTCACTCTCTTCCAGAAACCTCAGCGGTTAGCCTCTGGGGCAGCTGAGCCTGCCTCTGTGACCCGGTGCTGGCTGATGAGAAGCTCCGTGCTTTTCCTCCCGTTCATCATGCTGGAAGGCTGATGAGATGCTCGGAGCTGGGCAGCCCGTGCAACCATGAGGCTGTAAACCGCAGGCTCGGGGCAGCAGTGTGCGGCGCTCAGGAGGAGGACCCCCCCCCACTTCCCGTGTGCAGAACACACATGCCCTTTTTGGTCAAGCCATTATGGACACGTTTCTGATACACACAGCCAGACGCAATCCTACCAATTCAAATACTGAGTCCAGTGCCGGGCACAGAGTGAATTCTTAAGAAGCAAAGTGAAGTCACATCTTGGTAGAGTCAGAAGTGAAATCTCTGACCCTCTGGGACAGCCTGAGCGATCGGTAGGGTGGAAGGGGACATGTTCTGTCTGGTGGGAAAGCAATGTTAGTGCCTCTTTGTCCCCCTGGGTTCGGGGAAGGGTCGGGAAGCTGTCGGGGAGTAGGAGGAGCAGAGTCTGTGTGTGTTTCTGCCACGGTGGTGTTCCCAAGGTCAGGATCATGGCTCTCCTTCCCCGGAAGACAGAGATGACCTCTGAGCCATCCTCACACCCCTGAGCAGAGATACGGAAACTCACCCACCCTGTGCCTGTAGAGGTTTGGGGCGGAGCCTTCTGACCCCCAGGATGGTTAATGTTAGGTGTCACCTTGACTGGGCTAAGGGACGCCCAGATGGCCCGTGGACCATTATTTCTGGGTGTGTCTGTAAGAGAGTTTCTGGAAGACATTAGCATTTGAATTGGTAGACGGAGTAAAGAAGACCGCCCTCAGCAATGTGGGTGGGCATCCCATCCACTGCGGGTCTGAGTACAGGGAAAATGTGGACGGAGGGCTGTCTGCCTGAGCTGGGACATCGGTCATCCCCTGCCCTTGCGCGTCTGCACCACCAGCTTTCTGGTTCTTCTGACTTGGACCAGAGCTGACACCATTGCCTCCTCTGATGCTCAGCCTCAGACTGAACTCTACACCGGTGTTCCTGTCTCCAAGGCATAGGTCTCTGGTTGGGGTGACCTCCATCCTGACTCTGGGGCGGACAGGTGACCCAGGCCAGGAAACTCAGCTGCTCCATTCCTTGGCCCAAGACCTGGATGTCCTTTTCTGGGAAGCAAGTCTCTCTCTCTCTCTCTCTCTCTCTCTCCACCATGGCTACCACCAGCACTGTCCATCTAGAACAATCAGTGGCTGAATCCCCTCCCGTCCCTGCCCCCTATGCAGAGGATGCCCGTCTGTGGTAGGAAATAAGGAAGCCAACATTCAGACAGATGCCAAATCAGAAACCGAGCTAGAGGGCCAGAGGGAACAGAGCTACCAGAAAGAGACTGTCCTGTGTGCCCTGGGGGCCGGTGCTGCCCAGACAGTGCTGAGAGGCATCGCTGTGATTTGGGCTTATTTGGTCAGCACTCGATGCTCTCCTGACTTAACATAACAGCTCAGGGAAACACTGGACTTTAATTAAAGACCGAGAGGAGCCCTGAAATGAAGAAACCTGTTTGTCTTTCTCGGCTCATCATTTCTGAAACTGACCTCACCGGGAAGTACCTTTTCCAGGCACCACGTGCCTACATTTGATGGACGGAGAGAAAGAGAGAGGGCGTCCGGGGCAGGGAGGCAGCAGAGGCCGGGAGGTAGTATTTGCAACATCAAACTCCTCTGGGAAGTGGAGCTTCGAGGTGGCTACTCAGAAGCCCAGACGTAGAGAATGACCTCGCTCCCCGCCTCCCAGCAACCTGTGCGTTTTGGGGTTCCGCTCCGGAGCGAGGAGGTCTGTGTCCACAGGGGCCATTTTTGCAAGGTGACCTCTGTGAGTCACATTCCCTTGTTTTATCTGTAAAAATTCTGCCCCAGAGACACACACCCCCCCCCCCCCAAAC
>NW_027532250.1:1474795-1475150 GCF_008692635.1 Crocuta crocuta
AAACACAGGATGGCTTTATCTTCTCAGCCTGTTTATCGCTGAGTGCCAGCAAGGATTTCAGAAGTCGCAGATGCCTCGAACTAATCTCTAAGAGGGACTCAGTGTGGCCACAGTCAATTGAGTCCCCCCCCCCTTTGAAAATGGAAATGAAACCACCAAATGTCTGTAATTAAATGTTCTGGTTATAATGAAGCTTTTGAACCCCTGTAAATCATCCTTTTATTCCTCTGGCTCCCACCCCCAACCTCCAGCGAGTTCCCACAAGGCATTTGGGAATCAAAGAATATTACCCCATAAAAAACAAAATCAGGGCCACAGTGCCAGAGACACGGAGGGGCATGGGACGGATGACAGC
>NW_027532250.1:1475169-1484252 GCF_008692635.1 Crocuta crocuta
GAGCCGATGCTTCCTGCGGTTCCCGGGAGCCCTGAAGGAAAACCCTCCTCAGACTGGGTGTCTACCCAGCAGCTGCAGGAAGGGAGCTGGGTCTGAGGTGACTGCAATCTTTGCAGCCTCTTTGATGTCTGGGAACATCACGCCTACTGGTTTTGCAACCGCAGATAGCTTCCTGGGAGCGCACTCTTCAAAGGCGGCCGGGGATGGGTCTGGCCGTCGGGGATGCTGGGCTTTGGACCAGGAGGGACCCGTGTCTGGACTCCGCTCTGGTACAGGGGCCCAGGCTGCAGGGTCTGGGCTGACTTCTTCTGGCTGTAAGAGTTAAGCACCCACTCGGGCCACCCCAAGAACGTGACAGGGTCAGACGGACGCCCGTGTCTGGTGGGATCTGGGCACAGGGACCCAACAGGCCCCAGGAAAAATGGAGTAGAAGGAGTCTTGGGATCCACCCCAGGGGCTCTGTACTTGGCATTGACTCTACCGGGGACACCCTGTCCCTGTTCGGCACGTGCCTGGCGTCTCAGACCTCGCCTCTGCAGAGAGCCTCGCCCCTGCAGAGAGCCTCGCCTCTGCAGAGAGCCTCACCCTGGTCACACTTGAACACCAGAGCACATGGTCATTCTAGTCTATATCCAACTGTCAAGGCCATTTTGTCACCCGATCGCCCCAGGAACACTGGGTTCTGTGAGGAGCCTCTCAGGGACATGCCTACTGTCACTCAGTACCTCAGGCACAGCTTTCAGGGACAATCCCAGCTCCTGATTCAGAGTCAGGTGGTGTTCCAGACAGCAACAAGATGTCAGGGAGTTCGCTCACTCACTGAGCAGGTATTTGTCGGTCACGCACCGTATGCAGGACACTTTCTGGGCTCTGCTTATGGTACTGAACGGATCAGACCAAAATCCATGCCTTCGTTCCCAGTAGAGAAGAGACGAGCAACTGATAAACATGTGGCTCTGTGATATTTCAGGTGGTGGTAAGGATGTATAAGTATGTCCCACACACTTTGGGACAGACTTATATTTAAAGATTAGTCATTGTTTATCGGAAATTCAAATTTAACTGGGTGTCCTGTATTTTTATGTGCTAAACCTGGCAGCCTTACTCAGCGGTCAGTCATCATGTGAGCCGTGGAAATAAAAGTTGTGGCTGGCTTTATGGAAAGGTGTGGCTGGAAGACAGAAGGGAGTCAGACTCTGTTGGCCCAGGGTGTGAATGCTGGCATTGCCCTTTGTCCTGACCAAGCTCTTTGACTTCTGTGCCTTTGATATCTTCATCTGCTAAATGGGAGACAGGGCATCTAATTTCAGGTTGTTGGAAGATTCAAGATACTCTGCGATGCACCCAACACCAGATAGCCTGTGTCATCAGTGTGGACCCTCACTATTCTTTGCGTCATATGTAACCTAAGCTCAAATCTGTTCGTCTTCCCCAACTATGTTTTCACATGAATCAGGACTAACCTATTTAGAGTGAGGGTTGACTAAGAGGGAGGCAATAAAGATAAAATAAAACCTAAAGTGGAAGAAAGAATACTTTTTATATAAAAAAAAAAATAATGGAGAGCGCCTGGGTGGCTCAGTCAATGAAGCATCAGACTTTGGCTCAGGTCATGATCTCATGGTTCGTGGGTTCGAGCCCCACGTTGGGCTCTGTGCTGACAGCTCGGAGCCTGGAGCCTGTCTTCAGATTCTGTATCTCCCTCTCTCTCTGCTCCTCTCCCACTCATGCTGTGTCTTGGTCTGTCTCAAAAATAAATAAACATTAAAATAATTTTAAAAAATAAAATAATGGGCAGGAACACAGTGAGGGAGGCCAGAGAAGGAAGAAGAAACAGACATGGATTGCTGTATAACATGGGATAGTGAAGACTCCCCAGGACCCTGGGAGCCAGGACCCCAGATTTGAATGACAGCTCCATCCTGACTCACTGGGAGACTTTGGGCCCCATGCTTTTTCTCTGGGTCTCAGTTTCTCTATCTTCAAGATGAAGGACGTGAGCCACACATTTGTAGGATTTGGGTTGTAACCGACTGAAACTCAGTACACAGTGGCTTCAACGCTCAAACGATCTTTTTCAATAAACAAAGAAATAAATTTCTAGTCTGTCTCAAATAAAGCATGGGACATGCTTAGACTAAAAATCATTCATTATTGGAGCTCCCGGGTGGCTCAGTCGGTAAAGCGTCCGGCTTCAGCTCAGGTCATGATCTCACGGTTCGTTTTTTCGGGCCCCGCGTCGGGCTCCGTGCTGACAGCTCAGAGCCTGGAGCTGCTTCAGATTCTGTGTCTCCCTCTCTCTCTGCCCTCCCCTGCTCACGCTCTGTCTCTCAAAAATAAATAAAACATTAAAAAAATCATTCATTATTTATCTGAAATTCAAATTTAACTAGGCATCCTACATTTTTATTTGTGAATTACAGCAATTATAGCCACCTTTCTTGCTGTTTTTTTTTTAAATTTTTTTAATGTTTTATTTATTTCTAGGAGAGAGAGACAGCGTGAGCAGGGGAGGGTCAGAGAGAGAGGGAGTCACAGACTCTGAAACAGGCTCCAGGCTCTGAGCTGGCAGTCAGCACAGAGCCCGACGCGGGGCTCGAACCCACGAACCGCGAGATCATGATCTAAGCGAAAGTCGGACGCTTAACCGACTAAGCCACCCAGGCGCCCCCTTTCTTGCTCTGTTTAACCAGAGTCGCTCTGTTTCTGTTTTCTGTGTTGAGCATATGTGAAAATCTTCCTTGATCAAAGTTTCAGCTGCTGAAAAAAAGGTCTGTAAACTTGAGATTGTCATGATTTCTCTGGCCCCTCCCAGCTCCCTGGCGCTGTATCCTGCAGGCTGCGTAGCTGCAGGCAAGAGACCATCGACAGCTGGCTGGTGCAGGAGAGGAGGTCACCAGAGGGTCTTGGGGGGCTCACAGAAGTTCCAGGAAAGCCAGGGAACCAGGTTGGGGCTGGGTCTGCAAGGGGAAACATGGCCCCAAGTGATTCTGCAGAATGGTCCAGGCACAGGCTAGCAGCGTCTGACTGGCTGGGATTTGGTCACATGTTCTGGTCGCAAAGCAGGCTGGGACAGGGCATCTGTGATCTGGGGAGACATCTGCTTCCCAAGATAGGAGATTCCCTGAACCCAGGGGAGGACTCAGAAATGGAGTGGAGGAGGGAGATGCTTGGAGGCAATGGCAGTGAAGGCTTTGGGTCCTGAAGAAAGAATTCTGGATTTTGATGTTTGTGGGGGAATTTTCCGAGCTGGTGGAGAGGGGGTTTCGAGGGGAGGGTGAGTATAGGGACAGATCTGTTGCTCAGGCCAAATAGCAGGGGTTTGTCCGTGGGAAGGGGAATCTGGAGAGGGTTAGGGTCTTCTCACAGAATGTTCCTTGAAGAGTGAGTTAAAAGGGGCTGCTTTGAAATGCACAGGCCTTGGGGTCCTTTGGTCTGGGGGGCAGGGAGGCTGCCTACACCCTCCAAACCCAGCAGAGCCCTGTATAAGGCCGGAGGCAAACTGGAGCCCAGCATCTGGCTGGTAGATGGGTCTTCTTTGGTCTGACAGTTGAAACACAAATTGAGTTAGTTGCCCATACGCACTGAAAGGTGTCACCACAAAACAGATTTTCAGCTTCTCTTGAAAGTTAGCTTTACGTGGGAACGTTAGAATTCTCGGAAAGTTAGCTTTATGTGGGAACGGTAGAACACAATTCCTGGATGGCACGCCCCCCCCCGCATCCCCCACAGAGATGTGGTTTTCAGTTCACCCTCTCCCCAGCCCTCCCTGCTCCGTCTGGGCCCCGTGTCCTTTGATTCTGTTGTGTTTGTCTCGTGTGTGATCTGCTTCGGTGCGAGAGGAGGAACGCTAGTTCTAACTTCAGAAATGTAGAGCTTTGCTCCTCAGCATGTAGTCTGCGGACCAGGAACCTGGGCACCCCCTAAGGTACTGAGTCAAATGCAGAATCTCAGGGCCCACTCGGACCAGTGGTGTGGGCATCCGTACTTTGACAGCCCCCCGGGAATTCGTGAGCACAGATAGGATGGAGAAGGGTTGCTTTTGGATCAAGCAAGGGGGG
This sequence comes from Crocuta crocuta, assembly GCF_008692635.1. Taxonomy (NCBI): domain Eukaryota; kingdom Metazoa; phylum Chordata; class Mammalia; order Carnivora; family Hyaenidae; genus Crocuta; species Crocuta crocuta. The sequence goes on from NW_027532250.1 coordinate 1,479,231, forward strand.
GAAATGATCTGCTCCCAGATCACTAAACCACCAGGTGCTTAGAAGCCTGGGCGGTGTAGATAGAATGCAGCTTTGGATAATGGTTTCATCACCGATGCGCAGCCTGACCCTGGGCACGTCACTCTCAGAATCTCGGTCTACTTCTCTGTGGTCTGAGTGTTGGAGGGTGACGTGGGCTTAGGCAGTGAAGGGGGTAGCAGGTGCCTTGCTCCTGTCTGGTCAGCGGCTCCCGTTCCCATCTGGGAAGGAGGGGAGGGCTCCTTCTGAAGATCAACGAAGAATAATAGATGCTCATAACCAGTTCCTTCAATCGAGGAAGAAATAACAGTCACGCTAGTAATAAAAATAAAAAAACCAGAACTTTCTTCTGGCTGTTTGGAAGAGACCCTGATAAATAAATCTACCTTGAGCATCAGCGTTCTCTGGAGTGTGTGTGTGTGTGTGTATGTGTGTGTGTGTGTGTGTTTTCCATTTGCAACTATGGCTACTGCCCCATGTATTCACGACTGATAGAAGCTGTTTCGTATTTTACTCCTCTGTTTAAACATTTGTGCAGGGGCGCCTGGGGGGCTCGGTCGGTTGAGTGTCCGACTTCAGCTCAGGTCATGATCTCATGGTTCATGAGTTCGAGCCCCGTGTCGGGCTCTGTGCTGACAGCTCAGAGCCTGGAGCTGCTTCAGATCCTGTGTCTCCCTCTCTCTCTGCCCCTCCCCCACTCATGCTCTGTCTCTCTGTCTCAAAAATAAATATAAACATTAAAAACTCTTAAAAAATAAAAATAAAAATTTGTGTAAACAAAGGCCCAGAGTAAGCGAGCTTGAGACTGTTTCTCCAGCGCAATGAAAGCTCTGCATGGAAAACCACGTCACTACAGGTGCGCTGAAGTCCTTTCACCTCCAGGGTAAGTCCACACGCACGCAAGGGTCTGCACACGAGGATGTTAAAGCCTGTGCGTGGGGAGGCTCTCGGCCCCCCTCTTCCCTGCGGGTGTCCCAGGTCCGGGTCATGAGGCCTTGGCCAGGTGGGCAGGCCGAGGGGACAGCTCCTAGACCGCCTGGTGGGGGGGAGGGTGCCCCCGAGGCGCCCCCAGACCCGCTGACCTTCCTCCTGGGCAGGTGGAACAGAGCTCTGCCAGGAGGATGGGGTCCCTGCCTTCTGCTGAGTGTGAGCGGCAGCAGGATTCTTTTCTTTTTAATTGCCTCCGAGACACATGCTGACTTGGTCAAAATCGCACCGGCAAGATGAAAACTTGCTCAGTGCTGAGAGCCGGGCGAGAGCGGGGTGTGGACGCTGGGGCCGGGGGCCAGTCGCGGTGATAGCCCTCGCGTTTCCGGGCTGTCTCTCCGCCAGGCGCAGGGGGCCCCAGGTGCGGAGCAGACCAGGGCAGATCGGGTTACGGCCCGGAGTCCAGCTCGGGGAGCCACACCTGGTGGTGGGGGGTGGGGGCCGGGGCACCGGCTGCTGGGAAATGAGATAGGCCCCGGGGAAGCTCCTGGGCCCTGATGGCACCCACCGGAGGGCTGCTGGGGGACAACGAGGGGGTCAGAAAGCAAGCACTGCTACCGTTATCCTGCTCTGCTCTCACCCCTCACCCCTGCTCTCGCCCTCTTATAATCAGGAGACATGGACTTTTCTCTGCTTGGCCCCAAACCAGGCCAGCATGAAGAATTGTGTTGTTGTTGTTTAATTTTTTTCTAGTGTTCGTTTATATTTGAGAAAGACAGAGTGCAAGCAGGGGAGGGGCAGAGAGAGAGGGAGACACAGAATCCAAAGCAGCTCCAGGCTCTGAGCTGTCAGCACAGAGCCCGACGCGGGGCTCGAACTCAGGAACCACGAGATCATGACCTGAGCCAAAGTCGGCCACCTAACCTACTGAGCCACCCAGGTGCCCTGGAAATGCGTTGTTATTTTTAACTTAGTAGGCTTTCCTGTTAACATATTTTCCTTTTCAACCAGATGGTAACAGACATGAAATGCTTTCTCTCTGCCCCAGGCACCTTGCACAGCACTTTACATGAATTGAATTAATTTTCAAATCCTCCTGGGAACCGTAGAAGGCAAGTGACCTTAGGAAGTGGGCGTGAATAGCTTTCCATTATACAGATGGGGCAATTGAGGCACAGGGAGCTTAAATCTCTGAGACACAAGGCCAAGTGGCAGAGCTGGGGTGTGGAACCAGACAGATAGGCTCCCAGGGCCAGGCGGCTGGCTCCCCTCTCCCCGACTTCCTCTAAACAATCTCCAAGACTTTTCTGGTGTCCTCAGCTCAGACCAGCATCCCATGTATTCCCAGCCAGATATTTCTCGCCTGTGTGTTTGCATTCATTCATTCATTCGTTCGTTCGTTCATTCATTCATTCATTCGTTCGTTCATTCATTTGTCACGCAAGCATTTTCACTAAGGGCCTGGTGCAGTGCTGGGGACTCCTGTGGGAGAGGAAGCAGGGAAAATAAAGACCCCCCTCCTCCCCCCGGCCAGCACGGAGCACAGGAAAGACGAAGCTCAATCAGGTTGCGGGAATTCAGAGAGAACCTTATCTTTGCCCAGGTCTTGGATATGAAGAGCATGTTTTCTCTTCATCTTGCATGAGAAAAGATGGAAGGGTCTCGGGGCGAGGGGTCTGGGAGACCCCTCACCCTGGCGCCTGCACGGTCAGTCCTCAGTCTAGTGAGCTTTCTAGGTATTGGCTGTGTTTATTACTATTCATTCACTGGGTACTTACTGAGCGCCTGCTGTGTGCCAGGCTCCAGTGGGCTCAGATGGGATGCACAGACAGGTGACCCATAATTGTTGCTTCAGGGCCTTTCTGTGGTTGGGGGAGGGGGGCAGGGTAATTGACCAATCAATTGTTTTCATATGTAAATCGGTAGCACCAATACCTGCTGCCCCTACCCCCTGCCTCCCTTGCTGGTCAAAATCCCCCCTAAAACCCTTGAGAGTGGATTAAAAGGCAGACAGGGCTGCAGCAGAGGACTCCGGAAGAAAGGAACCTCCTTCATCCCCGATGGCGTCGGAAGCGAGCTCAGGGGCAACAAAGCCCGGCGTCTGTCTGTTCCTTGCTCTGTGCAGCCTGCACACCTGCTCGTCACTCCGCCCGGGATGCTTTGCCCCGCAAAGCTGGCCCTTCCTCCTCCTTCCGGGATCCAGGAGACCCCTTTCCCACTAGCTCATCCTGTTGGCTCAGCTCCGTGGCTTATCACAAGATGATGGAAGGTAGGGCCCTCACCAGTGGACGCGGGGGGCCAGGCAGCACCCCTCTGACGGCCTCCTCAGGCCCCTGTATTAGCTTCCTACCCACCGCGATTCCCGTTCAGCTCTTCGCTCCCCAACCCTCCTGCATTCCCTGTGCTGCCTGCCTGAGGCTGAGAGCGCCCCATCCCTCCCGGAGAATCAGGGGACAGCATGCCACCCCTCCCACCTCTAATCCTGGTGAAGGTTCCTCCTTCATCTCCTCTGGGCTGAAAGCCACCTTTGTGATGGAGGCTGCCGTGCGGGCTCGCTCTCTGTTGAACCCTCCTGCCCAGCACTGTGCTTGGCACTGGGATGGACCACGTAATTCGTGGGGTCCAGTGCAAGATGAAACGGGGGGCCCTTTGTTCATAGATGAGGAAGAACTGCAACACAGAAGCAGCAGAACATTAAAGCCGAGCGTGAGGCCCTTTGGAGCGTGGGGGCCTGGGGGTCCACACAGGCCGCCCGCCCGTGAAGCCCACCCTGCCTGGCGCCGAGGAAGCACTCCACAAGCCTTCGTTGAAGGAAGGAGTTAATGGACAAAGGGCAGGTGGAGGGGCCTTTCGAGGTGCCTTGATTGACAGGTGGGCAGAAGGGCCTGAGAAGCATGAATGGCTCTGACCCGAAGGCTTGTACTTCTTCTGCCTCTGGCCTCTCTCTTGTGGCCTCTGGCCTTTCTTCCCCACCCATGGGGCCCCTCAGGCTGCCATCTTGCCTAAAAGCCCCCAAAAGGCTGCATGGCAGAACCATCTCCGCTCCAGAAACCTCTAGAAGACCAGGTTAATCTTTACCAATCCTGGAGCTTTCTCCTGTCCCCAGGTGAGGCTTAGCCAGACTGCCCCCCACCCCGCCACCCCCAAAACCCTTGTCTCCCCAACTCAGCCCTTTACCTTCCATCCCAAACCCCCATGGTGACCCTCCATCTAACCCATCATCCGGGAACTCCCAGCTTCTGGATTTGCCTCCTTGGGGCGGCCCCAGAAGGGGAGGGAGGCAAGGTTGAACTTGTACCCCTGGCCTCACTCGCACTCTGGGTGAGTATTTTGCTGCCTTGTTTGCCGAGGAAGAGATGGAGGTTCTGAAAAGCGGTAATTCACTTAAGTTCTCGAGGTATCTTCCACATCGGCTGCGTCCATGCCCGGATGTGCTGGGCCCTGAGCAGCTCAGTATGCTTGCGGGATGAGGGGATGCAGGCAGGGAAGAAAGGAAGCTGTCTGGTGAGGAGCCTCAGAGGGGACCTGCCTGCAAGGTGGGGCCTCAGACAAGGCCAAGCCAGCGGCTGATGGGGAAGGGTGGGTGGGGTAGGGGACCGGGGTCTTCAGTCCCGGGCGCAAGAGTGCTTGGAGATAAAGGGACCCCAGAGGGGAGGAGGCCGGGAGGATCCTGCAGCTCACACAATTTCAAGCGCTCAGCAGGTAATGATTGTGCAGCCTCAGCGGCTACCAGGACCTGGGTTCGAGGCGCAGCGGGGACAAAGGAGACTCCGAAAAACTCGGCCTGGGTCCCCAGGGGCTCCGTTTCCGGTGTGGGGGGGGGAGAGGGGGAGGGGAGCCCAAGACAATAAAGACAGGGCGAATAACTCAAACAGTAATTCCAGGCGGTGAGGGGAGTTAAAAGAAAACACGAGAAGTACGCGGGGTGAGGAGGGGAAGGGACCTAATCTCTCCAGGTCTGGGAGGAGGTGGAGGGTCGGCCATCGGCCGTCGGAGCTAGGCACAGAGGGAGGGATGAAAGGGAAGGGAGAGAATTCCGGGCAGAGGGAATGGCAAGTGCAAAGGTAAGCGGTAAGT
>NW_027532250.1:1484811-1485646 GCF_008692635.1 Crocuta crocuta
GGGGGGGGGGGGGGGGGGTGTTGGAGGGGCAGAGGGGTCAGCGCGGCTAGAGTCCGTGGGGAGGTGGGTGGTGGAGCAGAGGGGCGAGAGGGACTCGGGGTCACCTCCTCCGGGAAGCCTTCTCCGATTGCTGCGCGGCCTCCGCACTGCCCCAGCGTCTTCCCCCTCGGCCCGACGAGAATCCCACCGGTCCCGCTCAGGCCTCTTCCCAGTCCCGACTCCGCGTCCGAGGCCAGGGCCGGCTCGGGTTCCTCCCTCCGCATCCCCGCGGCGTCCGGCCCGGCGCTGGGCACCCCGTGGGCACTCGGTAAATATTTGTAGAGCGCACTAGACGGAATGAATGAACCCATTGGGCGCCGCTGGGGGGAGGGCGGGGCCGAGGGCAGGTGGGAGGCCGCGGGCGCGGGAGGGGCCCTTGGAAGCCCGTCCTCCTCCCCCTCCTCCTCCTCCCAGGCCCCAGCGCGTACCAGTCTGGAGCTCTCGAGGCGGCCTCTCGTGCGATCAAGGGCGCGCACCGCTGGGAGCGCGACTCGGGGCCCCCGCTCCCCGCGCCGGAGTTCGGAAGAGAGTGGGGCGCCGCCGCCCGAGGGCGAGAGCGCGAGCGGAGCCGGAGGAGGGAGCGCTCGCTTGCCCGCCGCCTCGCCGCCTCCCCGGCGCTCGCTCTCTCTGNNCGCTCGCTCGCTCGCTCGCGCGCTCCAGCCGGTTTCCGAGCCCCGCGGTGAGCCCGGGCGAGTGCGGGGCGAGGGGCCCCGGGGCTAGCGCCCAGCAGGAGGCGGAGGTCCGCGCAGAGCGCAGTCGGCCGGGGAGGGGCCATGTCTGGCGCGGGCGCAGGGGG
>NW_027532250.1:1485659-1490952 GCF_008692635.1 Crocuta crocuta
GCCCGCTCCGCGCCGCGGCGCCGCACAGCTTCGTGGCGCTCTGGGCGCCCCTGCTGCTGCTGCGCTCCGCCCTGGCCGACTTCAGCCTGGACAACGAGGTGCACTCGAGCTTCATCCACCGGCGCCTCCGCAGCCAGGAGCGGCGGGAGATGCAGCGCGAGATCCTGTCTATCTTGGGCTTGCCGCATCGCCCGCGCCCCCACCTCCAGGGCAAGCACAACTCGGCGCCCATGTTCATGCTGGACTTGTACAATGCCATGGCGGTGGAGGAGGGCGGCGGGCCCGACGGCCAGGGCTTCTCCTACCCCTACAAGGCCGTCTTCAGTACCCAGGGCCCCCCTCTGGCCAGCCTGCAAGATAGCCACTTCCTCACCGACGCCGACATGGTCATGAGCTTCGTCAACCTCGGTGAGTGCGGGTGGAAGGGCGGGGGTGAGCCTCTAGGTCCCGAGGCACGTTGGGACGGGGAGGGGGTCGCTGTTTACATCCATCCCGCCCCTCTTTACACTCGGGGCGGTTTGAAAAACCGCGGTGCCTGGCGCAGGGTCTCCCACTCCGAGCCCCGTGGACCCTAAGCAGTGCGCGCCCCAGGTAGGGCGAACTGGGCGCCTTCAGCCAGTTCGAGTTCGGTGGAGGAAAGGGTAGGTTCGAAGCCCCCTCCGGGTGGAGTCGGCGGCCGCACCTCTGGGGCTGGAGGCGCCGGGCCCGCCGCGGCTCAGTTCAAAGCGCGGGGCTGGGTCATGTGAGCTGTGCCGGGGCCGCGCGGCCCCTGCTACCTGGATTTAAAGGGCCCTGCTGGGCGAAGCAGCCTTCCCGCCCTTTCGGGGCCCCTCTCGGCCCCGCCGGGACCTGGCGTCGCAGGCGTCGCGCCCCCTTCCCCGCCCTGTGGAGCCCTACCTGTCCCCTCGCCGTGCGCCCGCCCTGGCGTGCCGCGCGCCGCGAGTGTCTCCGCGCCCTCCCGGCGGCCGAGCGCCCCCTCGCCTCTCCGCTCTCCGGGCGGGAGCTGGGGAAGAAACGGTGCCATTGCGAGCTTTCTATTTTAAATGTTTAATGATAGGTCCCGAGCGGGCAGAATCCATTTTCAGCGTTTATCACGTGTGGCGCGCAAACCGCGGGTCTTGGCGATTGAGTGGCGNGATCAAATATTTGGTTTCCCGAGATAACACGCCCGATAGCGCTGTTTCCTGAGCCGATTTCATTCTACGTGTGTAACTTGCTGCGAAAATGCGAACGGAGTCAAGACTGCAAACTCACGCCCACGGGCGCCGTGTCAACAGGGAAAGGATAGCGAAGCCCCCCGCTGGGGGCGTGGGGCAGGGATAGGGGCGCGGGGAAGCGGGGATCAACCCTAAATGCTTCCAGCACCAGATAAGGGCCCTGAGTTCCCGGGTCGCCATTGTCTGTCCTGATACTAGCGAAAAATCAAACAGTGCAAGGACTCCCAGCTAGCAAGGGGTGGGACGTTTAGATGCCAAAGTTAACTTCGAGAAAGTTTAAATTATACTAAGCAGCCTGTGAGAAGGAGGCTGCTCCGCACGTCCCGATTTAGAACAATCTCCAAGATGTATGAGGTGGAAAAAAGCAAGGTGCAGATCAGTGAGGTTATGTATGTGCTTGTATATCATCCGTTCCCACTGGAAGAAGAGATACCGTGAACCTGAAATAGATTTTCGGCGGGTCGGTGGGAGCAGTGGAGCGCAGGACTGGAGCTGGACTTATTTAGGGAGTGGGAGCTGGGGTCTGATTTTTCATTGTCTGCGTGCTTTTTTTTTTTTTTACAATGTGTATTTATGACCTATGCCAGAAACCAAAGAAAAATTCCAAATATATTTATAAAAGCAGGGCTCTGTAGCCATCCTGAAGTGGGGGGAGGGGGAGGGCTTGCCAAGGCCCTTTCTCTGGTGAGGGATTTATGTTATCTAATGCTCTGTTGGGTCCCCCTGACTTTCCGTGAATGCATCAGGTCCCAGTGGTGGCCCTCAGAGCTAGGCTGTGGTCATTAGAAAGGTGTATATGTAAGCCCTGGCTTCTGCGGAAGGCTCTGGAAACCGAGTGCAGAAAAGCACCCTGCTTATATGGAGGAGTCCGGGTGGTCAGGGCTCCCCCCACCCCAGACATGGACTAGGCTGCTGACTGGGAGTCTCTGGGAACCTTGGGGCAGGGCTGTTAGCTCCCCCTTGGTGGTGGGAGCAAGCTGGGACTTGTTTGGGAAGCTGTACACACACCTTTCAACCCGTTAGCCCCATTTCTTTTCATCTTGAAAGGACAAAGACCGGCTTGTCTGAGCCTCTTAATCAGTCGGGCCGGCTCTGGGCTTTGTGGGACAGTCCTGACTTTCTCAGGTCTTGCTTTCTGGAACATCACTCCAAATTAGATGGCGGAGTGCCTTTTAACAGAGTGCGCTGACCTTGTTTTCTTTCCCTCGCTGTCCCTAAAACTCGAGGTAATTAGTTGGGTGCAAGATGTGGACTGCCGTTTGGCAAAACTCCTCCTGTAGATGCTTTAAGGCTGGCCTTTAATTTCTGCTGAGCAACCCAGGAATAAACCGCCCGTCCCTTCCATTCTGTCCAGGCTCCAGAATTTCTCCATAGAAAGAGGCTGGAGGGTGGCCGTGGGGGTGCAGGGGACTGTGTGGGAGACGAATCTGGAGGCTAAGTTTGCAGAGAGCGCAGGCTGCCTTTCCTGGATTGCCAACTGTAACTGATCTGTAACATACAAAGTTTTCTTAAGGTGCCTTTCCTCTCACTTTACCCGAAAGCATTAAGGAAGTGCCATTTGTTCCAATTAGACCATTAGCTGGTGTCACGCGGGGGGTCACGGGGGGATGTTGGGGGGCTGCTGTTGGAGAGGCCGACGTTCTCCGCCACCCCCTCCTCCCTCCACTGCGCCCTGCTCCTGTCCCGCAGGGCTGGGGACACCTCAGACTGCATTCTGAAGGCTTTTGCATTCATTGCGTCCATTCTTCCTTCTGTCTGCAGCCAAACTGGGTTTTGCTCCTCTAAGTTGTTCTCCTTGGAATTCAAGCTTTTTGCCAGGCTGAGTGGGGGTCTGACCGAGAGAAGGAGCTAGAAGAGAATGTATGACAAAACCAGGTGCTGAGAATGAGGACCTCAGGCCCCACCTGATGACAAAGGCCGGCCTGTGTGATGAAGCCCCTGTGTAACGCCAGCTGAGCTGCGGAGGGAGACTCACATCTCAGCCTGGGCCCCTTCGGTTCAATGGCTTGATTTTGTAAACTGGTTTGGATTAACAAGCCCCCGATTCCTCTGTGTGGAACTTAAGTTTTTGAATTCAAAACAGGCTACCCCTCTCTGAAATTGTCCCCAGGCAATGTGAGTTTNCTTTCTTTGCTCGTTGGCTGCAGAGTGCCCTCGCTCTAGGAGTGCGCCGACAGCTGGGTTCTTAGCAACCCTTGCAAAATCGCTTCTCCTAAACCTCACTTTCCTGCTTCTTAAATCAAAGATCTCCCCCCACCCACCCCTTTTCCCAAGGATATATGTGACCTGGACTTGAACCTTTTGGATCTTTTTTTGTATTCCCTTCAGGAATCGAAGCAGGTTGAGGTCGAGCCCTGGATGCCAGCCTCCTGTGGCTCGCTTAGGGTTTTGATTCCAGGACTCTCATTTGCTTGCGGAGTGGGGTGAGGGAGGTGGCCCAGATAAAGATCGATTTTGGGACTGCGAAGGGATGATTCTGTGAACGCCCAGAGAGGAGAGACCGCTTCTAGAACACGGCTTTTGGGGCGCCTGGGTGGCTCAGCCGAGTAAGCGGCAGACTCTTGGTTTCGGCTCAGGGCGTGATCTCACGGTTCGTGGGTTCGAGCCCCGCCTCAGGCTCTATGCTGACAGTGAGGAGCCTGCTTGAAATTTTCCGTCTCTCCTTCTCTCCCTCTGCTTCTTCCCCCGTAAATAACTAAACTTGAAAATAAAACAGAGCTCTTGTGAGCTGTGGTTCAGGGGCCTTTCATCGCGTAGTAGGGCGCTCAAACCCCCTGGAGATAAACCCAGCTGGCGTCCGATCCCCTGACCGCCAGGATGCCTGCGACGTGAGCCAATATCACATGTGCGCTGAACTCGGAGACAAGTGATGACTTCATTCCGGGGAGAGTCCCATCTAAGTTGATTGATCACCCCTATCGCTTTAATATCTTTTTTCCCTATTGGGTAAGGTCATATTTGGCCCGTTGCAAGTGTCAGAGTGTCCTAAGGCTCCCCCAGTCCCCACCCTCCCCTGCCTGCCCATCCATTTTGAATGGAGAGCATGCAGGGCCGGCCAGGTTCATTTCTTCGCAATCACTCTTCAGACCTGGCCGGAGGCTGTCGACACCCGGTGTCTGGCAGGCTGCTGCTCCGCTTTGCCTTAATGCAGGCTGGCAGCGTCACCGGGGTTAGGGCAGAGGCAGGGATGTGTGGGACCTGTCATATGATTGTCAGAAGGAATGCAAAAAAATGCCTTTACATCGTGGTGGTGGGAGAGCGAGGCAGCTGTGTACACTTATTATAAAAGACTCAAGTCCCACCGGTAAAATCAATATATTGAATTGCACGACCTTCTGCTTTTAATTAGTTTAAATCAAATGCGCCGGTGCCATTTTGCCTCCTCTCGCCTTCATGGGGTGAGGAAATACCAATATTTACATAGAAACTGTTAATTTGTGGTGAAAATGATGGCACATTTAGCTTTACACACCCAGATTGCTCAGACTTGATGGATCCCAGAGCAACGTGGAGTTGCAGGGTGACGTCACCGGGGCGCGGGGGCAGGGCTGGGGCGGCCCCAGGAATGCGGGGTCGTGGGGACCCCGGATGCCGGGCGCAGGTGGGTGCTGCCGTGGGCGCGGGTGCCCGGGGAGGCTGGTCTTGGAAGAATCTGGTGGGTTCTTACACTGCGAGCCAGCAATGTTGACATTCAGCTGCACATCGTCTACAGTCTTTCCTCCTGAGCGTCTTAACATGACTGTTAAACGGCACTTGCCTTTCTGGTTGTTTTGAGTCCCTGTTCCCTGCACGCTGGGTCTTTTGTATGGGGCAGCTCAAGGCACAACACTTTATTTATTCCAGAGCTTCAGATGCTTTTCTTTCCAATGCCTGAAAGATTTTATANGCAGTCGAGTTCTGGGTTTTGCAGCAACTGGCATTTGACAAATAATATTTGACAAAAATGTGACTTGGTATTTCTTAATATGGAACAGATATTTTTCATATATTTCATAGCTGACCTTCCTCCCTCCCCCCCACCCCACCCCCTCCAAAGAAAGATTGCTCCAACCCAAGGTGGAATGGCGAGGCGGGGG
>NW_027532250.1:1490986-1520342 GCF_008692635.1 Crocuta crocuta
TGTGCACCGCTGTGTATTCTTCCCCTCTCCAGAGCGGAGTGTTTATGATTTGGGGGGATATCAGGAGCGCAAGGAAGTTTGACACTTACTTATGTGAAACTCAGAGAACCATGTGCGATGCGGCCTTGCAACATTTGTAGCAGAAGGCATTCTTGGGAGCCGCGCAAAGCCTTTGCTGATCCGCGTGGAGTGGATTGAATTAATGACAACTCGGAGCACCAGTTTTAGGGTAATTGCTTTATTGTTTTGGAGCCAGGGTGCTTATAATCCGGTTCCTGTACAAACATGTTTAACGTGTGTTAATGCATTTCCAAACCAGAGCCTCTCAGCCCAACCCTGCTTTCCATTAATTGATGTCGGTAGCATGGTACAGTATTTCAAAGGGCTGGCCAAGTATAAACTGTGTTTCCAATTTCCTTCCTTTCCTGTGTTTGGAATGCCAATGTTAATTTGTTCCCTTGCGAGAGAGGGGCTGCCAACCGCGGCTTTCTATAAAGGGCTTCACAGTGAAGGCTTCCAGCCCTTGCTGATGCTTGGGGCTGCCTGGCCAAGTTTCCTGACACTTTGCAGCTAATTCTGGGTGATATATGGAGTGGGGGGGTGGGGGGCTTCACTGCCATGTAACGGAAGTTCTCGGTGACAGCCGAGGGTGTGACTTGGCAAGGGAGAATGGAACGGCTTCCACGGTGATTCTCTTTAGACACAGCTTAAACCCATGTGTCTGTTTCCACTATGGTTGCATCCTAGCTGTGTGACCTTGAACAAGTTACTTGACATCTCTGAGTTCGTTTCCTTGTTTTATAAAGCGGGAGAATTACCCCTCCTTCACAGATCCTCAGGAAGACACAGTCCTATCACACATGTGTAGAGTCTCGCACACAGTAGGTGCATACTAACTGGTGGCTTGTGTTTTTATTGTGGTGGCCACATCATTACTCGCTTTTCTGTATTAGTCCCAATATAAGTTTTTTAAATTTATTTTTTAACGTTTATTTATTTTTGAGAGACAGAGATAGAGCATGAGCTGGGGAGGAACACAGAGAGAGAGGGAGACACAGAATCGGAAGCAGGCTCCGGGCTCTGAGTTGTCAGCACAGAGCCCGGCGTGGGACTCCAACTCACAGACCTCGAGCCGAAGTTGGACGCTTAGCTGACTGAGCTACCCAGGCGCCCCCAACATCAGTTTTTAGTACTTAAAACGTCAAGATTAAGCCACCCATGTTATTTCAAAGATATCAAGAAAACAGCCTCCGGAAATGTGTGTGTGTTTCCACACACAGGTTTCCTTCTTTCAGAGATCAATGAAATTTGAATGAGCGTGCCAAACGAATTTGAGGATAAATGGAGTATAATGCTGACTCTTTCTCTTGCTTTTAGCATCTCTGGCTATTTAAAAAATTTATTAGCAGGGAAACTAAAACTTGAGTCAAGGTGTATGGGAGCTCTCTGTACTATCTTTGCAACTTTTCTCTAAGTCAAACGTTATTCCCAAATAAAAAGTTATAATTTTAAAAAAAGAGCACAACACAGAAATATTTCTTCCCACCCCTTCTGGAAGATGGTCAAAGTACAAATTATCTTTTCCTTCAAGGGAGTGACAAGCCCAAAGCATTCATTAACAGAACAGCACAGCCTCCCCACTCTTCCTTGGAGCAGGTGCAAGGCTCTCCCCACTCCCCTGGCCGGGGTTAGGCTAAAACAAAGCCCTGTGTGGATTCAGTGCGTTTAGAAGCCTCTGGAGACCAGGGGACGAAAGAGAATGTCTCCAGGGCCCGAGACAAGGGGTGGGCTTAATCACTCAAGGCTTCCCGTAAATTCCCTTCGGCTCTTTCTACACTGCTTGAAAAATCTGACTTAGCGCGCATTAGGTTTCCCTCCATCTCTGAGGTCACGTGTTATTCTTTCGCATCTTTATTTTCCCGGAGTAGCTTTCAAGTTCCCATCTTTTGTTGTCTGGCTTAATTAAATTTGGCTGTGAATAAAACCTCACACTGTTTCCAAAATCGAGGTCTTGCATGTTTTTAAGCATCAGAGTTAGGCCTGTGTTGTCTTGTAACGCCAGCCTCTCTCTTTCTTTTATGTCGTTTGAAAAAAACAAATTTTTTAAAAAAATTTAAAAAAAACAAAAAGCAACAAACAAATCGAAGCACTTGTGACACTCAGCTTAGACTGGTTCCTAAATGGTCCCGGTGCTTACCTGCCCGGCGATGTAACGTGGTCAGCAGAGGCGAGCGAGTTCGCCTGTGGTTTCGATGACTCGTGTTTGGCTTTTGATAAAGGATTCTTTTCTTGCCTGTGTTTTCAGACATTCTTACTGTTCTGGTCTTTGGCTGCCCGGCCAAATTCTCCTGGCATAGGAGGTGATCAGATTCTGGCTGCTTCTGTGTGTGAATGAGTTGAAGCCGTTCTAAGGCAGCATCTTCTGAATGCTTTTTTCGATTTTGCATCCCCGCTAGTAAATTTCTGGGTCCGGGTCCTAATTAGAACTAAGTCCTCCTGGGGCACCTGGGTGGCTCCATCGTGTGAGCGTCCGACCTTGGCTTAGGTCATGATCTCAGCGTTCGTGAGTTAGAACCCCACATCTGGCGAGCTGCTGTGAGCCTGTCAGCGCCGAGCCCACTCTGGATCCGCTGCCCCCCTCCGTCTGCCCCTCCCCTGCTTGTGCTCTCCCAAAAAATAAATATTTTTTTAAAAAAAGAAAGAAATCCTACTGTTTTGGTTTAGTTTTTATTTTTTACCTTATAAAACATAACTAAGATATAAATTTAAGGAGGAAGGCACTGAAGACAAAAACAATGTCAAATTCTGATGTTAATCGATACACGTTTTAACGAGTTGATCATCATTCATTAACACAAAATTGCGCTTTTAATTAACGAGACACCTTCACCTAATTTTGCTCTCACAGATTAGTTCATGTTGTGTGACAGAATTGATGTCTTTCAGGATTGTGGGTCAGCAGTTCAGGATCAGCGAGCTAAAGGCCTGGTCCTACATTTTTATTATTTTTTGGCCCCTCATTTGCCTAATCAGTATAAATGCAGTGATCACATGATAACAAAGGCCACAGTCTTGGTAGGCTAAACCCACAGGGGTTTGTTGTTCTCTTCTAGAAGTTTGGCTCCATTGTGACTTGGTAGTTACGGGCTCTGCCCTTTGGGCGGGTTGAGAGGGGGCTCAGGTCCCCTGGCTGACGGGCGGACGCCCTCTGGAATGTCTCCCTTACCACCTCGGAGGAAGGGCTCTGTGAATTGTGCCTGGGCTTTGCAAAGTCAATGCCCCACTTCTGCTCACATTTCATTGGTCAGAGCCGGTCAGGTGGTCACACCTGACCCAAGGTGGGCGGGGAAACCACAGACTCAAGCTTGCAAAGGGGGGAGCTCCGGAAGAAGGAACTTGTGGGAGGGACATGGCCCCAGTGCCTGCTGCCCCCGGATGGGGTGGCTCTCTCCCGGGAAGAATGTGGAAGTGGAAGAAGGAATTGTTGGATGCTTTGCTGAAACAAGATCCTCACGTTTTAATCTCATCCACCAGTTACGCAGAGATTTTTATCGAAGCTTGGCTAGTAAATTTCCACCTTCCCTGATGTCCCTGGGTCCTTGAAATGCACTTCGTTAGGATTGTAATATTTTCCCCGCATCCCAGTGGATCCCTCTAGCCTCCCCCAAGTGCTTGCACCCCGTGGTGGAGACCAGTGTTTCTAGAAGTTTCCGCATCCCTGTGGTATTCACATGGTTCAACAAGAAGAACCACTTCTCTCTCTTCCCACTTGTAAAATGACTTGCCTCTTTAGGAGCTGTCTTTCAGCAAAAGCACGCTTCAGCCTTGGTCTTGTTCCCTACCCAGAGAATTCTGGGCCTGGCTGGCGAGGGGCCGGTCCCTGCTGGCGAGGGGCTGGGCCCGGCGGGCGCTTGTCTGGCTGGTACAGATTATTATCCTGTCATGAAGCCTTGCCCTTAATGGGGGTGCTGCCTCTCCTGCCTGGGCCTCAGGGACATTCCTGGAGCCCGGCGGGATCTTGCATGGCTGAATCTAGGAACCGAATTCAGAGAGTCCTTCGTTAGCTCAATACATCACTGAAATAAATCCTAGTGATAAAGTGGGAGAGCGGCGATCTTTCTGTAGCAGCATGGAGTTATTACACCCTATTTTCTTGGGCTTCTCATCTAATTCTCTCAACATTCTGCAAAACAAGTCGTTCTCATCTTAGGGACGAGGAAGGTAAAGGGGCCCCGACTCGCGTCGCTAGAAAGTTGTGGGCTTGACTCCAGCTCTTGTTGAATGAAAAGCAGTATACTCTTTGCTCCTCACCCCATGGAGGTACGTGGATGGGGGCGGGGGACACTCAAGGAGAGTGGTGTTGGGGCCACCAAAACACACGCTGAACCCTTGGCCTTAACTTTGTGGTTTGGTGCACAGAGCAAGATAGAGATGAGCAGCACATAGCTTTTTCTTTCATCATCAGTCCTGCTTGTGATAACCGCGACTCCGTCTCTGTGGCTTCAGACAAATTGCCAGGGTGGAGGGGCCCGAGTGCCATGTACCGGGGCTCCTGCCTGCGCCTCACTCCCCTTGGATGGGGAAATTCCACAGGCAGCTAGAGGTTGGTATTTAAACAAATTTTTGGGGAGGGGGCCTGGGTGGCTCAGTCGGTTAAGTGTCTGACTTCGGTCAGGTCATGATCTCACGGTTCATGGGCTGGAGCCCCGCATCAGGCTCTGTGCTGACAGCTCGGAGCCTGGAGCCTGTTTCAGATTCTGTGTCTCCCTCGCTCTCTGTCCCTCCCCCACTCGTGCGTGCGCATTCTCTCTCAAAAATAAACATTAAAAATTAAAAAAAAACAAACCTTTTTTAAGTTCTTTGTTTGAGAGAGACAGACACAGCATGAGTGGGGGAGGGGCAGAGAGAGAGAATCCAAAGCAGGCTCTGAGCTGCCAGCATAGAGCCCCACACGGGGCTCGAACCCGCGAACCGTGAGACCACGACTGAGCTGAAACCAGGAGTCAGACGCCCAACCGATCGAGCCACCCAGGCACCCCTAGAGATGGTATCTTCATAGCCATACCTCAGGACACTGTAGAAAAGACTGAGTGCATCAGGATAGATCTTGCCTAGTTTGTAATAGCATAGACTCACCAACAGTCTAAGTGTCCATGAGCAGGGGATTGGAGAAATAAATTTGTAATAAAGTTATTTATAAATTTATAATAAACCAGAAGGAAACGGAAGGACTTCTTTCTTATGTAGCAATACAGATTCAGAACAGTGTCAAGAGGGAGAAAGCAAGTTGCAGGAAGATGCTTAGGGTGCAACCATTTGGCACTGTGTCGAGCCACACACACTCAGGGGGCCACCAGATAATATTATGTGTCGCCTGTGGGTCCACACATATGAGGTCACCCCAGGGGCACATAACACGGACAGTAGGACTCACACGGGCTGCCTCTAGGGAAGCAGGGAAGGAATGTGACCGGGGAGAAATTTCAAATCAACTCCAACTGTTCCCGTCAGGTTTTCTTTCTGTTAATAAGAAACCATTAGGACGCACATTGTCTCTTGCATTAGCTCTTAGAGCGGAACACGGACATCGGACGTCGACAGAAAAACCTGGTGCAATTTGAAAAGCAGTCTGGAGTGTCGTTAATCGTCCGTGGAGCTGGGTACCGGTATTCATTTCTTCGCTTTGACAAGTGTCCCGTGGGTCTGGGGACATCCATCCGCCCCAGGGGAAGCGGGGCGAGGGCGCTCAGGAACGCTGTACCGTTTTGGGGGCTTTTCTGTAAATCTATTTTATGTTAAAATCGATTTAAAATTCTATTTTTATCTAAGAGAGAAACTGTATTAACAAAGGAAGCAACCACGATACTAACTCTTGTTAATTCTCAGTTGTGGATGCCTGGGTATTTGTGACACTTTTCTCCGCCATCTTTGTCGGTTACACTTCTTTCCAAGCCCCACCGGCTCGGGAAACGGTGCGCGGGAGCCAGTCTTCGACAGTGTTCAGGGTATGGTGCCCCAAGGGCCAGTAACTAATCAGTCCACAGACCCGCTGCACGACAGGGACCCAACTAGCTTATGAAAACCCTGGGTCACTGTGTCCTGAGACCTTTAAACCTCTGGCTGCCCCTGTTCACAAGATGCCTGGTATGAAGCAGACATTTGTTTATGAGCATGAGACACAGGGGGGAGGAGGGGTGGGCGGGGGTTCGCGTTAGGTCTTTCAGCGCTCCTCCTGGCCCTGAACTTTGTAAAATGCACCCCCCACCTCCCCTTTCTCAGGTTCGCTTTTCTGATTGACTCGACCTAACGTTTGTCGAGAGAGAAGCCCTTAAGCATGGCAGTGGGGCCTCAGAACCTTCCAGGGCTAGTAAATGTTTATAGGGGGGAGGCATTGGTTGGTCATTTCCTTCAGGAGGAAACAATAAATGAAGCTACTTGCCTCCTACCTATGAACCCTGAGCTCCTCATTGTCTTAATGTACTTGAAGGAGGGAGGGTGGGAAAGGGGGTCCAGAAACCTCGGGGTTTCTCGTGGCTCAGACGTCCTGGGAACTGGGCGGTGCCTGTTTTAGGTAGATGTGGGGCCGGGATTCCCGTGGCGCTGTTATCTTTTGAGCCACACAGCGTCTGTTGTGAGAGCTGTCTTGTGGGTCGTAGGATGCTGCAGTGCCCGGGCTCAGCCAGGGTACCAGGGGCACCCCACCCCCAAGGCATTTTGTTTCCAGACATTGCCAATGTCCCCGAGGGGGGAGGAGGGGACAGAGTTGCCCCCAGTTGAGAACCACTGGCTTAGGGCGCCTTTCCTCGAAGTTAGAAACTGCTTCGAGAGCCTTTGCTTCAAAACCCACTGGCCTGTGGCGGCGAATGGGGGCAGTGGCGGTTCTGACGGGCTCTTTTCCAGTTGAAAGGAACCCAGATCGCAATCAAAATGTGAGCCCTCTCCTGGGAACAGACGCTGCCTGGGTTTGAAACACCCTAGACACAAAGATGAAGGTCACGTCTCTATGCACCCCCCGCAACCCCGGGAACCAAAGTGGTTTTGTTTTTTTGTTTTTTAGTATTTATTTTGGGGAGGGCACAAGTTGGGGAGGGGCAAGGAGAAGGGGACAGAGGCTGGGAAGCAGGCTCTGTGCTGACAGGCTGACGGCAGCGAGCCCTACGCGGGGCCCGAACTCACAAACTGGGAGATCATGACCTGAGCTGAAGGCAGGCGCTTGACCGACTGAGCCCCCCAGGCGCCCCGGGCTCCCCACCAAAGTAGTTTTACAGTGGCTTGTGCCCCGTGAGTCTGAACGGTTGTTAAATGCACACTTAGAAATGGCCCCTCGTGGGGCGCCTGGGTGGCTTAGCCGGTTAAGCGTCCGACTTTCGCTTAGGTCATGATCTCACGGTTCGTGGGTTCGAGCCCCGCGTCGGGCTCTGTGCTGACTGCCAGCTCAGAGCCTGGAGCCTGTTTCNAAAAAAAATGGCCCCTCGTTTTTTGTCACCTGACTTCTCTCAGAGGAATTAGGGCAAAAACGTCTTCCCTGTTCTCCTCTCTGGGCAGGTGACTTATGGGGGTGTAGCGGGGGGCTGTGTGCTCCCACATCCACCGTAGCTCAGAGCTGGTTCAAGCAGGGAGAGCTGCTGGCTTTAGGCCACGGCCCACGGGCCAGATTGGAACCTCTGTCTGTTTTTGCACAGCCTGTGAGCAAGAGTGGTTTTTACACTTTATAAAGTTTCTTAAAAAGTTTTTAAAGTAATCTTTACATCTAACATGGGGCTCGAACTCACAATCCTGAGATCAAGAGTCTCATGCTCTTCCTGCTGAGCCAGCCAGGTGCCCGGCGTTTACATTTGTTTTAAACGTTTATTGATTTCTTGAGAGAGAGACAGAGCTCGAGCAGGGGAGGAGCAGAGAGAGAGGGAGACACGGAATCTGAAACAGGCTCCAGGCCCCGAGCTGTCAGCACAGAGCCCGACGCGGGGCTCGAACCCACGAACTGCGAGATCATGACCTGAGCCGAAGTCTACCGCCCGACCGACTGAGCCACCCAGGCGCCCTGGTTTTTACATTTTTTAAAAAGCTTGATAAATAATCAAAAGAAGAAGAGTATTTCATGACCTTTGAAAATGAGAGGAAATCCGGATTCCAGGGTCTAGAAGACTTGATTGGAATGTGCTTCTCCGGGTCTATAGTGTCTGCCTCTGCTTCTCCGCCGATTGCAATGCAGACAATGTTGTCCAGAGCCTTTCAACACTTACTCTCTGGCTTCGCACTGGCCACACCCTCTACCTGGGAAGGGATAGAAACAAAGCCTGGGTTTGACCCGTCCCCCTTTGTCCCTCTGACAACGACTGTTGTGTGCGATGGCACAGTGCACCCTCCTTCCTCCTGGCCGTTCAGAGAGGCCCCTGTGATTTAAACAGATTTCTCCTCTGATGGCTTCTCGGCAGCTGTCGTGTGAGCCGTGCGTCGTGCATCCCTACAGAGGTGCCAGGCCCAGTGCCGGTGCTTCCTGGATTCACCGCCTCCTAGTAGCCTCCGCCCCTGTGCTGTTTGTGAAAAATCCCCCAGGGGCGCCTGGGTGGCTCGGTTGAAGTCTGACTTTGGCTCAGGTCATGATCTCGCAGTTTGTGAGTTCAAGCCCCGCGTCGGGCTCTGTGCTGACAGCCTGGAGCCTGGAGCCTGCTTCAGATTCTGTGTCTCCCTCTCTCTCTGCCCCTCCCCTGCTCACAATCTGTTTCTCAAAGATAAATAAGCATTAAAAATTTTTTTAAAAATCTCCTAAAACATCTCAGGTGGTAGTTTTAAGACTGGCTCTGGGGTTGGGTCATAGGAGTCTAAATCCCACTTCTGCCACCGTTAACTTTGTGACCTTGGGNAAAGATAAATAAGCATTAAAAATTTTTTAAAAAATCTCCTAAAACATCTCAGGTGGTAGTTTTAAGACTGGCTCTGGGGTTGGGTCATAGGAGTCTAAATCCCACTTCTGCCACCGTTAACTTTGTGACCTTGGGCGGGTGATTATGCTCTGGGTCCCCGTTTCCTCCTCTGGGGTAATATCGGCACCTGCCTCCTGGGCAGCTGGTGGGGCCCCCGGTGCGGAGGCGACAGGAGAGCCACGCATGGTTTCTTTCCGGGAGCGCTGGCTGCCGGCAGTGATGGGGTCCCGGGCCAGGCCAGCACTCGGGCCGCCCGGAGTGGCCTGCGTGCGCGGGCCCGGAGTGCGGCTCCTCTGGGCCGGGGGCAGTGGGACACGCCGCCAGCTCATTCCTCGGGTCATGGCGTGCCGTGTGTGTGTCCCGCGCCCTGAACTCTGCGGGTTTGGGGCCGCAAGTGGCCCACCCTGGGCCGTGATAACCCCGGTGAAGCGGAGATCACATCTGTGTTAGCTGGACACAAGATAGACCCAGAAGCTGGTTTTCTTACCAGAAATCCCGTTATACTAGATAGTTGTCCCTTGCCGATTACAATCTGTATTTATTGATGTAGAGTTTTAAGGAAACATCGAACCATCAAGGCCCAGCCTGCATGTGCCCACCAGCGTAAGGCACAGACAGCCCTTCAGATTTATACACTTGACTGTGGGCTGGCCTACTTGTAATGAATAAATGGGTAAATAGATTGGCATTTGTGTGTCCCCTCATTTTTTTTAATTAAAAAATTTTTTAAATTTTTTTTTCTTAATTTTATTTTTGAGAGACAGAGACAGAGAATGAGTAGGTGAGGGGCAGAGAGAGAGGGAGACACAGAATCCAAAGCAGGCTCCAGGCTCTGAGTTCTCAGCACAGAACCTGACATGGGGCTCAAACAAAACCATGAACCGTGAGATCATGACCTGAGCCGAAGTCGGATGCTTTACCGACTAAGCTACCAGGTGCCCTTTAATTTTTAACATGAATTCATTTTTTGAGAGACAGAGAGACAGTGTGAGCAGGGAAGGGGCAGAGAGAGAGGGAGACACAGAATCCGAAGCAGGCTCCAGGCTCTGAGCTGTCAGCACAGAGCCCGATGCGGGGCTCGAACCCACAGACTGTGAGATCATGATCTGAGCCGAAGTTGGATGCTTAACTGACTGAGCCCCCACCCCCAGCCACCCCTATGTCCCCCGTGTTTTGATATGAATCCCTGAAATTTCTCCTTCTTAAGCGAGGCCCCCCTCCCCTCCCAGCAGCTATTAGCATGCTTTCCCACATTTGTTACCACGTGTGAGCAGAGTGGAGGCCAGGGATGGCTAGTCACTTGCGTGGCTTGGGGGACAGCAGGTGCGTGTGGCTTTGAGTCCCAGGTCACTGGTGTGTGGCCTCAGGCAGGTGACTGAAAGCACCTGGGTGCTCAGGGCTGCAGTTTTCTGCCTCAGTCCATGGGGGCCATCACAGCGCACCCCAGGCTGGGGCCTGAGACGCGGACACTTACTTTCCCACATGTGTGGAGGCCGCAGGTCTGGGATGCGCCTGCCAGCGTGGCTGGGTCTCGCTTAGGCCCCGGCTGCATGCATCCCCACCAGGCCGGGCCCGGGGATCCCATCTCCTCCTCTTCCACGGATGCTGACTGACTCCTGCATGGAGCCCCACCCTCATGGTCTCGTCTACACCTAATCCCTCTCAAAGACCCATCTCCTAATACTGTTCTTTTGGGAGTAGAGCTTCAACACGTGAATTTGGGGAGCACAATTCAGTCCACAGCAATTTCCCCGTGAGGTGGGGTGGCTCAGGGCTCAGGGCCACTGAGGCCTGGTGAGATAGTAACGGAGCTCTCGGCAAATGGGGGCTGCTCCTGGAGCTGCCTGGGGAGCCCTGACTGTTGCAGAGTCTCTTCTAGGCCCTTCTGTGAACATGCTGATGAGCTAGCCCCTGACGGGTGGTCTGGGGGTGCCTCTGAGTCCCTCTCCACACCCGGCCTGGGCCCTTATAGCCAAGACTGCACTTGTGTAAGTGGCTTCACATTCTAAAAATTATACTTCTGGGGGCACTTGGGGAGCTCAGTCAGTTCGGCATCTGACCTCGGCTCAGGTCATGATCTCACGGTATGTGGGTTCGAGCCCCGTGTTGGGCTCTGTGCTGACGGCTCAGAGCCTCAAGTCTGCTTCGGGTTCTGTGTCTCCATCTCTCTCCCCTGACCCCACTCGTATTCTCTGTCTCTCTCTCTCTTTCACAAATAAGTAAACGTCAAAAAAAAATTATACTTCTGTTTTTTTATTCAACTCTCATTGTCGATTTCAACAAGAGGCCTAGGCCCTTGGGCCAAAGCGTGAGGCTGCTGTCACCAGTTGCATGGGGGCCAGGCTGAAAGTGATGGGTCATATCGAAGTTGGGCAGAGTGAAAAGTACCCTTGAAATCCCTTAGGAAGCAGCCACGCTGGAGGTAGATGCACTGAGTCCCGGAGCCGCTGCTGCCACTTCTGGAGCCCGTGACAGAAAGTGCTTGGCCGAGGCTCAGGGCCCCGAGTGCATCCCCAATACTTCTCTTAAACTGCTAGCACCACCCTCCAGGTCTGCAGATGGTGCGAGGGCTGTGCCTCCCGAAGTCTGCTCCCTGCTTCCGTGGACAGGAACGATGTCTCAGTTAGGACACGTCCTACGTCACAGAGCACCTGCCTAATCGTGGCTTCAGCATTAAAAACATGTCATTATCTCCCATAATAGCAAGACTTCAGGGAGTCTTGGGGGTTAGTAGCTCAGTGATCTCATTCAGGTATTCATGAAACGTATGCCTTATCTTCACCGTCTTCAAATTCCTCATGCCTGTTATCTCATGGTTACAAAATGGCTACTACAGCCCCAGACATCACATCCTCACACCATCTCATGTTCAAGGCAAGAGAAAGGGGATGAGTTCAAAGAACTCTCCTTGCTTGCCTAGCTCTTCCTTTTCTAGAAGCCTCTAGAAAATTTCTCCTTAAGTCCCATGAGCCAAACTGGTTCATAAGGCCGGCTGCCGCCACCAGGGAAGACGGGAAGGTTTGAAACTGGCCTCTAGCCAACACAATGGGAAGCAGGTGGGGGGAAAAGTACATTGGAAGTGGTTGTTGGGTAGCCCGCATTCAAATTATTTAAACCGTTTCTCTTTGTTGTTGTTTTCTGTGTCCCATACACTTGTGTTTACAGAAGTTATTTGCACATGTGATTTTGCTTCTCTCTATGACGCAGCCCCTAAGCTAGTTTCCGGTCTCCAAAGAAGTGTGCCACTGTGAATATATGCAGAAGGCTGGCGGCGTGCTGGCACGAATTCAGACCCCTAAGCAGACACAGCGTTCATCCTCAGAACTCTAGCCAACAGCCAACTGTTTGCTGAAAACAAACTTTATCAGCTCAATCCCCCTGATCTCCTTAGACGGGAGAACCAGTGTTTGAAAGTCCCGAGGAGGTCAGGAGTCATTGTCCCCTGGGAGGAAGTGGCGGCCGGGCTGGGGCTTGATCTCAGTGCTGCTTGTGGGACACGTGTCTCCTATTTCACTCTGGACGGACGGTGTGTACTTGGAGATACTCGAGGCATTGTAGGAGTCGTGTCGCCTGGTTTGCTAGCCCGGGGTGCAGCGCTGCTTGGAGACGGCCTGCTTAACTGTGTGCAGATGCGGAGAGCCTAAGAGAACCTTCCAGAAAGTGGGCTCTGGTACCTGGGTTGCTTCTGCTGGTCCGCAAGAGAGTAATGCGCGAGGCTCCGAACGTATCCTTGGGTTCCCCGGTTAGGATCGATGATCAGAGGTATTTTCAGGGATCGCGTTTGGGCAGTATGTGTCTGGCATGAACAAAAGTGCGTGTAACAGAATTCTCTGGTTGCAGGCAAAATAAATCTATTCAAACTAGCTTAAGAACCAACCAAACAAACCAACAAAGGAAATGCATGCATCCCGAAGCCTTCGGGAAGGACACGCAGCAAGTTGCAAGTCCTTGGAGAATCCCAGGGTTACTCTCTCCAGGTCCCTCTTGTCACTGAACAGCTTCCCTCTCGCCTTTCGGCCTCGCTGGTGTCCTCTGCCACCCTGCTGATTGTACCCACAGCAGCTTGTAATTACAGCTATCTGGCTAGGCAGCTTCCCGAGCGGGTTGGGAGAGCCACAGGATGCTGTCCGAACCAGAGAGGCTCAGGAGGAAATTTGCTAGGGGAGGGATGGGGTAGGAGGTGGTTCTGAAAAACAGTTTGCTTCCAGATGAGTGACAGCTGAGCAAACAGAACGCTCTGTACTCTACTTCTTCTTCTTTTTTTTTTTTTGGTCCTGCCTTGAATGTGGCTCTGTGAAGACATGACGTTTGGAGTCGTGGCAGCCATCTTGTGATCATGAGGCAACAGGCCTAAGGATTAACAATCAACGTGCAGACAACGGCAGAGCAAAAAAGATGGAAGAAACTTGGGTCCTGGATGACATGGTTGGCCTACTGCACCCAACTAAACGTTCTGGGGAGAGACTCAGAGGCTGCTCGACTCACATGTGTGCTCCTGCCTCAGTTGGGTCTAGACGGTAGATTGCGCTACATGAATAAGTTTGCTGGGGCTCAGGTTCTGGTCCCTCGTGGCTGGGTTGGGGGGCTGGGGGTGTGGCCACTATTCAGTTATATCTGTGTTAGCCATGCTAATAATAATCTAAGTAGGTAACATTTGTCAGGAGCTTATATGTGCCCAAGTATCCTAACACCTAGGCCATTTAGGTCCTCTCCACCTAAATTAACTGAATGACTTTTTATAACAACCATTTCAGGTGGGGGCTATTATTACCTTCCCTATTTTATAGACCAGAAAACTGAGCACAGAGAAGTAAGTAGCTGGCCCAGAATACCTGGCCAGGAAGTGAATATATATTTGGAGGTCCAGTTCTTGTGTCCTCCCTCTTAAACTTGATCCTGAAGTGCTCCTCGGCTCGAAAGATGAGTTTGGAGCAGGTTAGTAAAGAGCCTTGCTGCTGGACGGGTCATGCGTGAAGGCAGTAAGAAGCCACATAAGTGTTTTACAATTGGGTGCTTTAGACATAATAGTCCACTTCTTTGATTATCAGCGTTTCTGAAACCAAAATGTCTTCAAATTGATAAATGTGTTGATATCTTCTCCCCCGTGAGCTGTCGTGAAATTGATCTCACCTTTTACAGTAGAGGAGATGTGATAATAAAAGTTCATGTGTTGAGCTGGGGATGGAGAAAGCCAGCCAACAGTTACCATGAACACTGCTTACAGAGGTGCAACCGTGCACAGAGCAGTGCACAAATCGAGAAACAGAGCACGGTGGGTTCCCAGAACCCCCTCGCGCTTTTCCCCAAGGGTGACCACTGTCCTGTCTTCCGGCATAGATGAGCCTCGCCGGTTTTTAAACTCGGTGTAAATTTAATTGTACAGGAATCCTCTTCAGTCACCACTGATCATTTCCGGTGATTTGTACGCTGACCCAACTTAGAACTGCCTCGCGTAAGCTGGAGTGTCCCTCTGGAAGACGTGCGACAGATTTCAAAGCTGTCCTTTGGTGTGATCGTGGAGTCTGCGTCCCTTCCCAGAAATAGGTTCAAAGGACAACAGTGCGAATTTGAGGGCATTTTGGTATAGTTCAGCTTGGGGGGGCGGGGTTCAAGTTCAGCTTGGTGAAAATGAGAATATCCAGACACCTGGCTGGCTCAGTTAGAACATGTGACTCTTGATCTCAGGGTCGTGAATTCCAGCTCCTTGTTGGGTGTAGAGATTACTTAAATATAAATAAGTAAATAAACTTGGGGGGGGGGGGNGCACACTCCGCACGGTTCCGTGTGCAGCGGCGACTATGGGTGGCTCTGTGGTTTCGTCCAAGCACAGGGCTTTAGAGAGGCTCTTAGTTTGAAAGCGAGATGGGAGCCCAGAGTGAAGGAAACGCAGAACACTCTCTTCCTTAGCTGCACCTGCACGGACGGCCAGGGCCTAATGAGTTTGGGTTGATGGAGCCCAGACCTCAGGAAGGATTATAAATTCTCATTTGATTTGATTTGCTTCTAAAATACCTTAAGCCAGCTGTGCCTGGCCAGCTGACCCGGAGTCTCTGGCTGCTTTGGGGGAAGGTCTGGAGGGCACCCTCCTGTCCCAAGCAGCTCCTCTCCCCACTACTGGCCACCCTGGGGGACCTGCTGTGGTCAGGGCACATGTGCCTGCCTCCACCCCCTGCTTCCGTGACCTTGAATCCTCAACAGGCCCTGTAACTAGAGGCCCCTTAATGTCTCCATTTTACAGAGCTGGGAGGGGGTGGGGCACTGAGCCTCCCAGAGATGGGTTGACTTGTCCTGAGTCCCTGTTGGCGATTGGCAGAGCCTGTGTTCTAACCCATGGCCCATTGAGCCCCAGTTCTCTACTGCTTCTTGAGCTGAGGGAGGCAAGGGTGCCGGACAGAGAAGCCTCTGTCCTAGCGGTTCTCAAAGTGGGGTCCCCAGACCGCCAGATGGCCTGAGGATGTGTTAGAAATGTTGATTCTTAGGCTCTGCCCCAGACCCCCTGAGTTAAAGATGCCAGTGATCTCTGCGTTAATGGGCTCCCTGAGAATTCTGGAGCGCTCTGGAGTTTGCGAATCTCTGGTCTGTTTTAATCTGATGACAACCTGCTAAAGGATTGATTGACTGGTTTTTGAGAGAGAGAAAGAAAGGGAGCGTAAGTTGGGGAGGAATAGAGACAGAGGAAGCAAGAGGAGCCAAGGCAGACTCCACACTGTCATCGCGGAGCCCAACATGGGGCTCGATCCCGTGTACTGTGAGATCATGACCTGAGCCCAAATCAGGAGTCAGATGCTTAACCGGCTGGACCACCCAGGCCCCCCGAATGAAGTATTTTGATTGCTGTCCCATTTTACAGATGACAGGTTACTTGCTAAGCCCCTGGTGGACGAGGGAGCCGGGACTCACACCCCAGCCCAGCTCCGTGGCTGAAACCTGTTACGTTCTGTGTCCTTGCTTTCAGTGTGTGAACCCCTGGAGTTAAACTTTAGAGGAGTAGACACTTAACAAACAGGTCAGCAGGCCAGTCACAATAATCAGAGCAGCTAAGTTCCAGGAGGGAGATGAACGGGGCCTGTGGGGGGAGCGCATGTTAAGGGATGTTAGGCCCGTAGGGCTGCGACCATCGAGACGAGCCCAGCGCAGCGAGAGGGAAGGCCCGGGCCTCACACACACTCTGGGATTAAATTCTTCCCATTTCCATGGCACTTGTCCCAATGGGGATGTGTCTCTGAGAAGATGTATTCAGATCCTGGTTTGCAGTGAGCGCTAAATATCATCTTGGTGCTCCCAGCAGCCAGCACGTTGATACTAGAAAGCACTCTGACCGGTAGATCTTCTTCCCGGACGGAAGCGTTCTGCGCCTTCTCCGTCCAGCACAGGAGCGCCAGCTTCATGGGGCCATTTGGATTCCGAGCAGTCACCCCAGCGTCAGTGTCACCGTTAGTTGCCAGCCACACAGCCATGTTTCCAGAGCTCAGCTGACACCTGTGGGTCAGTGGTGGCCGCCTGGAAGCACAGATACAGAGTTCAAGTTCAGGGGTATTAGGTTGAACCCTATATACGTCAAAATTGGTGGAATGTTGGCAACTTTCTAGGTGCAGCCTAGTAGAAGACCAATGAAATCCGTCCCTTTGTTATGGAGGGAAGAACTGAGGCCCAGGGAGCCTCGGGTCCCACTCGCCTGGCTGAGAGCCCAGGGGGCCACACCCGGGGTTCCTGACTCCGTTAGGATTCGTGTGTCTGTTTGCTCAGGGAGTCTCAACTTGGCATGATTGACGGTTGGGGCTGGACCGTTCCCTGCGGTGTGGGGAGGGGGGCAGGGGGGCGGGCTGTTCTGCGCATCAGATGTTTAGCAATGTCCCCGGCCTCCACCCACTAGACGCGGGCAGCACACACCCCGTAAGTTGTGGCAAACAAAACTGAATCCAGGCATTGCCCAATATCCCTTGTGGGGTTGAGGGGAGGACAGAATCACCCCGGTTGAGAATTCCCAGTTGAGCTGAAAATAGCAACTAGTTTCCATGCTTTGCCTCCACTTGCAGTTGGCCAAGGATGGGCTCGGGACCCAGAGACCCCTGGGGGCTGGCTTCGTCCCTCCACGGAGCTGGGGCGCCCACGACCGAGGGCTGCGCTCGACATTGTGCTTACAGCTCATTTGTCTTTTCAGTTCTACCAGCGTCTGGGTCTTTTTAGGCAAACAAGTGGCTTCAGCCCTAGAGATAATTAAACCCATCTTTTCTCCCTCTCTCCACCCCATCCCCTAAAGCCTTTGGTCCATTCAATTCACAATGATAACATTGTTCACAATACCGCGCACATGTTGACGCTGGAGTGTTTAATCTTGCGGTACAGTAATTCCCCCGCCCCACCCCCACCCCACATCTGTGCCGCCGCACCGATGACAAATGCCTGGTCGGCCAGCGGCCCCGCCTCCGCGCCGGCGTCTCCGGGCATCGAACAAGGAGGCAGTGTCTCCAAAGACCGTCTCGGGGCGCCGGTGTGGGACCCCAGGTGGTCTCACTGGCAGCCCAGGTATTTGGTGGAAAGTTCGAGGGTTGAAGCAGCGGTTGGGGGGGGTGGGAGACAATGTGGCTTGTGTGCCCTCCGCCAGGCAGGGCCCTGCCCCGCCCTCCCCGACCCCGAGGTGGGGGGCCAGGGAGGGGTGATGGGGAGTCGGGCCAGGGCTGAGCCGTCTCGGAGCTGTCCGCCTCTCTCGGGGGGTGACCCCGGCCTTGGGCAGCAGCCGAACTTGCAGAGCAGAGAGGGACCTGAGTCGGATGCGGTCTTCACTCTCTGAGCTTAGCGTTTAAGGAGATGAGCGTGGTGACCATTCCAGGAGCTTGCGTACTTCAGAGCTGTGTCCTTGTTTGATGGTCTCCGAAGCTCTGACGGCGGTGGTGGTGTCCGGCGTCAGGGAGAGGGTCTGTATGGCTGGGTGGGAAGACCATGGGGGTGTTCAGACCAGCTGTGTGGCTCCGGGGAGGCGACTTTACCTCTCTGGGGCCTTATTGTCTTCATCTGTAAAATGGAGCTGATTCACGTGCCAGGCTCTGAGGAGGGTGTTTATAAGGACTCTGTGAGATGCTGTGTGTGACAGCTGTGACATGTGTCTGGGCCAGGGCCTCGA
The DNA here is from genome assembly GCF_008692635.1 of Crocuta crocuta. Taxonomy (NCBI): domain Eukaryota; kingdom Metazoa; phylum Chordata; class Mammalia; order Carnivora; family Hyaenidae; genus Crocuta; species Crocuta crocuta. The sequence continues at coordinate 1,509,032 of NW_027532250.1, forward strand.
TAATCGTGGCTGTCCACCTCACACCCATGTGCTGTCCAAACAAACCGTCAGAAAATAACAAGTCGACGCTTACTGGTGAGGACGTGGAAACACTCACTGGAGCTCAAGTACAGTTGGTGGGACGGTGAAACAGTGCAGCCTCTGTGGAAAACAGAACGACGGTTCCTTGAAAAATGAAAAATATAATGACCGGGGTCCCTGGGGGCTCAGTCAGTGAAGCGTCGGACTCTTGATTTCTGCTCAGGTCATGATCTCACGGTTTGTGAGTTCAAGCCCCGTGTCAGCTCTGTGCTGAGGGCTCGGAGCCTGCTTGGGATTCTCTCTCTCCCTCTCTCCCTGCCCCACACCTCCACTTGCGCGCATGTGCGCTCTCTCTCAAAATAAATAAATAAACATTTTTTTGAAAAGATGGTAAATCTGCTGTATGTTTTAAGATATTAAATAATCAATTAATATTATGTTTAATTATAATGAAACAATATAACACATAAAAATTACATCATTTATTATGTTAATATAATACATTAATAATTAAGAAAATATTTAATATTTTAAAATTTAAATATTAAAAATAACATTTAAAAATCCTAGCCATGGCCTAGCTCAGGGATTAGGCAGGTGACTGAGCTGTGATCTAACTGGGCTTTTGTCACGTTTCTCCCATCTCAGGACGATGGAGGGCCCTCCCTCACCGCGCGGGTGGTCACGGGCGTGTGTTGAATGAGTACATTGGGGTGTGAGGAGACACTGGGTCTCTTCCTGGTGGCGTGTACCGTTTTACAGTCGCACGCACTAGTCCTTCACTCTGGGTTCCGGACAGGGTCCTGTCTTCTCCTGTAACCGATGTACAGCCTTGAGTGTCCACCCATGTGTTACCAAGAGAACGTCTTCCTCTGGGCATAGTCGGTACGTCTGTTCCACTTTCCAGAGCGCCCACCCTCTGCGTCCCTCAGGCGGCTCTTCAGGCTCCTTCCTCTCGCCGGTAAATCTTTGGACGAATGTAGAGCCATCCTCAAGGTGCACATCCCCAAGGCTCCGGGGCTGTGTTGCCTTCCGACAGCTGCCTTAGTAACAGTCAGCTCCAGGGAATTCTGACGTGTGACAGAACCTTCCGGATGAAGTGTGTCGCCCTAGGAAGGAAAGGGGCCTGGGTTGGAAGTTGGAGTCGAATCCGGATGGGGGGGTTTCTGGGACCTGGGATCTGGAGGAGTCAAGGGTCCCTGAGAACTAGTTCTGGCTTCTGGTTCTCTTGCTTCCCAGAGCCCCATCTTCATCAAAGAGGCTCCTAACTGGAGATCTCTGGACCAGTCTGCTTCCTCTGCCTGTGGTGCCCTTCCCTTTCCTCTGGGGCTGGGCAACCTCCATCCTTCCTCACGACTGGATTCACCATCTTCCCTGTTGAGAACTCCTTCATACCTAAACACACGCACTGGGTTTACTAACATTGATTAACATGAACTATTCCTTTAGGGGCTTGGTCTCATTGGGCCCCATTCTCCGTTACCCCCAAATTCTTTTTTAAGTTTTTTTTTTAACATTTACTTATTTTTGAGAGACAGAAACAGATCATGAACAGGGGAGGGGCAGAGAGAGAGAGGGACACACAGAATCTGAAGCAGGCTCCAGGCTCTGAGCTGTCAGCACAGAGCCCAACACAGGGCTCGAACCTACGAACCATGAGATCATGACCTGAGCCGAAGTCAGACGCTTAACCGACGGAGCCACCCGGGCCCCCCACCCCCAAATTCTTGACATGGAAACAGTCAGGTGCAGGTGCATATACTGCAGACAGGCACATACCTGCCCACTGGTCAGCTGTCCTGCCTCAGAATGTTTACCCAATAGAAATGTGTTCAACAATGGGGCTCCCTGAGTGGCTCAGTCAGTTAAACATCTGACTTTGGCTCAGGTCATGATCTCACGGTTTGTGGGTTCAAGCCCCACATTGGGCTCTGTGCTGGTGGCTTGGAGCCTGGAGTCTGTTTCAGATTCTGTGTCTCCCTCTCTCTCTGCCCCTCCCTCCCCCATGCTCTGTCTCTGTCTCTCTCTCTTAAAATAAACATTAAAAAAAAGAAGAAATGTGTTCACCAAAAGGCACGTGCCAGGATGTTCCTCAAAGCACAGTTTATAACAGTACCAGATTGGAAACTACCCAGGTGCCCATCAAAGAATAGACTATGGCCTCTCCACGCAGCGGGTTCCATACAGCAGTGGAGATGGATTATCCATGACTACATGCAGCCACACGGGGGGAGGCCAAGTGAAGGGTGCAGACGCAGAACGGTAAGTGTGGTGACCGCGGTCCCCTTTGGACACGAGTGGCTGGTGTTCGGGAGGGACCCTGTGGGGAGATCTTCGGTTCTCGTAATGCATGTGCTCATCCTGCTCTGGACCTGTTTGCGCTGAGGAAGTTGATCGAACTTTGTGAACACTTGTGATCTGTAAGTGTTACTGTGTGCGTGTTATTTAAAGCCTAAGAGGGGAATTACGTGGGGAGTAGTGTATTCAAGCTAATAAACTCACGGAGCCCTCTGCAGCGTCGGGCTGTGCTGGGCATTGGGGGTTCACGATCGGCTCGTTGTCCCAGCATCTACACAGCGAGCTAGAGCAAGGGGTCCTCGTGTGTTTGGAAATGACCCAAGTCTAAAGAATGCAGCTTTCATGGTGCCTTGGAGGTAACCACCGTTGCCTGGGTGTGTTTCCTGCCCATCCGTTTCCATTCTGGAGTATCGCGGGGCTCGTGATTATTTTGTTCAGAACTGCTTTGGTTGCAGATGGTAGGCTGCACTCTGTCAGGTTGCCGAACATGACCCCCGTTAGCTTCAAGGGGTCCTGTGTGAGGGGTCTCCGCATGACTCACAGATTGGGAGAATTGAACCCCCGAATTTCAGGAAGGATGGAGATCCTCAGATCGAGGGATCAAACCTGCAAGCCTTCCCTCCTCGAGGCTGATGTCTCTCCGCCCCCCAACCTTGGGCCTGGCATCTCACAGACCAGCTTTCTCTGCACAGCAGTGGCCCATGGCTGCCCACAGCGATGACTTACACCCTTCCAGCTCAGGGCAGAGAAAACAAACAGGGGCTCTTTCCCACCAGGTCCCAGTAAAATGAAAGAAATCCGGTGTTTGGCCCAGCTTAGGGCTTGTTCCCTCCCATCCCCCTTCTCTGGAGAAGGGGGTCATGGGACAAGATGGCCGCTCCCTTGGGACCACACGGCCTGGCCCCAGAGCCACGGTGAGGCTCTCCCAGAGAAAGAGGTGCTACCATCATGGCGCCTACTTGGATACTCACAGGGAGGGGTGCCGCGGCCACCTTGCCCAGCCCGGTGAGCTGTGACTCAGATCAGATTAATCCACGAGGGGGCAAGAGAAATAGGGTATCTTCTATATCTATTTTCTCCTGCTTGTAAGAATTTATTGTGCTGAGGTGTCTTGTGATGTGTGGACATAAGTATGAATAATGGGGGCGTCCATACCCCTAATTTTATAGTGTTAAATACAGTTCTACAGAGCTTGATTCTCAATACCCACTCCTAGGTACTACTTAAACATGTATCCCCTTTGCACGTCTACACAGCAAGTTACGTCTGGTTATCATGACCCGTTTGTTCAGAGGACACTTGGTGAGGCGCATGCCCGTACATTTCGTGTAATATCAGCGGGAGGAGGAGCCTAGATGCCCAGAGGAGGCAGCACTCTCCTGGGTGATGCTGGGGAGCAGGCTTGACCTGGGTGTGGGGCAGAGGTGTCCCCTGACGTGTCAGAGGGTCATGAGAAGGGACGCCCAGGTGGGTGGCTTCCTGTTCCCACCTGCCTCTGCCCTTTATTGACACTCTCCAACCCAGAATTGCCCCTCCCAGGGCCAGCTTTGGGGTTATTAATTCCAGCCTTTTGTAAAAGGACACTAAAATCGGCTTTGGGGACGGTGACGGGGCTGCTTGCTGTCAGGGCGGTGTTTTCCGGAATCCATTTTCTTTGGACTTATCTCTTGGTCTCGGAGATTTGGGCCCTTTTAATCTTTTGAAGATGAAAGTCTTTGTTAATGCCCGGGAGCTCTCTTAGCCGGTGGGGTGCTGGAATGTAGAGGTCAGTGCAGAAAAAGCTAGATTCCTAGGCTCTGGGTTCCCTTTAGAAAGCTGCTCTGTATGGACAAAGGGAGAGATATCAACACTAGACAGTTCTTTAAAAACCCAGGGCTTGGGTAATCAAGAATGGTAACGTAAGAAGGAAATGTAAAGATGTATTTTCTCCCTCAAAGTACATGCGTCTCTCTGCTTTCATGGTGAGAGCTGAACCATCTTGACCCCTCAGATTGAAAGGGTGTAGATTCTGGGCCATGGAGTGACTTCTGCGTAAAATGGAAGCCTCGGAAATACGAGATTGGGAGTTTGGTTTGGACTTGGACTTATTAACTGCCTTTTTTTTTTAATGACTGTTCTTTCTTTGATAAATCACAAAATTATTTTTAGAGCCCATAGTGATGGGCTTCAGGAAGAGCGAGAGGTCCATGTGGCTTATGCTGCTCATTGTCCTAAAATAATTAGTGAAGGCAATTTGTTCAGAAAGCCGCCCCCAAGAGTCGGCAAACGTTTGCAAGAAATTTAGCTGGACTCTCTGTGCCTGTATCTTTTGAACCAAAAAAACTGTATAATATAACCCTGATAGCTTTATTGTCTTAACAGTTAAGATACATTTTTATCTTATACATTTAAAAGGTTATATGTACACCTGCTGTATTTTTGTGATTATTATCGGTGTTTTCTGTCTTCACAGGGTGTGACTTTAGTGATTGCACCTGCGTTAACGTCATGCTTAATCACACATTTCTTTCGTGTTTGGTCTGACTGAGCTCTTTTTCAAGTACAGATGTCAAATACCCACTCGCCCATAAGGCTTCTTCTGCACGGCGTGTCCTTCTCCCGACTCATCGTTTGAATGGCCCTTGACATGAATTGGTTCCGTTTGCCTAGCAGTGTTGTTAGGTGCTGACTCTGTACAGCCCCGTGAGAAAGGGCCTTTTTTACTGTACCCTTGGGGCAAGGGGAGGCACGCAGAGGGTTAAGTAACTCGGCCAAGACCACATATCGGATAGAGACACAACCGAGATTTGAGCTGAACTCACCTGACTCCAGAAAGTGTGAAGGTCAAGGGTGTGGGCTTCTGGAATCCAGCCGTTCACTTAACTTGTAATCTTGGGCAAGGTACCTGTCTCCCTGAGCCTCCGGTTCCTCATCTGTAAAATGGGGATCAATCCTGCCTCACCGGGTTTGATCAGATGATGCCGGAAAGTGCCCAGAGCTGCTGCTTCATGAACGTTGCTTTTTTTTTTTTTTCTTTCTTCTGGGTCTTTCAGGCATCTTTGTTGCAAGCTGGGGGTGCTGCACCCCCATTCTCCGGGGGAGGACAGGAGCTGGTGGTTGGAAATGGAGGCTTCATCTGTGTGGTCTATCAGTGTGGGGGGAGCAGGGAGGGGTGGCCTGTGGGATGCTCCTCTCGTATTCCACAGCCCCGTGGGACTCAAAGAGGACCGTGTCAGGGAATGTTTCAAGGAGTGGCCAGAGAGATGGGGGAAAGGAGCCACAGGAAGGCGAGGTCTTTGGAAGCAGGAAGAACTGAGTGTTGCGTGCCGCAGCCTGGAGGTCTGGCAAGGTGAAAGCCATCGAACATCCTTTCCACTTAGTTACGAGATGGTCCTTTGGTGACCTCAGATGGGGTGGAGTGGCGGGGCATGGGGGTGACAGCGCATGCACGGTCACCAGAAGCTCATTCACCGGGAAGCCAGAGCGGAGGTCCCGTGGGCGCACATACTGCTCGCAGGGTGCAGGGCCACTCTCCAGTCCCCTGCAGGAAAGCACTAGAGGCGCCCCACACTGTGCCCATCTCCTTTGTAGGGTGAACTCATTTGCTTCCGCGGCTCCTCCTGGCACAGTCAGGGCGATGCTTCGGGAGAACAGCGTGGCACTCCCACTGAAGGGGAGCACACGCAATTTGACTTCTGGCTACGCCTGCCCACATCCACCAAAGTACAAGTGATAAGGCACCGGAGGGTTCAGGGAAGTGCCGCTCGGAGAGCCCCAGATTGGAAGCTCCCCAAGTGCCCATGAACGGTGCATGGATGAGTGAACCGTGGTACACCAAGGTGTGGAGAGTTATCCGGCGATAAGGCTGGGTGAATGTCCACCGTGATGTGGGATGAACCACGCCACGTACAGGGCACCCAGGGGCTCAGCGTCCGACTTTGGCTCAGGTCATGATCTCACGGTTCGTGAGTTCGAGCCCCGCGTCGGGCTCTGTGCTCACAACTCAGAGCCTGGAGCCTGCTTCCGAATCTGTGTCTCCCTCTCTCTCTGCCCCTCCCCCGCTCATGCTCTGCCTCTCTCTGTCTCTCAAAAACAAAAAGAAAAAGGAAAAGAAGCTGAGTACAAAATAATACGTACCGTATCATTCCCTGTTTATACTGTTCAAAAACAAGGAAAACCAACCTGTGGCTTGAGAAGCTGGGCGAGCACAGGGGTGCTGGGTGGTGATGCTCCGTCCGTCTGGGAGGAGGCTCCTCGGGGAGGCTCACTGGGACCACGCACAGAACCAGCACGTACGGGGCGCATGCTGTCCTGCACTGCGAATGTTCTGGCAACAGGCCCACGAACTGCTCTCACGGGGCTGTTGGCTCAGCCACTGAGATGCGTGGCTAGGATTTGGTGGGGCCCGGGTTCGAGTCTCAGCTCTCCGGCCCCGGGCAGACCACTCCACACCTCTTGGGTCTCAGGTGCCTTCCCTACCGATGTGGCACTGCGCTCGCCCCCTCGGGTGACCTGAAGGTTGGATGAGCTAGAAGAATGACAGAGGACTGGCCCCGGTGGCAGAGTCGAGGCCCTTCGCTATGCCCCCTCTCCGTGCCCCCGCCCAAGCTCACTTGATCCCCAGTGGGCTGTACTTCCTAGAAGCTGCCGCGAAGACCCCTCCCTCCCTGCCTTCTGCATAAATCAGAGTGGGGGACCGGCGACGCCCCCACCACCATTCTTTGCCACCCAGCTCAGCCTTTCCTGTAGGTAGACGGGGTCAGAAGGGAAGTCAAGGGCAGACAGACCCCGTGGTTTTGGAGAGGTCATTCCTGTGGCCAGCTCTCCACATGTGGCCGAAGATTCCAGGAAGTGCCGTTCCTGAGGTCACCTTCCCGGATCTCTCCAGAGACAGGGTCACTCCTGTGCCCCGCCAGAGTCCCCTGGCCCCGAGGGCTTCACCTGCTCCCTCTGCCCGGTGGGGGACAGCCTCATGATTGGATAATTCCTCAACACCCCTGCTCCCATCCCAGTATCTTTTAGAACGATTCTTGAGGTTTAAAACAGAATTTTTTTTTTTTTTTTTTTTTTTAACGGAGACCTGTTAGGCTGCCAGCCTTGGGAACCTTCTTCCCCAAAGGCGTTCACGCCCTGCTCGCAGCCGTGGTAGCCCTGGCCCGGCCTGAGAGCTTCTGGAGGTCATTAAGCCGAAGCTGGAGACGGAGCTGGGCATGTTTCTCCTCTCTTCTGGCCAAGCTGGGTCCACTCTTTTCCCTGCCTGTCTGGTCTCTCCCCACCCGCAGGCCCATGCCCAGGCGGGAAGCAGGTATGGGCTGTGCCTCCTAGAAGAAAGGTATCTGCAGATGCTTCTCACTTGCCTGAACTTGGCCTTTCTGCATCATTCCAGCCCTTGAGGACTCCCGGCTTCACCCCTGTTCCCTTTTGGACCAGAGGATGCGTGAACCATGGGAATCACAGATCGGCTTCCAGAAACACTCCTTTTGGGCTTATATCCATTTTAGCATTTATTATTGATGACATGGGTATTCTACCTTAGTCTAGAATCACCGCCAGGAGAAAGCAGAAGCACTGAGGGCTTTGCCTTACGTCATCCAGAAGTCATTTTTAAAAGCCCCATCCCCTAACCTTGCCATTCACCTCTCTTTCTGCTTTTAGTCTCAGGCTGTGATTGTAAATCCTGGTGGCCGTTAGAAACCTCTGGGGTGGGGCGCCCGGGTGGCTCCGTCGGTGAGGCATGTGACTTTGGCTCAGGTCATGATCTCGCGGTTCGGGAGTGAGTTCGAGCCCTGCGTGGGGCTCTTTGCCGATGGCCGAGAACCCGCTTCGGATCCTCTGTCCCCTTCTCTCTCTGCCCCTCCCTTGCTTGCACTCTCTCTGTCTCTCAAAAATAAATGAACATTAAAAAATAGAAACATCTGGGGTGCTTTAAGAAGTACAGGTTTCTGGGTCGCTCCCCAAAGATGCAGAGTCAGTTGGTTCGGAGGGGGGTGAGGACAGTGGGGTCTGGGGCCCCGTGTGCCAATTTCCAACCCCCATCTTCAGTGATTTCATGGTAGCTGGAAATCTACCAGGGTGGAAACTGGCAAACACTGCAGGTCAGGCCCCAGAAGGCCAGTTATTACACACGTCCCGCTCACCACTGGGACACTTTTTCAAAGCGCCCATGGTGATTGTCACGTGTAGCCAGGGCTGAGCACCACTGGGCCCCAAGGGATCCCGCAGTAGATAGCATGAGGTCTGTCTTCACTCATAATAGCTCATAGTTGTCGAGCCTTATGGGAGGTTAAGCTGCTTATGAGAATTCGGGAGCACCTGGTGGGCTCTGTCGATTGAGCGTCTGACTTCGGCTCAGGTCACGATCTCACAGGTCGTGAGTTCGAGCCCCAAGTTGGGCTCTATGCTGACAGCTCGGAGCCTGGAGCCTGCTTCTGATTCTGTCTCAGTCTCTCTCTGCCTCCCCGCCCCCACTCACAGAATCACATGCTCTCTCTCTCTCTCAAATATAAATAAACGTTATCAACCCCCCCCCAAAAAAAACCTGCTTATGAGAATTCGGTTACTTAACTCTCACAATAACCTACGAAGGAGGAATATCATCCCATTTTTAGATGAGGAAATTGAGGTCCGGGTAGATTCCTTGGTACCCTGTGCAGGCCAGCTCATTAGTGGTGGAGCCTGGATTTGAACCCAGGTCTGAGCTCCTGTGAACCCGAGTCTGTCCAGGGTCTCTGGGAGGCTGGGTCTGTGCCCCTCTCTCCCAGTGGGTTGACGCAGAGCTGTAGCTGGTGTTCACGGTGACCACCAGTGACTAACGAGCCTTCTCTCTTCCTAGTGGAGCACGACAGAGAGTTCTTCCACCCGCGCTACCACCATCGGGAATTCCGCTTCGATCTTTCCAAGATCCCGGAAGGGGAAGCTGTGACCGCAGCCGAATTCCGCATCTACAAGGACTACGTTCGGGAACGCTTCGATAATGAGACGTTCCGGATCAGCGTTTACCAGGTGCTGCAGGAGCACTTGGGCAGGTGGGTGCCGCGACTGGTCCCTGGGAGGCGGCGGACGACCAAGGGGGCGGGGCCAGAGGATGGGGCCAGTCGTGGCTGCTGCCGTCAGGGGTCACCAACCACGGGCCGGGCCCCCTACTCGGAATTTATTTCTTCAGCCAAGGCTATGGTGTAGGTCGCTATTTCTTAAAACTAGCCGGTTAGCAAATCGAGTTAGGAATCGGAGATAGCCACGTGAGCCACGGGGGTATTTGTGGGTGGTCTGGGTCTGGCCTGCGTTTAGGGGCACCGAGGGAATGGGGGTAGGGAAGACGAAGAACCGTTCCGGGCAGTCCCTGTCTCCTGAGCCCCAGCCTGTGATGTCAGGCAAGCGATGAAGGTGGCCGTTTGCAATAAAGTGTTAGGGGAGCGGAGCCTCCGACCCAAAAATAACCCGGAGAATCACGAAGTCAGGAACCAGAATCTTGCGTTGATTTAGTTTTGAGGTCTCCCAAGAGGTTAGAAGGCTGAGAGACAGGCTGGAGCGTCGAACAAGGACAATAGTACGTTCCGGAGGTGGACGGGACCCAGGTGGTGACAGCCAGAGGCCTGGCTCTCGGGATGTCTCCGGCCGGAGGACTTCTGTCATCTTTTATCATCGCCCGATGCTGGTCCTCAGTAACTAGTGGAGGGATTAATGGCTCCTCCCGAAGGATGGTCCTAGCTTCGCGGGGAAAAGGGGCCTGTCACCACACTAGGGATCTAGGCACCGTCACCACCTTCTCAGGAACCTCCATGTCAGGGGTCGTCTTAAATACTAAGAAAACCAAACTTTTCTTTCTTGGGCGTTTCCACTGGTTTGCATGTGTAGCCTCATTCCGTGCGCACAGTAACCCCCTGAGGCGGTGACTCATCTGTGACTTGGGGAGAATTAAGAGCTGGGAGCACAGGGTGTGCCATTTGCCTCCCTCACCCAGAGAGAAAGTGGCCAAATTAGGACTTGAGCCCGGGGCATAAAAAAAGTTTCTTTTCAAGATACATGTTTCAATAGGTAAGACACGCTGACGTCATAAAATTCAAAAGAAGCAAGAGCCACGATCAATCGATCGTGAACGTTGAAGCTGCCTCCCAGCTCTGAGCCCCAGGGGCCCTTCCCTCAGGCGCCCCCGGCTCAGTGCCCTGAGCTTCCTCGAGCCCGCAGATAGGTGCGCGCGTGCGCGTGCGCGCGTGTCTTTGCAGATGTTACCATGTTCTCCCTCCTGCACCTGCTTTCGCCGCGTCACAGCGAGCCTGGGCGGTCCCGGGGGCGTGGACACAGAAGTCCTTTTTCTCGTCGCCACCGCGTACTTCCCATCGCGTGGGCTGTGCAGGGAGTGATTTAGCCAATCCCCTGCACACGCGTAGTGGGTTCGCTCCGTTCCTGTGCTACAGGCGGACGGCACATTATTTTCAGGGACACGTTATTTCACGCTCGTGCATGTCTTAGAAACAGACTTGTGCGGTCCGAGGGCACACGCATTGGCAACTGAGAGATTTCGCTGGCGGCTGTCCTCGGAGGTCATGTCCGTTTAGACCAGCAACGCAGGAGAGAAGGGCTGTTTCCCACGCGCTCGGGGCGCCGTCTCTTAGCCAGCTGTTCGAGCCTCGTCGGTCTGATGGGCGATAAGTGGTATCTCAGTGTGGACTGAATTTTCACTTTAGAGCCCCCACCTGGACGCAGTGCCCTACACACCGTCTGGAGGGGACGGTACCGGAAAGGGACGTGGTGTGTGCTGTGGGGGAGGTGGCACCGGTCCTGGCAGTCGCTCCGAATCTTACTGTAGACACCCAGGTGCCCCGGCCCCCAGACTCCCAGGAAGGAGCATGCAGTTCATTCCCGGCGGTGTGACACGTGTTTGCTCTGAACTCTCACTGATTCCCCCCGGGACTCTTGAACAAAAACAGATGTTTGACTTTTCTCGCAGTGGCTGATTAGTGGCTGATTAGCTGGAGGCGAGGCAGGTACCCAGAGGCTATAGGTCGATAGAGCT
>NW_027532250.1:1520479-1521987 GCF_008692635.1 Crocuta crocuta
CCCCGCCCTTCCCCGGCCCCGCCCCGCTCTGCTCCCTTCCCAGCCCCGCCCCCTCCCCAGCTCTCCTGCCCGGCTCCCCACACCTGCCTCAGGAATCTCCAGCAAGAGGCTTAACCTCTGGAATGTGGCTGCTCTGAGCGGGTCTGGCTGAGCACATCTGCAAGGGTTGGCTGCTGTCACCTGTGCGTCTCTTTCTCCAAGTCCCCGTGCAGGAACGCGGTGGCCCTCCCTGGCCGCTGGTCCCCGGGATTCTGGCTGGGATGCTGCTGCTTCTCGTGAGCAGGAACTTGCTCCAGGACCGCCAGCCCGCACCCTCTGGGTGTGAGGGGTGTCGTCACCCGCTGGTCCCTGCACTGGCGGGGGTCGGGGGAGATGCTGGAGCCTGAGACCAGCAAGCCCAGCCTGACAGGCCTGGGACCTCCTTTGTGGACGTCCGGGGCCACTGCATTTGGACAGAGACGTGTGAGCTCAGCGATTTGTCTCTCCCGCCACTTCGAGCACCCACACCCCAGGTGCTGGCCTCAGAACCGGGCCGTGGGATGAGCGAGCTGAGGTCATGAGGGCAGGGGTGAAAGGGTGGCTGAGGCGTGAGCTAGCTTTCCCGGCCGGCCTAACAAAGCCCTGTGAAGACGACAGAAATGTGCTCTCTCCCAGTGCCAGAGGCTAGACATCTGAAGTCAAGGCAGGGCTGTGCTCCCTCTGAAACCTTTCTGGTGGGGGGGTGTCCCTCCTGCCTCTGCAGCTTCCGGGGGCAGCTGTTCACTGTCGGTGCCCTTGGCCTCCAGCTGCTTCTGTTCACTCTGCTCTGTTGCCACATGGCTCTGCGTCTTTACATGACACAGTGTGTGTCTCTCTCTTGTAAGGAGACCAGTCATCTCAAATTAGGGGCCCGCCTTGCTCCGGTGTGACCTCATCTTACTTCACTGACGGTCTGCAAAGGCTCTCTTTCCGTGTAAGGTCACACTCATAGGCACCAGGGGGAGGACTTGAGCATATCTTTCGAGGAGCTACAGTCCACCCCATGACGGGGTGGAGAAGATGGGCAGGAAACCAGGAAGCAAATGAACAGGCCGACTGGCCTGATAAAGTGACTGAGTGGTCGCCGATGGCCTTGCTGAGCTGGGGATGCTTGAATGACAGGAGGATCTGGCCACGGGGAGTGGGACAGAGCAGAGAGGGTGTCTCGGGGGAACTGCAAAGGCCATGGTCCTGGGCGGGGGACAAGCGCGGGTCATAGGGAGACAGAGGGACATGGTGATGCCCCAGCGTGAGCCCCTAGTCCTTGCTTAATGACACGAGCCCCGGCCTCCCCAAGCAGCTGGCTCCCCTTTCTGCCTGCCTCAACCTGCTGGCACCGTGGGCACCTGTCCCATCCTGGATTGAGGCTGCTGCCTCCTCGACCCCGTCTTGGCTCCGTGGAGTGGCTCCAGGGCCGCAGGGGAGGGGAGAAGGCCCAAGTCGCTGTGGTCGGATGAGGGAGGGGCAGGACAGCCTGCGGGTCCCTGCAG
>NW_027532250.1:1522154-1538779 GCF_008692635.1 Crocuta crocuta
CTTTCATTCTTCAGAAGTTAAAAAGGTTAAAAAAAATTTTTTTTTTACATTTATATCTTTTTCTGGGTGGGTTGTTTTATTTTTTAATACAGAAGCAAAACGATTCTGTTGTATAATTTCCCAGGTAGGATAGCCTGGTTATTAAGAGTGTGGGTCCAGTTACCAATACTATGTACCAGTAACCCTTGGAGCCTCAGTTTTCTCCTCTATACAATGGGGATAATAATTGCATCTACCTCCCAGGGTTGTGGTGAGGATAAAGTAGGCTAACATACTTATTTAGAACATAGTAAGTGCTCGGGGCGCCTGGGTGGCTGTCAGTTAAGCGTCTGACTTTCGCTTAGGTCATGGTCTCGCGGTTCGTGGGTTCAAGCCCCGCGTCGGGCTCTGTGCTGACTGCCAGCTCAGAGCCTGGAGCCTGTTTCGGTCTGTGACTCCCTCTCTCTCTGCCCCTCCCCTGCTCACGCTGTCTCTCTCTCTCTCTCTCCTAGAAATAAATAAAAATAAAAAATAAAAAAAAGAACATAGTAAGTGCTCAATAAAGGTTCACTGTTTTGAGTATCGTCACTACTGCCACCATAAGCAAACACCACCACCACCACCATCATCACCCTCATCAGGATCCCCAGCGTCATCCCCACCCCCACCCCCACCCTCCTCACCACCATCACCATCATCACCGGGACTGCAGAGACCCTCAGAGATCTCTCAGCTCCAGGTTTTGGCTGCCCCACTGCTTCCCCCACTCTCTGCTGACTCTCTTAACTTTGCTGTCTCTGATGGCGATGAGGGCCTGAGCTTGGGTGGAGGTGGGGCCCCTGTTTGCGTGTCCCCAGCTCTGGGGAATGGGGCCAGGGACACGTGCCTTCTTCAAGATCTGATCCCCAGAGGAGCCCAGGGGCCGCCCCTGCCACCCCGCTGTGTTGCCACCTGCTCCCTGTGCTGAGGGACCCGGGGCCTTGCCGCCGCCAGCCGCCCAGCTGCGCGGGGCTGTGACGTCTGGCCTTCTGGCGAGCCTCTGCCCGAGCTCCAGGAAAGCTCCAGGGTGCCGGGGATTAGCCGGCTTCGGGTCACCTCAGCCTCTCTCTCACCCTGTGGCAGCCACCTTCCACCAAGTCCTCTTGATCTCTCGGAATCCAGATAAAATTCCGATAACGAGCCAAGCTGGAGGCTTTCCACAGCCCCCGGGCCCTGCTTGCAGCCTGGTCCCCGGACAGCTGGAGAGGCCTCCCAGCCACCCTTGGTGGCCTTCGGGAACGAGACGGGGCTGAGGGGCAGGTCTAAGGACAGGCCTTGGCTCCAGTGGCCTTGCCTGGGGAGTTGGGGGGCCAAGGGATCAGAGCCTTCCCTCCTCCTCTGAACCCCAAGCCTCGGGCTGGACCTGCTGGGACCCAGCTCTCCCTCGGGCTGGACTCGCTTCCGTCCCCGTTGGTGTTTGTGTGAAGGTCGCACCAGTTAACCAGTTTCATTCCCGAAAACCGGACTGGGCATTTTCCATGCTCACCCCTCCCCTCCCCTTCCCACAGAGCCCTTCCCCCCCTCCCGGTGTGGCCTCACCTGTGCAGGGCACAGGTACTCTGTGAGACACACCCTCGGGGGGCCACAGGCCTGGCGGGGCGGCGGTACCTGCTCAAAGGGTGTCAGTCACTGCCAAGGTCTAGAGGATGTTGGCAGCCAGATGAAAAGTGTCCCTTGGTCCGTCGCAGGGACTTGGGGTGCCAGGAGAGTGACCTCACAGTGGTCTCCGGGGCCAAGGCTGGATCGGCCGCAGCCCGAGTCACCAAGGAAGAAGGAGTTGTCCCCGTGATGGGCTGGAGTGGGGGCCGAGGGGCTGTTCGCCGAGGCGGCGGGCGGGTGGGCGAGGGGAGGGGAGAGGCGGGCGTGCGGGCGGGNGGGCCCCCCAGGGCTCCCAGCTCCTATTGAGGACGGGCGTCCTGTCCCCTCGGTGTGCCCTCATCCCTCCCAGAACTCTCAGACGTGCCACAGCTCTTACCCTTCCGTCTCGAGAAGCAAGCCCGGTAGCATTCTTGCCCTGAACAGTCCAGCGACAAAGCTCCGGGGATCAGGTGAAAATGCGGTCGAGTCTGCCTTGTGCGGGGGCAGGGGGAGGGGGCGCCTGAGCCCCTTGCATCTCGGCCAGGCCCCCAGTGGATGCCCTGGTGATCTCCATCCGCGGGGAAGCGCGGACAAGCGGCCCATGTGCTGGGTGCAGCTCCTGGGAGAGCGCTGGCGGCCCCGGGGCCCAGGGCGCTGGACGCTTCCCCAGTCTCCCTCGTGTCAGAGGTTAAGGACTTGATGGCGAGACTCTGACTGTGATCGGAGCATGCCTGGGCGGAGGGACACGGTCACACGGAGCACATCCCCACCTGCGCTCTGGGCTTGTCATCGTCTGGTGCTTTCTGGATGGGACTATGTGCTGGGCGTTTTAGCTTCCTTGTGTGCCTCGGAGATGATCCTGGGAAAACTCCTTAATCCCCATTTTTCGGGTGTAAAGACTTCCTCAGAGAGAGGAGGTAACTCACCTGGAGTCACACAGCTAGAAGGTGGCAGAATTGGGACTTGAACTTGGGCCTCTGAGATCACAGGGCTCACATTCTCGGCCACGGCAGCACCGTGGTGCTTCTCGTGTGTACTCATTTCCTCATGTGGCTGTGAGTCCCGGGCTCTAGATCTCACCCCGGGCTGTGCGCGAGTCACCCTGGTGGGAAGGGAGGTTAACGGCTCCTGATACATCAGAGTCTCGAGGGCTGAGGCCGGGCCTGGCTGTTTTTTTTTTTTAATGTTTTATTTATTTCTAGGAGAGAGAGAGGGAGACAGCGTGAGCAGGGGAGGGTCAGAGAGAGAGGGAGTCACAGACTGAAACAGGCTCCAGGCTCCGAGCTGGCAGTCAGCACAGAGCCCGATGCAGGACCTGAACCCACGAACCGCGAGATCATGACCTAAGCGAAAGTCGGATGCTTAACCGACTAAGCCACCCAGGCGCCCCAAGGCTGAGCATGTTTTTACAGTTTCCAGGCTTCCGGGCCGTGGGCAGGTGGCAAAGAGCTCCCATCTCCCTCGTCTGCGAGCCGTCTGTCCGCCTCAGACGGGGAACGGGACCGATTCCCTCTAGGACAGGCCTCCCTGGTCCCTTTTGCCTGGTCTTTCAGAAATGACCAGTTTTCTCCATAGGACTGAACCCAAGTGCCGTCCAGATCCTGACTGACAGTCTCAGCGGCACAGACAAGGGGCTGTGGCTGAGGGTGGGGAGCCCTTCAGACTCTGGCTCCAGAGGTTTCCGGAAGCTTCCGGAGCCTTTCTGCTGCTCCTCGAGGCCTACGTGCCTGGTTCCCCGTCTCCTGGCTTGCACCTCCTGCCACTACTCCTCAGCCCCAGGGCGTGAGCTCTGGTTTTGAGCTGCTTTCACGGAAGCTGCCGATTCAGCTCCCCAGCAGAATTTTCTGAGCGCAGGGAAGGAGCAGCTGGCCGCCTGTGGGTACCACCGGATGTTCTGGAAGGTTCAGGGGAGAGCGTGCCTGGGGCAGACTGGTCAAGGACACCTTGGCAGGTCTCCTCGCTGCCTATCTCTGATCCCAGTCCTCTGATGCCTCTTGGTCCCCGTTGGGGTCCTCTTCCGTGTCCAGAGGGACCACTCGGGAAAAAGCCACTGGGCGGAGACGGCCGGCACCGCGTCAGCGCAGTTAGCGCCTTGGGCTTCCTGTCCTGCGGGCTGACGCTGGTGGGCTGTGGCGGTTTTTCTGATCTTTGAGCCTTTGTTTCCTTCCGCAATTCATCCCAAGCCTGGCTTTGTGGGGCGAACGTGGTTGGTGGGGAATCCACGGTGACAGTTTGCGTTGGTCACGTGCTTGCGACGGGTCAGGTCAGTGCTCCGCAAAGTGCCTGCATCCTCTCTTATTCCGCACGATGGCCTCGAAGTCCGTGCTCTCCCATTTTGTGGATGAGGTCACCGGGGCCCCGAGTGGTCACGTGATCCTCCCAAGGCCGCTTGCTAGAGGTGGAATTCAAAACCATGTAAGGAGTACAATTTGGGGGCTGGAGCCGCACCTCGAGACTTCTGATGGAATCGGGACTGATACTGACACTGACTGGCTCCCTTCCTGTTCCTTTGAGGATCTGAGGGACCCTGGATGAGTCCCTTCATCCATCTAATGGGGGTGCAGACTCCCATCCCCCTCCCCTCCCAGGGGCGCGAGGGCCGCGGAAAGTGCAGCGGAGTGACAGGTAGGGCTCCCAGGCAAGTGGAAGGCTCCAGCTGTCTTTCTGCGACAGGGCACAGGCGATCCCAGCAAGGGGCACTTGAGAGGCGCCTCCTAACCATCTGCCGCACTCTGATCGCTCCACGTGGGCTTAACACTCGACTGCTAAGGTCAAGGTGAGCACGTGTCCCCATGAAGTGCTGCCTTCGGGAAAGGGCTGCTGCCTGTACCCTGGCATCAGTTTGGTTGATGCCTTCCATTTCATCCCTCCCTTCTTTTTTTTTTTTAAGTTTATTCATTTTGAGAGAGAGAGGGTGGGGGGAGGGGCAGAAAGAGGGAGAGAGAGAGAAAATCCCAAGCACCGACATCACAGAGCCTGACTCGGGGCTTGAACTCCCAAACCTTGGGACCATGAGCTGAGCCCTCCCCTTCTTGCGAACACCTCTCTGAACTGAGAGAAGAGACGGCCCCCTTCTTGAACGGGGATGTGGAGGAGGCTGACCGCCGGGAGCACGTGCCGTGCCACAAGTATTCCTCCCCGTCACGGCCCGAGGGAGGTACCACCACCTCATCGCACAGACAAGGAGACTGAGGCGCGCTACCAGGTGACGGAGTAGGAAAGGGAGCTTTGCCTCTTTCTTTACTCCCTTCCGGGCTTCTTCCTTGGCTGGCAGATGCACGCTTCCCTTTTCCGACACGGCAATCCCAGGAGCCGGGTACTGGTGGGGAAATCGGATTTTCTGCACGAGGAAACTGAGGCAGAGAAGACAAAAAAACAGCTTATTCCGCATCCTCCGTAGTGAAGAGGGAAAGACGGGGGGGCTTTGGGGACACCTGGGTTCACCGCCCGTCCCACCGCTGGGAAGCTGTGTGAACTTGGGCGGGTCATGGACCTTGGCTGAGCCTCACGGGATCTGAGTGACTGCTGCAGAGACCCTGATGGTCGCCGAACAGCAGGGGCGGGGACAAGTGCCTCAGACGGCGGGGGTTTGCTTTACTTTGCCCGCCGTCGTGTTCTTTGCACCCGGAGCCTGGCACAGAGCAGGCACTCAGTAAAACCCGTGCGTGTGAATGCACGAAATAGCATCTGGCCTTCTCGGGTGTGGGCTTTTCGCATCCCCGACCCTGGCTGCCTCCCACCTCGAGGTACCCCGCACCTACGCAGTGCCCAGCACGAAGACGCATGCCAACAGTTACCGGTGGGCTGAGCGAGCGCCCGTCGAGGAGCCCGAGGCCGGCCTCACACTCTCCCAGCCGCCTCCCTGCCTCGGACGGGTCCATCCCAGCGCGTTCTCTCTTCCAGAACTGAAACCTGAGAACGTCTTGTTTGCAATCTTTCTTTGGCATCTGAGCCCAATTTCCAAAAAGTGAAAATTGCCCGTAATTATAATACTTTTCGATCTTAGGGAAGTTTCCCTGTGATGATTATAATTATATTATTTAGAGCTGTGTGCCAGTGGGTACCCAGGGGTGGATTGGCTCTCATCTGCAGCTAGGGGAAATGTCAGTGGGTGCCACGGCCCTGGGTTTCCTGCACTGGAATGACTGTGGAGAGAATGGCCTTCGCATCGGGGGCCTGGCTGTATAACACGATCTGGCGCTTTAATTCCAAAAACACTTCATACTTGGACCTCTGCTCGCCTATAGGAGCCTGTTTTTCCAAATGTATTAACATCTGTGTTTCATATCAGGGCCTGTAATTGCTTTAGCCTTTTTGGCAGAAGACAAAGAGAATTAATATTTTTCAATTTGGTCGTGAGCGGTCATCTGTAGCTGGGAAGGAAAGAGCCTGCTCANAGGGTTACCAGGAAGATCATGTTTTAAAGAAGTCAACCGCGCTGGTGGAAGTCCTCGGTGATTTCAAGTTCATGGCGGAAGTAGGCATCAGGCAAAGGCTCAAGGGTCTTCCAGACCCTGGTTCTTCCTTCCTTTGCCTTCTCACCAGCCTGTCCGCACCATTTCCTTCTTTTCCGCTCACGATGCCCTTGGTTTTCCATCCTGCCACTCCGAGAACGGGGCAGGGAGCGGGGGGTAGGGGGAAGCACCCGCCAGCGCTAACCCTCCTCCCCTGCCGCCATCCGAGGCAGGTATTACTAATGCACCGCCCCACGCCCTCCTGCCCGATCAGCACGGCTGCACTGAGTGGCCGAGTGAGTGGCCGCAGAGTGAGGCCTGTGGGCCCCTGGCCTCAGGTCTGGTTTCTGGAAGCTCACCCTGAGACGAGGATTATGGGTGGAAGTGGGTACTTAGAAAATGCTTCCAGCACGGGGAAGTGGGCGGGCAGAGGCCGCAGCCTGGCCCCCAGCGTCTCAGTGGGGACCGTGGCCCTTCCGCCTGCAGGGACTTCCGGAGCTCTGCGGTGGTGCGGCCTCCACGTCCGTCAGCAGGGGTGAAGGCTGAGTGTGGCACGCCTGACCTGCCGCGGACCCCATGGATCACCGAGCAAGCTGGGTGTCCTGGGCCCCCAGGGTGTGGAGCAGCCTCCCTGCCTCTACCCAGGAGAGGCCACCACCGTGTTTCAACAACCCAGAATATGTCCACACGTTGTCACCTGGCCCCTGACGGAGAAGCGCTGGAGCGGAGCGGGAGGAGGTCAGCGCCCCGCCCCCCTGCACCTCCACTCTGGATGCTGGTGGGGGAAGGGAGTGCTGGCGTGGGGGAGGGGAAGCTCACTGCGGCCGCCCGGCAGTGGAGACAAGGGAGGATCTGAGATGCTGGGGTGCTGGACAAGCCCCAGGGGGTGCCGCTGGCTCTGACCCACACTCCGAAAAGGAATTCCTTACCCTCCCTGCCTTCTGCCTACTTCCCTGTTCATCTTGCTTACCGCTGCTGCCTTTTAAAACACTGCTTAGCCCCTGTTGTGCACCTGCTCACGGCTTCTATCTCGCCCACGTGTGGGATGGTGGGGCCCAAACCCAGATGTCATCAGAACCACCTGGGAAAACAGGGGCGCCTGGGGGGCTCAGTCAGTTAAGCGTCCAGCTCTTGATTTTGGCTCAGGTCATGATCTCACTGCTTGTGGGTTCAAGCCCCGCGTCGGGCTCTGTGCTGACAGCTCGGAGCTTGGAGCTGCTTCGGGGCATCAGTGTCTCCCTGTCTCTCTGCTTCTCCCCCGCTTGCACTCGGTTTCTCCTTAAAAAACAAACACTTAAAAAGAAGTTTAAAAAGAGGAAAACAGATTACCATTTTTTTAAAGTTTATTTATTTATTTTTAGGGAGAGAGAGAGAAAGAGAGAGGTAGAGACAGAGGGACAGAAAATTCCAACGATGCGGCCCAGGGCTCAGTCCCATGACTGAGATCATGGCCTGAGCCGACTAGGGACTATGTCTTCATTTGTATTCTCTTTTTTTTTAATTTTGTTTTAGAGCTGTTTTAGGTTTACCGGAAAACTGAGGGGAAGGGACAGAAGTTTCCTCTCTGCCCCCTGGCCCCACATGTGTCCAGCCTCTCCCATTATCAACATCCCCAGGCAGAGAGGGACATTTGTTACAGAGGATGAAGCTATTTGGACACGGCCTAATCACCCCAAGTTTGCAGCTTACAGTAGGGGCCACTCATAGTGGTGCATATTCCCTGGGCTTGGATAAATGTATGACACGTGTCCACCATCAGAGTGGCATACTGCATATTTTCACTGCCCTAAAACTGCTCTGTGCCCCGCCTACTCATCCCTCCCCTCCCCCAATCCTTATTTTTATTGTGTTTATAATTTTGCCTTTTCCACAGCGTCCCGTATTTGGAAACGTACAGGATGTAGGGATTGTTATTGAGAACAAGCGCTTAGGACTGGCCACATAATTTGTGAGACCTAATGCAAAACGAAAAGGTTCTAAGGATTTCAAGACCGTGAGGCAGGGCATTAAACCAGACACAGAGTCCTTCTGTGTGTGGGACCCTGAGGGACGGCACAGGTCCCATGCCCGCAGCTGGCCCGGCGAGCTCTGGGTCTGGATGTCTGTTCATTATCTGTATGCATTTGGGCGCCGCGCACCCATACCTTGAAATTCCGACACTTAGTCCGGGGACACGCCTTCCGAGGTCCAGCTCCAACCTCGTTTCCACGTGTGTTCTATACACAGACACACATCCGTCTTCTACTCTAGTTTAATTCTCACCCCTACACCCCCACCAGCTCTTTAAAAAATACAGTTAATTTTTATTACTAGATTTTTAAAAGAAGTTTTATTTATTTTCTTTTAAAGTTTATTTAAGTATTTTGAGGAGGGGGCTGGGGAGGGGCAGAGAGAGAAGGAGAGAGAGAGAATCCCAAGCAGGCTCCGAGCTGTCAGTGCAGAGCCTGACGCGGGGCTCGATCCCGTGAACCGTGAGATCATGACCTGAGCCGGAATCAAGAGTCGGGTGCTTAATCTACTGAGCCCCCCAGGCGCCCTAGAAGGTTGAGACGTACAGGAAAATTGAGCAGACAGGACAGAGAATCCCCATGCTCCCTGTTCCCGGCTTCTCCACTAACATCTGGTGCATTTGTTGTAAAAGTGAACCCACGTTGCTACGTCATTGTTAGGAACTGAGGTCAATAATTTGTCCAGATGCTCTGTCTTCCCCTAGTGTCTTTCTTCCATTGCGGGCTCCCATCCAGGACACCCCCCCTCCCCCTCCCCCTCCCCCATGACTCTTCGTGGTCATGTCCCCTTAGGCCTCTCTTCCTATGCCTTAGACTTTGCTTGTTTCTGGTGACCTTGCTCAGCAACCAGTTTTCGACAGTGTTGGTGTGAACCCCTCTCACCCCGCTGCTCATGTCATCCCCACTACTTTATTATTAGTTTTTAATCTGACTCTTTGTGTATTGTTTTGTTTTCTGTATTTTATTATTTTTTTTAAGTTTACTTACTTAAGTAATGTCTACACCCAGTGTAGGGTTCAGCTCATGACCCCGAGAAGGAGAGCTGCACACTCTCCCTGAGCCGGACAGGTGGCCCCACAACCCTACTTACCTTATTGTTTTTAATGTTTGTTTATTTTTGAGAGAGAGAGAGTGATCACAAGTGGGGGGAGGGTAGAGACAGCAAGAGGGACAGAAGATCTGAAGTAGGCTCTGTGCTGAGAGCGGTGACCTGACACGGGGCTCAAACTCACAAATCGTGAGATCGTGACCTGAGCCCAAGTTAGGTGCTCAGTTGACTGAGCCACCCAGATGCCCCAACCCTACCTACTTTATTTATTTTTTAAATGTTTATTTGTTTAAGTTATTATTTTTTTTAATGTTGATTTATTTTTGAGAGAGAGAAAGTAAGCATGAGCGGGAGAGGGGCCAAGAGAGTGGGAGACACAGAATCCGAAGCAGGGTCCGGGCTCCGAGCTGTCAGCACAGAGCCTGACGTGGGGCTTGAACCCATGAACCATGAGATTGTGACTGGAGCTGAAGTCAGATGCTTAACCGACTGAGCCACCCAGGCGCCCCAGCCCTACCTGCTTTAACAGCCAGCTCAAATCCACCCCTGCCTTTTGAACCTGGACATGTGGGGGTCAAGATCACTAGGTCCTCAGCCTGGAGGGGCTTTCAGTGACCATCCCTCCAGCGCCTGGCATAGAGCAAATGGTTTTGCTTCTTGAGTGAAGACTAGATTTACGAGTCTTTTAAAGAATAGGATCTTTTCCTTTCTGACTCTTCTTCCGGGCCTAATGAAGGAATCTTTAAAAATGATACTTAGGCCCAAAAGCAGACTTCTTTTTCCCCCTTGATGTGTGGGTTTAGGGATTTGTATTCAACCTTTGGCTCTGGGATTGGGCCCACAGGTGGGGGAGGAGGAGGAGGAAGGGAGGGTCGTTTGTGAGTCAGGCGAGACTAAGAGTCGGAATCGGGAGCCTCCGAAGAAACCTGGTGTCAAGGGAAAGGATGTGGGGAGTCTCCTGGGGAAGCTTTACCGGCAGAGCCCCGCTGTGGATCTTTTACAAACATCAGGGGGCATCTCTGGACCCTGAATTCCTAGGAGAAGCTGTGAGGCCCACGGTCCTGCTTCCTGGGCAGTGAGGGGGCTGCCGCCTTCACCTTCATCACTGTCATCTGTCACGGTCATGGGAGGCTTGGGGGGCGTCGCTGCCCTGAGTCTTGGATGCACTCTCTCTTCCAGCCCACGGTGGCCACGTCGGGGGACGACACCCGCCATGTTGGTCTGCCAGCTGTGGCTGCGGACGGAGCCTCCGTCCCTCCTCGGTGAGGTGGCCGCAGACCCGGGTGCGTCTACTCCGCGCTGGCCTCTCCCGCCCCAGCGTCTTCTCTGACCCCGGGAATGTTTGCAGCCCACGGAGGAGCCAAGGCCCTGGGAGCAGCCCTGTTGCTGGTGGTCGGGGGTAAACGGTAGATGAATTCCCCCGCCTCCTGTCGCCATGGGGAGCGCCACACGGAGCTGCGTTCGCGCCGTGTCCCCGGGGGCCCGGTGCGTGCGAGCCCCAGATGCACACAGCATCCTGTTGGGGCTTTTTTCCATCCCCACCTCACTTTCTGCCTCAGCTCTGGGTGGTTCCTGGGATCACCTCTCACGCTACTTGCAGTGAAGTCCTTGACTCAGGATCTGCCTTTCTAGGCGGGGGGGACGGTCCCTGAAATACGGCGGAAGATGTGACAGTGTCCATGCGGCACCATGTCCCTGTTACTAAGAGCGAGCTGTTTCCGCAGCCTTCCCTCCGGCCTCCACTCTTGCAGCTAAGGCTCCGCGGTCAGGGTGAAGTCCGAGACCCCCTCCGCTCTGCTCTGATCTGGACGTTGTTTTCGAAAACCTTGCCTGGGGTCCCCGCGTTGCCTCTCTCCGCCTGCAAGCCCGGCTCTCGGGTTCACCTCTCCGTTGTCTGGCCCTTCAGTCTCTTCACTTTTCTGCCTCTGCGTTTGGAATCTCAAAACAGCCTGTGGTTCTTTAAAAAAAAAAGGCAGGAAAGATGACCCAGCATGAAAACGGTGTTTGCGTCGGTTTGTTTACTCCCTGCGTGTGCGTGAAAGAGGCAGAACTGACCTCGTGCTATTTTGGTCTGGAGCCGGGGGCTGGAGGAAGTGGGGCAGCCCTGGAAAGTCCCAGAAGATGAGCCTCCCGGCCGTGGTGTCTCGCCCGGCCGCCTCCACGAGGCCAGGTGCACGCGGCCGCCTCCAGGAGGGTTTCCAGAGCCGCCCCCGCGCCCCGCGGTGCTCCCCAAAAGGCCTGGTTTCTCTGGGGGGCCTCCTGGCTCCCCAGAGAGGTGCCCCCGGGCCCCGAAGTCCCCAGCACGGCTCCCCTCTCATCGTTTGGTGATTGGATGGCTCGTTCCTGGGTGAACGGAATGACAGGGCTCCCAGTTTCCGGAAACTCGGGGGCCCAAACCCTGGAGGCTTGAGCAAAGCGGGACAAGAGTCAAGTCCAAAAGTAAATTTGCAGTTGGCTTTCTTCCCAGCCACGGCTTCCTGTCCGTCTGGGTCCCCCTGGCGCTCCCCGGACACTTACAGATAAAGGAGCCGGTGTGGACGGGGAAAAGGGCGGAGACACGGAGGCGGGAAAGCCCAGACCACCGGGCAGTGTCCCGCCGGGGGTCTGCTCGGCTGATCTGGAACCCCCTCACTTCCGGTTACACAGGCAGGCTTGGAGGGTGGGCTGGGCAGTGCCTGGGGCTGATCAATGGGCCTGATCAGGCAGCCTGGGTTCCCAGCGGGCACCGGGGTCGGGGTCGGGGGCCAGTGGGCTGAGGTCCCAGAACTGGGGGTGAACCCATTGCTGGAAGCACTTGGGTCATTTGAGAAAACCACGGCTTTTCCTCTTTAAAAAAATTTTTTTAAGTTTATTCATTTTGAGAGAGAGAGAGAGCAAGCAGGGGAGGGGCGGAGAGAGAGAGAGAGAGAGAGAGAGAGAGAGAATCCCAAGCAGGCTCTGCACAGTCAACACAGAGCCCAATGTGGGGCTCAAACCCATGAAACATGAGATCATGACCTAAGCCGAAACCAAGAGTCCGACGCTTAACCGACTGAGCCCCCAAGGCGCCCTGACTTTCCCCGTTTTAGTAACACAGATAACAGAAAGCGATCCCAGAAACGCCCCTGGGCTGGTAAGAGGACCCTAAGGATACTAGCACATTTGCTCAACATAAATTGGAGACCTACTGCGTGCTGCGCTGTGTGCTAGGTGCTGGGGCTAAACCAGCCCTCGGCAAAGCAGGACTATTTCTTGTGGACTTAGGGGCTTGAGGTCTGGTTGGGGAAACACGGAAAACCCAAGGAGCCGTGCAGACGGACTTAAACAGCAGCCCGAGTGCTGGGAAAGGAGAGGCTCCGAGGGCGTCAGAAACACGTCTCTGGCTTCCCTGAGCCTCAGCCTCCGCCTGTGGGAAGAAGAGAGCAGCGCCCACCTCTCGGTGGGAACCAGCAGACCCCTTGGGTGTGGCAGAGCCAGGCCCGTTCTAAGATCGTTGCCCCTTGAGTGAGGGTCAGAACTTGGTGTGAGCTCCGTGCTTTGGGCTGGGGCAGCTTAAATCCGGGTCGAGGATGGGGTTGGGGATGAGGTCTGCCCCAACCTGGAGCCATGAGCCTTGGATGCTGGCTTAGCATCATGACTGTCATTCTATTTAATCCATTTTTGGAACAAGTATCAGAGTTAGCCCCACTTTATAAATAAAATAACGTGAAAGACAGAAGTTGGCCTGCCCAGGGGCCTCCCCTGGGATTTTACTCTAACTTTCCTTGGACCCAAAGCCTTGTGTTGTGACGCCTGCATCCCTCCCAGCCCAAAGTGTGGCCCAGGGACCAGCCTGGGGCCTGCTTCTTCACGAAGTGGATCCTGGGCTCCACTGAGACCTCCTGATTGTTTTCTCCCGGTTGCTGCATCCCTGAGAGGGAGAACCTTCTATTTTTAGCTGTCCTCGTCTACCTCCTGCCCCCGTGACCCGTGTGCACACACACGTTTGAGAGACTCTATCACACACCAAGGCCAGAGTAGACGTTTCTTTGCAGCAGGACTTCTCAGAGCTAATACACATGAAATTCTTAAGGAGCAATGGTCTTGTGGTGCATTCCACCCTCATTTGAGAGCCTTTTGATTTTTGACCCTCTCATTTTTCTCGCGTGGGTATTCTATTAATGGAGGCAGTTTCTGAGACCTTGGTAAACTCCAAATCCTTCCTTTTACATATGGGGAAACCGAGGCCCAGCCCTTGATGCCCGCTGACTGACTTCCTGACTGTTGACCACATGGGCTCCCTGGACTGCTGGCAGGAGTGTTGTTGACCCTTCTGCGAATGCCCCGGCGAGGGGCCGGGGAGGGGAGAAGGAAGAGAGACCGACAGACAGACGGACAGATGTTCCCGCGGTGGGGAAACCGTGGGCTGGCAGCTCGTGGGAGGAGGCTATCGTGCTTCTGTGTGTATTTTTCCACCTTCCTCCCAAGTGACTTAATTTTAGCCTTCCTGGACGTGCGTGTCGTCTTCAAGAAGGTATGCTTTAAAAAAGCCTCTCTGACTTCATCTTCCCGTCCCAGGGATGCCAGGGAGCGTTCGGGGGACTTGGTGGAAAGGCAGGGCATTCCCTGAAGCCCAGGTGTGGTGCCGGGGCCCGCCTGGGGCGCTGGAGGGGCACTCCCGGCGGCACCCGCCCGGCTTCCTCCCTGGGCCCTTTGATCTCCTCCCCTGCAGGGCACTGTGCCGTCCAGGTGCGCTGCAGGCTTCCCAGCCTGACTCATCCTTTGCAACAACACGCCTNGTGAGGGTCAGAGCAGGGGTGAGGGAGAGGAGTCTGCCAGTGACCCCTCTCAGGGACGCCACCCCCTGCTGGAAACATCCCAGCTTCCCAGTTCTCTTCGGACCAGAACCTGCCTGAGGCCGGAGGCTCCCCTCGCCTCTCTGCTGTTGCCTTGCAGGCTCTGTTCCCTCAGCTGGAATGCCCTTCCCTGCGCGTCCCTCTGACCTGCCTCGGGAGACACCTGAGTGCTTCCCCCTCTGTGGCCCCAGGGGACTCCTTCCTCTCCTTCAGGCCAACTGGTCGGGGCTCAGCTGCCGTCGCCGTGGGCTGCGCTCTGCCTCCGTGGCCCCAGCTCTGTCTCCGGCTGCGGACAGAGCGGGGGTTGGAGGGAAACTGCTTCGTTCCTGCGGCTGCTGGACACGAATTTAGCGGCTGGAAGCAGCACCCATCATGGGTCTCCCGGAGCTGGCGTGAAGGGGCCCCAGGGCCGTGCCCCTTCCGGAGGCTCCGAGGGAAAACCCTCGGCCTTTCCAGCGTCAGGTGCCGCCCACCCCCCACCCCGTTCCTTGGCTCGTGGGCTCCGGCCATCAGCTGCGTCCCCGCCACCCTGCGTCTGCCCTCACGCCTCCGGCCTGGGTTGGCGCGTCGCCCGCTTGGGCGCCTCCCGTGATGGCCCGGGACCCCCTGCGCCGCCCAGACCCCTCTCCCAGCTCTGCTCCTTAACTTTGCCGCATCTGCAGAGCCCCCTGCCTGGACGGGTCCCAGGTTCTGGGGACGAGGATGTGGACTTCCAGGGGCGGGGGCGGGGGTGACTGCCCACCCCGCAGCCTCAAGTTCATTCCTCTTTGATGGGGTCGCTCGGCACCGCGCCAGCCACACTCGCCTGGACTGTCTCCACGCCCAGTGACCCTTGGGAGGATTCCTGGCTGGGGGTCCCGACGGGAGGGGAGGGCTTCCTGTCGCTTTCTGTCTGGGTGTGCTGCTCGCTGGGCTGAAGACGCTTTTGTTGTTGTTGTTTTTAAATGTTTATTTATTTTTGAGAGAGAGAGAGAGGGGGAGAGAGAGAGAATCTGAAGCAGCTCCAGGCTCTGAGCTGTCAGCACAGAGCCCGACGCGGGGCTTGAACCCATGAGCCGCAAGGTCGTGACCTGAGCTGCAGTCGGACGCTTAACCGACTGAGCCACCCAGGCGCCCGGAAACCCTTCACCTATAAATTGGGGTCACGACTCTGAACCCCGTTGTGGGAAGAAGGATTAGGTGAATGTCACTCAACCTTGGTGGCACAGCAGCTGCCCGGACCTCAGTGTGGGGGTGCAGGGGAGACCCCGGATGCCTCCAGATGTGGCCCTTCTGAACCCCAGCCGCGTGTGCTCCCCGAAGGCGGTGGGGTGTGTTCCTGAGGGACCGCACGGGGACAGCCAAGCCGGGTCTCTGGCTGCAATAGAAGAGTGGTTTCCACACCACAGCCCACACTGAGGCCCGGAGCTACCCCCACGCGGCCACCAGTGGCCTGCGCGCAGCGTCTGGGCTTCGGCGCCGAACATGAAAGCNCTGCGGCGCTGCATTTACGTGGAGCGCCGACCTCTCTGAGCCCCTGGTCCCGGCGTGGCCCCCCCCACGTCCCACGGGGGATCCGCGCTGCTCTGCGAGGTGGGCGGTGGGAGGCCCTGCAGAGCACAGCCTCTGAATAGTTCCTAAGGAGCCAGAGGGCAGAAAAAAAGGACTTTCCGCCTTCCCACGTTGGATTAAAAATACCCACTTTTCCAGCGTGGTGGAACTTTCCAGGGCAGGTGGGCCGTGAGGCGCTGGAAACCGGCTGTCGCCGAGGCGTGTGGCTCTCCTGCGGGTTGGATTCGGGCTGGCTCTCGGGGCCGTCCCGGGAGAGGAGGAGCCGCAGGCCACACACGCTGTTCCCAGGCTGGTGGTTAAATATTAACACCCGTCCGTGCCACGAAGCCGGGGTCACTGGCGGTTCAGGCCTCGCGGGGAGCAGGGCTG
The DNA here is from genome assembly GCF_008692635.1 of Crocuta crocuta. Classification (NCBI taxonomy): domain Eukaryota; kingdom Metazoa; phylum Chordata; class Mammalia; order Carnivora; family Hyaenidae; genus Crocuta; species Crocuta crocuta. Next base: position 1,537,996 of record NW_027532250.1, read on the forward strand.
CGGGGACTCCTGGGGTTCAGGCGGGAGAGGTTGACCTTCTCCGTCTTCCTGCTGCCGCTTTCATGGGAAGCGGCGGGAGACGGTGAAGACCGGCCTCCTTTGCATCCCAGCTCGGCTGCGCCTCCGTGAGCTTGGAGGCGTGGGCACCTTGTCCACACCCACGAGAGGGGCCCCGAGAGCCAGGCCAGCCGCCTCGCCCCGGTTCCTCATGCGGATCAGGCCGAGCGTGGAAATACGTTGCCCCACACGGATCTGGCTTCTTTCAGAAACGGAACGTGCCAGGGGCGCCTGGGTGGCTCGGTTGGTAAGCGTCTGAGTCTTGGTTTTGGCTCAGGTCGTGATCTCTCGGGTCGTGGGTTCGAGCCCTGCGGCGGCCTCTGCGCCGGCAGTGTGGAGCCTGCTTGGGATTCTTTCCCTCGTTCTCCGCCCCTCCCCCCCAATAAAAAAGTAAACCTAAAAAGGTGTGTAAAAGAAACAGACCGGCTGAATTGGGACAGTGTTGACGAGCACGGGAAGAGGGGACGATTTGGGGACAGCTGTTGCTGAGACACGGAGGGTGTGCGTGTAGGCTTCCCGCCGTCCGTCCATCTAAGCACATTATTAGCATGGTGGCTCCGTGCTCCGTCCGTTTAAAAAGCTACAGCCTTATTGAGAGATAATTCACATACTGTACAGCTCACCCTGTAAGCTGTACAGTTCGGTGGGTTTTAGTCTGTTCAGAGCTGTGTGGCCGTTACCGCTGTTGCACATTTTCATTAGCCTGGTAGGAAACTCCGTACTGTGT
>NW_027532250.1:1538808-1546522 GCF_008692635.1 Crocuta crocuta
AATTCATCCTTCTGATCTCTGTAAATTTGCTTCTCTGGACACTTCCCATAAAGGACCCCCACCGCGTGTGGCCCCGTGTCTGCCTCCCTTTCCTCGGCATGATGAGCTCAGGGTTCATCCCTGTGGCGGCCAGTCCTTCATTCCGTCTTACCGCCGAAGAGTTTCCCGTGGCGTGGATTTACCACACTTTGTGCGTCCATGGAGCGGGTGACGGGTATTTGAGCTGTTTCCACTTTTGTGTGCTGTTACAAATAATCCTGCTGTGAACCCGGCGTGTACGACTGGATGTGGGTCCGTGTGCACCGTTTCACGTTCCCATGAGCAGCGTACGAGCCGTATCCTTGCCAGCACTTGCTGCTGTGTGGTTGTGGTGTTGGCCGTCCTAGTGGGTGCGAAGGGCTGTCTTGTGGTGGCTCTGAGTCGCGTGTCTCTAGCGGCTGACGATGTTGACTCTTCTGTCACCTGTGCTCACCGGCCGCTGGTATCTCCTTACAGAGACGCTGTTCACACTGGCCCCGTCCGTTGTCGGAGGACTGGCTTCTCCCACCTGGTCCTCCCCGATTCTCCTGACTGATTTGTATTAGCAGGAATTGTCCGTTGTAAATTTGGCCGTTTTGGTAAAAGTAGTGCAAAGCCATTTGGGGATTGGGGGTGAGAAAGGCTTTTTATTCCTGTTTCAATTCTTTTTTTTTTTTTTTTTTTTTTTTTTTTTTTGAGAGAGACAGAGGGTGCACTTGCACAAGTCCGGGAGAGGGGCAGAGGGAGAGAGAGAGTCTCAGGCAGGCTCCACGCCCAGCACAGAGCCCCATTAGCGGCTCGCTCCCACAACCCTGGGATCACGACCTGAGCAGAAACCAAGGGTCGGAGGGACATTCGACCGACCGAGTCCCCCAGATGCCACACCCATTTCAATTCTCACCGCATTTAGTTTTGCTCAAATTCTCTATTTCTTTTTTTTTTTTCGCCGTTTTTAGCATTTTGTATTTCTCCAGAAACATACGTGCTACACATTCAGTCTTCTAGGACCTCTTTGCTCGGTGTCCCGTTTCCCCCTTGTCAGGAGGTGCTGATCCGCGTGGTCCTTGGAGGCAGCTTCCTGGGACGTACGTGCCGTAAGGTTTTACCCGCATCTCTTTGTGGATGGTTTGCACGTTTTCTGGGACACACGGTGTGACTGTGGCCTCACTTCCATGGGTCCCACCGGTCCCAGCCAGTGGCGAATCAGCCCAGACGTCAGAGGCGGGGAACAGACCCCGCGGGAGAGCTGCGTGTGCGAACAGAGGTGGGAGGGCTTGCCGGTAGCCTATTTGCAGAAAATCCTACAACTGTACACATCCTAATATAGTTGCCTGATGAACTCTGGGGTCGAACTGAACATTCTTTGAGTGGATACGTGGTGTGTTAATTTCTGGATCAAGTCACGGAACATCTGAGGCCAAGACAGGCCGAGCAGGGACTGCGCACCAGCACCTGCACGGCTCGCGTAACCGCGGAGGCGCCCCATGGAGCCTTGAGAGTTTGTTGCCAAGCTGGTCTTCACTTGGGTCTCCCAGTTGCTGAAGAAGGTGGCCTATCCCCATTTTACAGAGGAGGAAACTGAGCCCCGGGCATCAGCCGGCTTGACCTGCTCTCCTCTCTTCCCCACCACCCAGACCTCATACCCGTCTAGTATTTTCTCCGCTCCACGCAGTGCTGTGATAGTAAGGTGCCTCACGCAGGGCCCAGCCGCCTCCTGGTTACCTGTCCTCGGGCGAGGAGGTGACTTAAGGACATCACAGGGCTCATGTGCTCGAGTTGTGGGGTCAGACTTCCGAGACTGTGCCCGGTTCTGTCCCTTAGAGGGTCGCTCACGTGGACAGTCGGCTTCACCTCTCTGGAGCTCACTGTCCTCATCTGTAAAATGGAACACTTACCTTACCGCTGGGGCCCCCAGAGAACTGACGTGAGGAAAGTACTAGGGGTGGGTGCTTCACCCTGAGCCTTTTCCGCCCCTGCTCGCACCTGGGCTCCGGAGGCCAACACGATCAGGGTAAATCGCACGTCACCAAGGGCCTGTCCGGTTCCTCCTCGGTGCGAGAACCACAGTGCTCCAATGAGACGCTCGAGGGGGCAGCTAGAAATGGCCGCTCTCCCACCCTTCCCCCCAGACTTGGTTGCAAAGCGATTTCTCCCTGGGCCTCCTCGCGTGGGCCCCCCGCGTGCCTGGACCTTCGGGGCAGAGGCAGAGCCCCTGTTAGCATCGCCAAGGCTCCCCTGCCCCAGTGCCTTTGAATAGGACTCTGCCGTTTGCAAGCAGACCTAGAACCTACTGCAGAGCGTGGCTCGGGGGCGGGGAGTCGGCGCGTTCCCGCTGATTCATGGATGAGTCAAGGCTCGGCCACATCTGGGGCGCGGTGTCGCGGCCTGTAAGGAGAATGTTCAGTATCGTTTGGCAAGGCGTTCACCGTTCCAAGGCCTAATTCTGGTTCCTTCAGTGACTACGTGTTGTTTTACCGTCCACAAGGGCCTTTCCAGATACCTGGTCACATTTTCCTGCAAATAACGACGTCCGGCAGAGTCCCCACCCAGCTTTGTGACTTCTGTGCTGCGGCGTGGGCGCCTCCCCCGAGGGCCCCGGGAGCCGGTCTGGGCAGGGAACTGTTTTGATTCGGAGCCGTGTTTCTCCTCTGACTGCGGCTGGCCGCGAGCGGCTGGTTCGCTGACGCTGACGGCTGCGCTCCACGGCCGGGGAGCCATCGAGGCAAAGTGGAGGCAAGGACAGCGGGAAACGCTCGTTTGTAAGCTGACGGTCTGCGTGGAACAGCCCCCAGACCCGCTCTGAATCTGCCTGTAAAGGGGCGCAGGGAAGAGTGGAAGCCACGTGGTCAGGAAAGACCGTCTCGTTCTTATTCAGTTCAGACGTGACAAAGTTAGGGTCTTCAAAACCTTTTGTGGCTCAGAAAGCCGACCCTGGGGCGCCCGGCGGGGCTCAGTCGGGTAAGAGTCTGACTTCGGCTCAGGTCATGATCTCGCAGTCTGTGAGTTCGAGCCCCGTGTCAGGCTCAGGCTCTGTGCTGGCAGCTCAGAGCCGGGAGCCTGCTTCGGATCCTGTGTCTCCCTCTCTCTCTCTCTCTGCCCCTCCCCTGCTCATGCTCTGTCTCTCTCTGTCTCTCTCAAAAATAAATAAAGATTAAACAAAATTTTAATTGTTAAAAAAAAAGTAAAAGGCCATCCTTGCTTCCATAATCTCCCTGTATCAGCGCGGGGACGGAGATCCCCAGGGACCCCAGAGTGGCTGGCACGGTGCGCTGTCCTGTCCTGTGGCTACGCTCTGGTGCCCAGGACACCAGCAGTCATGTTTCATTCATACACGTTGTGTAACATAACTCGGTATTTTCTGAATCGGGTTCCGGCCATGGTTGAGCATCGCTTAAAAACTGGGATTTCAGGGGACGTGGACGGGATGCGGGTGACCTGTTTCTGTCTTCTGGTCCTGCTGGTTTGTCGCCGTGGAGCGCCCTGCCCCACTGTGGTCCAGCGCTGGGTTCTCTGCGCTCAGGCTTTGGGATGATGCGTGGAGAGAACTAGAACTCAGGTCCCCGCCTCCGGCAGCTGTTTGCTGTGTCCCTCATCCTCACACCTGCTTTGGCTCCTCCTGGTTCTCCATCCCTGTGGAGGCTTCTCCGGGCGACCTGTTAATCTCCCCGTACGTTTCCAGAGAGTTCTGTGATACAGTCAATTTGGAACACTGGCTAAAGTTACTGATCCAGTTTCTGCCTGCCTTCTCGTGAGTCTTGTACACATTAAGGCGATGGGTAAATGTCTAATGCGTTATGACACGCGGCAGAATGAGAATCCGGCCGACCTCACAAACGTGGAGTCTCCAGGCCACCCAGAAAAGAAGAGTGAGGATGGTAGATAATAGGGGTCTTGTCCCTCATCTAAGGGGGTGTCTACGCCTCAGCACCAGCCAATGGCTTAATGGCTTGTATTACACTGAGTCTGATTTGCCAAAGGTTCTGAAATGATAAGACTCACCCCTGAGCAAAGGTAGTGTCCAGATGAACGGCGTTGACGTGGGGTTGCAGGCTTGGACTTGCAGGTAGTTTGGGTGGATTTCAATCCTGCCTTGACTATGTTTCAGCACAAAGTGACCCCTAGTAACCCCAGGCAAACAGCTTTGCCTTTCTGAGCCTCAGTTTTGACATCCGCACAATGGCACACATAATATTATCCAACTCATAGAGTTGTAAGGATTCAGTGCTGATAGGATGCTGGTCAGGCATCTCAGCCCAGAGCCTGGCACTGGGTAAGTGCTCAATTAACAGTCACTACATCTCAGGCCTTCATAGTGAGTGGAGAAAATTCACCTTAATTTCCAGGAACATTAGATCATTCCAGGTACGATGGAGACTGTCGATGCCCTAGGGCAGGGGCTGGTTAGGATGTTGTTCACCATTGTACCCCGGTGTCTGGCACAGTGTGGGGGTTCAAAAATTTTAACTGATTGTTGAAGGATTTCAAATGTTGAAACTTTGAATTCTTTTAAGTAAAAGTCCACAAAATGTTTTGAGACCTTGTATACTACAGTTCTATTAACCATGAATGTAAAAATTTACCCACCCACCCATCCTTCCATCCATTCACCCATCCAAGCATTCACTCATCCATCCATCCATCCATCCATCCATCCATCCATCCATCCACCCATCCATCCATCCATTCACCCATCCATCCACCCACCCACCCATCCATCCACCCATCCATCCATCCACCCATCCATCCACCCATCCATCCATCCATTCACCCATCCATCCATCCATCCATCCATTCACCCATCCATCCATCCATTCACCCATCCATCCATCCATTCACGCATCCATCCACCCATCCACCCACCCACCCATTCATCCATCCATCCACTCACCCATCCATCCATTCACCCATCCATTCACCCACCCATCCATCCATCCACCCATCCATCCACTCATTCATCCTTCTGCCCATCCACCCTTCCACTTCCATCCATCCATCCTCCATCCACTACAACATCAGTTGTAGTTTTACCCATTTTGCTACTGCAAAATGTGAGGAAGAGAGGATTAAAGGGTTATCTCTATTAATAATGTCAGTCTGGGGTCCACCTCCTAAAACTTGGTGGGCTTCTGAGGCAGTTGCGTGGCATGCACATGAAGAGTGTGTGCACCAGTGCTCAGTTACCTGAGCTCACACCCCAGCTCCTGCCTAAATGACCTGGGGCAAGTCATGGTTTTACCGTAGTCGTGGAGACGATAATATCACTACACCTTAGGGTTGTGAGAATTGAATGAGATAATATGTGTAGACTATTCCGGGCCATGCCTGGCAAATGGTGAGTAATCCAACAAATGTGAGCTTCTATTCCCCGAGACTCCAGGCAACACAGAGGCTGTAAATGCATGACTTCCTGTATCCCGTCCCATCGGGATCCCTCGTAACAAGGGTGAAAGGTGAGCTTGCCTTGGAGCAGCTCCCTGCCCCCTGGATGTATTCTCTCTGTCCCTTCTGCACTCCCTTCTTCCATCACAGCTACTACGGAGTCTTCGGGCCTGGATCTTGCCCTGATGCACCCACTTCTGGGGGCCCGGGAGACCTCCTCCTGCCTCCCCTACTCCACGCGGTCCTTCTCTCCAACAGCGGCCGGCCGGCGACAGGGGTGACCAAGCCACGCAACTGCCGTGACCTGTGTCTCCTCCTCTCTTGCAGGGAGTCTGACTTGTTTCTGCTGGACAGCCGCACGCTCTGGGCCTCGGAGGAGGGCTGGCTGGTCTTCGACATCACAGCCACCAGCAACCACTGGGTGGTCAACCCGCGGCACAATCTGGGCCTGCAGCTCTGCGTGGAGACCTTGGACGGTAGGTGCCTCGTCACCTCCGCTTCCGGCAGCCTGTGCTCCTGCACCGCGTAGGGGCTCCGCAAGCTCGCGCCTGCTGCCTGTTGCTCCCCCGATGCCCGCCGGGCAGCGCCCACCGTCCAGCCTTTTGATCCCGGGCAAAAGTAGCACCTGCCCCTTTGCAGGAGATGATGACCCAGTTGGCCACGGCCGGGTTGGCTGAGGCCTCGTGCGGAGCGAGGTCCCCGCCCCAGCGGGGTTGACGTGCTCTCCGAAACACAGACTCTGGTCCCGTCCCAGGCCTGCTCTGTTAGATCCGGCACTTTAACCGGAGCCGCGGGTGGTGCCTGAACACATAACCGTGTGGGACACCCCGCCCTGGGGACATCCTGAGTGTCCTGCGCATATGGCGGGACATTTAACTGTATCCCCGGCTTCTACCCACTAGATGCCAGTCGCATCTCCCCAGAATGTCTCCAGCTGTTACTGAAGGTTCCCTGCGGAACCAGGTCACCCGCGGTTAAGGACCGCAGCGCTGGTGTGAGGCATGGAGCCCCTTCTAGAAGCCCCCGCACATGGTTCTGAGCCCCCTCTTGGACCCTCCGCTGTTGGCTGCTTCTCCCGATGCCTTCCGCTCCCCACCTCAGATCCACCCTCTTTGAAGGGCGGACAGAAGGCGGGTGGGAGCCTGGGTGGGGTTAGCTGTGCCCATTTCTTCCCCCAAAATGTGTTTCTTATTAAGTAGGGGGAGGGGGGGCGCGGCTCCGGGGTAGGTAGCTTCTTCCTGACACCAGCTTTAAGGGGGGAAAAAAAAAACCCAAATGCAAAACACATTTATCTTAGAATAGATAATACTTGCGAGCGGCTCAACTTTCAAGCTGCAGGTGCGCGCAGCAGTGTGGCGGCTCCCTGCGACCTCCTTCCGCAGCTGATCTCGCCTCCAGGGGCAGCTATTTCCACGGTACTGGCTGTCTTCTCAGACGCCCTCTGGGGATTTAAAATTGCGTCTAGATTCTTCGTTCCTTTTTTTTTCTCCCTTCCTGCAGATAGTGACATGGCGTACACAGTGTTGTCTGCCTTGCCATTTTTCACCTGGCAACTTACCTTGAAGGTTGGGCCTCATTCGAGAGCTTCCCTGTTGGTGTAAAGGCTGATCTGTGTTTGTGTACGTGTGGCGTGTGTGTAGCTCTTCCGCTCGCCCACTGTGTGACTTTGGACAACCTCCCTAACTTTTCCGAGCCTCCTCATCTCTGACACTCAGGGGCTCTGGGGTTGTTCCAAGATTCGGTGAGTCAGTACAGAAGGGGTTTTAACATAGTGCCCTAATGGGGCGCCGGGGGCGCTCAGAGAGTCCGACCCTGGGTCTCGGCGCAGGTCACGATCTCATCGTTCGTGAGATCAAGCTTGCGTCGGGCTCTGTGCTGACAGTGACGTCCCTGCTTGGGGAGTCTCTCCTTCCTTCTCTTTCTCTTGTCCTTCAACTCTCCTCTCTCTCTCTCTCTCTCAAAATTAAATTTTAAAAAACATCTAAAAAAATTTTTAAAATGGGGCGCCTGGGTGGCTCAGTCGGTTGAGCGTCCAACTTCGGCTCAGGTCATGATCTCACGGTTCGTGGGTTCGAACCCCGTGTTGGGCTCTGTGCTGACAGCTCAGAGCCTGGAGCCTGCTTCGGATCCTGTGTCTCCCTCTCTCTGCCTCTCTCCTTCCTGCGCTCTGTCTCTCGTTCTCTCTCTCAAAAATAAATAAATGTTTAAAACAAAGGTTTAAAAATTAAAAAAAAAAAAGTGCCCTGATGTGCATAGGAATCCCCTGGGCATCTTGTTAAAATGCAGATTCTGATTCAACAGGTCTGGAGTGGGGGGG
>NW_027532250.1:1546532-1556573 GCF_008692635.1 Crocuta crocuta
CCAGCCGGCCCCTGGGGGGCGGGGGTCAGAGGCTACCGCAGGTCCCGTGCTGTGCTTTCAGCAGCGCAGGCTGAGCGTGGGCCTGATGCTTTTGTTATTACTGGTGTTGCTGTTACTGTCATTGCTGCTGCTACTCGCATTGACTTATCCCGTCCCTCTGGGAAGGACACGCAGGGGTCTTCTGGTCCTTGCTGCTGTGGAGAAACCTCAGCGGATGCCTCGTCGTCTGCCTGAGCGCGCGTAGCCCTGGGATCAGCTCCGGAAAGGGACGCTGTCTGTAGTTTGGATCGATACTGCCAGTTTGCCCTCCTCGGGGCTCATCCCGTTCACACCCCGCCACAGTGGGGCACCCGTTCCCCCTTCTTTGACAGTCACACGTTTCCAAACGTGTCCATCTTCGCTCGTCAGGCAGCCATAGTGGGACATTGTAGGCTTGCTTTGCTTTTCTCCCTCACGTTTGGGGCTGAGCCCTTCCTCCTGTGCCCCGTCGGCCGTTTCCTCCCTGTGTGCCGTCCGTTCACACCCTCTGCCCGCTGCTCTGATAGAACGTTCGTCTTTTTCTTCTCTATAGTCTATGGACAGCTGGCCCTTTCTGCTTGGACCTGCAGATATCTTGCCTGTTTTTAGTTTTTCTGTTTACTGTGGTTAATGCCAGGTTTTACCAAACGGATTTCTAGATGATGTGCCTGAATTGTATAACCCTTTCCTTCAGGGACCCTGGACTTTGCCTCTTTTCTTTCCCATCAGAGGCCACTGCCTTAGTCTGGGGCCGTCTTCCCTACCTGAGATGTGCCTCAGACGGTGCCCCATGTGGGAGGGGCCGCAGAGTATAGGAGCACCTTGTCTTGTGTCCAGGCTGGTCTTTTTTACTGATGGAGCCCCCCCCTCCCTCCCCCTCTCCTTTCCCTTCCATGACACTTAAATGGGGAGGGGGGCGCCCTAGAAGTACTGAAGTTTTCCATTGCTCTAAATCGAGTTGGCCAACTTTATGCCTGATGGACCAAATTCAGCCTGCAGCCTGCTTTTCTGTGGCCTGTGAGCCAAGAATAATCCTCACATCTTTAAATGGGCGAGAAATATCAAAAGGGAAAGACTATTTCATGACATGTAAACTTGTATGAAATTCACATTTTGGTGTTCATAAAGTTTTATTAGTACACAGCTGCAGTCACTGATTTACATGCTGTCTAGGCCTGCTTTTGTGCTCTCACAGCACGGTTGAGTAGTTGTGACAAAGACTCTGGTCCACGGAGCTGAAAATATTTATTATTTTCAGATGATTATTCATAGACAAGATGTGCAGTCCCTGTTGTATGCCTGAACTTCCCAAACTGTGTCCTGTGAAACGTTGATGGCTGTCCCGGGGTAAAGGAAAGCCTTTATGATCAGCGAGGCATGAGCAATGCCAGGCTGGAGAAACTCAGCAGATTTCTCTGCAGGACTTATCAGAACCTTTATGTTGCTAATGTCCATTGGGAATTTCCTGATGGGGAATATAACATAGAGGAATTCCAAATGTATTTGGCAATAGAGTCATTCAATTCTTCTCTTTCCTTACACGCTTTTGAGGAACATATTGGAGGTGAGGTTAAAAAATGAGGCTAAGGTAGACTTGATTCCTTTCCCTGGCCTCGTAGATACTGGCTAGACCTTCCAACTTGACCTTCAGGGGTCCTGTGCTTCTCTGCTCTGCCTGTTGGGTTCAAAGTGGCCCAAGTTTGGTTTTTGTCTTAAGTGACAACCAACCCTTTAGTCTTTGGCATCATCTTTCTCCCCCAAAGTCTGGGGCTATGTGCCCTTGTTTCTTCCAGCTTCTGCGTCCCCCTAGCATGAGAGGGAGGCTTAGGGTTCCCTGAGATGGCACAGCCTGATGGTTACGGCCTGGGCTCAGGAGGCCAGACTCCCCAGGTTCAAATCCCACTTCTTCTGTTTGTAGCTGTGTGACCCAGGGTGAGTCACTTAATGTCCCTCATCTGGAAAGTGGGGTTAATAGTAGTTTCCACCTTCCAGGGTGACAGTGAAAGATCAGATGAGCTCATGCAAGCTAAGGGCGTCATTGCTCAGCTTGAGTCGGCAGCTGAGCACAGAGTGCTGGGGGCCGTACTTCCTCGGAAGGTCCACCTCGTGGCCGCAAGGCAGATGCCGCCAGTGAGATCCTCAGAGCACAGGGGAGGAAACCGAGGCCCCGAGTGGCGTGCGGCTGCGGCTCCACATTCTGGCGGCCGCCTGGGAACTCCTCTTCATCTCTGGGGGGGTATAGCCTAGTGGTTGTAAGATGCTGCCCAGAGTCAGGGCGAGGATCAGAGGCTGTGCCCCGGGTCGGGCCCGCCTCCTCCCTGCCTGTCCCCTCCCAGACGGGGCACCAGTTGCTGGGTATGGCTGCCGCCCCCCCGAGGACTTGGCTGGTCTGTCCAGGCGCTGTGTCTGCCAAGGAGGCAAGTTTGCCCTGGTGGCCTGGGTCAGGGCAGGAGACCCCCTCAGACCGTCCGACGGGAGCAAAGTCTAAATTAGGAGTCTGAATATTGAGATCGTTTCGGGGAGGAGATGAGAAGCAGGTGGTCCTGGCTATGCATTTGTCCATCAGAACCCCCCAGGGTATGTAGAGGGTTCTGGTTCCCGGGCCCCACCCCAGAGCACCGGGCCCTGGCCCAGCGCTGACACGCCAGCAGAGTCGTGCCCTGTGTTTTGTTTTGGGGTACCTGCCGATAAGATGGTGCCCAGACGGAGCACCCCACTTAGATTCCGGGTCTAACCTGTGTTTCGTTAAAGGCCCGCGCAGGTGAGGCACCAGCAGAGCCCCTGGGGAGGCAGCGTTCTGGGCTCTGTTTGCTGGCACAGCACGGCTGTGTCGCCCGCAGCAGTGGCCAGGTCCCTGCCCCAGCGGCTCCTGCTACCATCAGCATGAACCCGTGAGCCTGCAGCCTCCTGCGGCACCTGGGCGAGCCGAGTCCCGGGGCGGTGGGTGGTGCCTTTGTCCGGTCCCCTCTGAGAGGGGAGGAGTAGCGTCGCGACTCAAGGTCTAATCCTTGTCCAGACCCTAGCAGCAGCGCAGCCACCAGGCGGCTCCCAGAATATGGAGGATGTCCCCCATCGTGGGCCTCAGTTTCCACACCCATACAATGGGCATATCGATGCTAGTAACCCTGGTGAACTTGCCTCCATCCTGGTGAGGCGGAGACGGCACAGATCTCCTTGGAGAAGCTTGGGATGCTTGGTGTGGGGTGAGGCTGCTGCTCACTGGGTCTCGGGAGACCTCCCGAGACCACCCAGGAGGCGTGCGTCTGTCCCAGCTCCCTGCAGCTGCGCCTTCTTGTGCGCGCCCCCGGGGAGGGCGCAGCTGGGGCCCCGGCAGGGGAGGGAGGCCCATGCGCCCCAGCACCTGCGCCTGCGGCTCATCACGAGGCAGCTGGGGAGCATTGTCTCCTCTGAGGACAGGACGCGGTGGGGGAAGGGCTGGCGTCTCCTGCTCTTTCCCTTTGTCCCAAGAGAGGAGGAGCGGCAGCCGCCCCCAAGCCACCTGGGCTGTGCTCCCCGCTCCTGGGGCGGCTGGGGGAGGAGCCGAGGAGCCCCCAGCCGAGGGGTTCTGACAGGTACTGGCTCCGCCCGAGTGGAGGGCGAGCCCGCTGGCAAGGGCGCCGTCCCCGCGGGGCTGGTGCGGCTGAACCCTCCCCGTGGCCCAGGNGCAGCTTGTTCAGCCCCTCGATGCCCTGTCATGTCTTCGTTCCACGGGCCCAGTAACGGGTGGGAGGAAGAAATGAATGAATTGCAGTGAAACGCTGGCACCTGGGCGTGGCGCCCGGCCCACACTGCTGCCTGCTAGGGCTCACGTCACCCTTGCCGTCCGTGTGCCGGGTGCCCAGGTGTTTCTTAGCCTCTGCATATGAGCAGCTGCGGAAACCAGGGCCGAGAACGTGGAGGAACTTGGCTGAAGTCGTCCCGTTCCCTGTGTGGACGGGGCTCCACCGCGGGCTCCCAGCCCAGCCCCGCACCCCGCTCTTTGCTGGACCGCGTCTGAGGAACACGGCCCGCAGGGACCAGGCAGGGGGAGGGTGCTGGGGCTCAGGGAGCCCCTGCCGGGCCCGCGGCGGGGCCATCCAGACGCAGCCCCGGACCCTGCAGCCTCCCGCTCCCTGCCTGGGAACGAAGGGCTTTGAGAAAGAACCCAGAAGGCCACGGGCTCCCACAAGGACCGACGGAAGGGCCAGGGCTGCGCTGGACTTTCGTGGACTCCTTCCTTCTCTTAAAAAAAAAAAATACTAAAAGTTATGTTTTGTGACCATGTTAGTATAAAGATGAATATAATCCTGGCTGGATTAAAACTGAAAATATTTTCTGTGACCCCCAAAAGCTTATGTTTTGTCTTCTGATTTTAAGAGACATTAAAACATTTTCACAGGCCCCTAAAAGTACCGGGGGCCTGAGCGCGGTGCCTGCGGACAGCTTGGCCCGGGCCCTGCCTCCCAGGCCGGAGAGCGTGCTGGACCCTCCCTGACCGGCACCTGCTTGTTAGAACGAGCTTCCCGCAGCTGAGAGCCTCCCCGCCTGCACTGGAAACACATTTCTTCACTCAACAAACATTTGATACGCCGGGGGCTTGCTGTGAGCGCTGGGGCTACGGCCTGAAGGGTTTTGCTGTCACGTCGCCCACGTTCTCGTAGGAAGGTGGGCCGCAAAGAGACCCTATGCTGCAGGTCAGGGATGAGGCTGTGAAGACAAGTTCATGGGCTCGGAGGTTCCCAGGAGGGCTTCCAGCTGCTCGCCGGATCAATGCCCACGGGTTCCCCGGCACCACCTTCCATCCCAAAGCTGCCGGGAGACGATGACACCCCACTCTGGGCCGGAGACGCATTCAGACCAGAAAACACCTGGTCGTTTGTTCCCAAGACAAAGATTGAAGCATCTCCTCTCCCTTGTAGGAGGAGAACTGGGGGCTCAGGAGCCCCCACCCCCACCCCGAGGAGACAATACGCTGTCACACTTCCTTCCCTCCAGCTGCTGCTCCCAGGCCAGGAGCGGGACCCCCTCGCCCACCCCGGGTGTCTGCTTCCGAGGCTGCCTCTCCTCGGCGTGAGCGCGTGTAGCCGTCTCCCCGATCCTCCCAGATGGGACTGAATGGAATGGCAGGGCCCTTAAAGGATTGAGGGCGTGTGTCGTCGCACCCCGGGACCAGGAGGCCGCCACCGCCCCGGCCGCTGGGGAGACCAAGCCCCCGTAAAAGCCGAGCTGGCGAGTGACCCCGCCTCCAGCACCGCGGTTGCTTCACATCCTGTTTGTCCTGAAGCCGAGCGGGAGGAGAGAGGAGGCCTTGATGACCCGGAGGCTGGGACGGGCCCTTCCAGGGCTGGGTGGGCAGCAGGCGGGTGTCACCGGGTTCGCCGTGTTCTCACCTGCCACGTATGCCCTGGGCCATCGAGGCAAGTGGCTGGAATGAATGTGTTCCGCACGGTCCACAAAGAGCATCCTTGCGCCGTGGCCTCCGCAGGCCTGGGAAACGAAGCCGCGGGAAAACCAGGATGCCGCCTCCTGCGACCCGGCCGCGCTCTCCTCTCCTGCGAGGCCCCCTGTNCCCGCCCCCCATGCCTCGGCGAGCCCTCCCCTGCTGTTTGAGGCCCCGCATGCCGCCCACATCCGTGCCCGGGCAATCTCTCCTTCCTGCGTTTCCGCCTACCCGGACTCAGCGGTCTGGTGATTAAGTTCCTGGCTGTGAGGCAGCATCCCCATCCGTAAGTGTGGGGCCCGGGGGCCTCCCGGAGGGGCAGCGCGCGGCTCGGGCTCGCTGGGTGCCTGGCGCACAGCAAACGCGCAGGAAGGATTGGTTCTCGTCTTTGTCGTGAGCCAGCGACGCGGAGAACCCGCTGCGTCGGGAATGCAGTCAGTGGCAGGTAATAGACAGTGAAAGTGTCTTGTCTTGGGGGGGGTGGGATGGCCTCCTTTACGCGTCTGGGATGTGAGGGGGCGGGGCCGGCGAGAGCTGATGTCAGGGACTTGGCCAGTGAAGTACCTACCGAGTGCCGGTGAAGAACCAGATCTAACTGTTCTAGGCTTCGTGGCCAGAGATCTCTGTCACAGCCCCTCCCCTGCCATTAGAGCATCGAAACAGGTGCCCGATAGGAGGTGGACGGAAGACGAGCAGGCCTAGAAAGTAGAGTTTCTCTACCTTGGCACTATTTTGTTTTTAATTTTAAAATTTTATTTATTTCTTAAAGCATTTTTTTAAATGTTTATTTTTGAGAGTCAGTGCGAGTGGGGGAGGGGCAGAGAGACAGGGAGACACAGAATCTGAAGGAGCTCCAGGCTCTGAGCTGTCAGCACAGAGCCCGACGCGGGGCTCGAACCCACGAACCGTGAGATCATGACCTGAGCCGAAGTCGGATGCTTAAACGACTGAGCCCCCAGGCGCCCCTCCCGCTTGGCGCTGGTGACATTTCCGCTAGATCCTCCTCTGTTGGGTCATCCTGACGACTGTATGATGTTTAGCGTCCCTGGCGCCTCCCCAGAAGCACCTCCTCAAGGTGCAAAAACCAAAACACGTCTGCAGACACTGACACGTGTCCCTGGGAAGCGGGGCGTCGCCGGTGCCGACACGGAGATAAAAGGCAGCACGGGGCCCCCGGGGATGCCCTGCCCCCGACAGAAGCCATGTCCGCTCCGTGTACGAGGAATGTCTGTTTTACCATATGCTAGTTTAACACCTAGAATTTAAAAAACCCAAAAAACAAGAACAGAAGTAAAACACCCCACAAAGAGGCCAGCCGGGCGCTCTGCGAAAGAAGAAGCCGGCAAAGATGTCACCTGGAACCGACAGCTGCCCGTCGGGTGGACCGGACCCTCCGCCACCCCGTTTGCTGTGGAGGATCAGTTACCATTGCACGTCGGGAAAACCTTCTCCCCTAACTTGAGGAGCACCTCTTGGCAGATTAAAATACAGGACACTCCGTTAAATTTGAACTTCAGATAGAAAAACAATAATTACTCCGCGTAAGTATGTCCCGCACGCCGCAAACATTCTCATTTATCTGAAATTCAGATTAAGCCAGGCATCCTGTGTTTTTATTTGCAGCATCTGCAGCCCTGGGCTGGGGCACATCTGCAGGTGTTTGTTTGGTTTAACCTATTAACGCTTAGCTACACTCTGCATCTTTTCCAACTTCCCTGAAGATACAGACCTTATGGTTAAAGTATCAGGTGTCTCTTTCCTCCCTGCCTGGGACCAGTTATGTCCCCTACCCCCCACCCCCGCCGGGTGTACGTGGCCTCACTGCGGATCCAGTGCAACTCGCCCTGGACATTTAGAAACAAACGATCCAAACGAGTACTTGCACGTGTGCGTGCTAAGTGAAGCCAGTATACCATAAAATATAGTGCCATAAAATGAGATCGAATTCTTTCCCTAGACCACTGGCGTGTCCTGTCCTTCGTGAAAACCTTTCTCGGCCCTTTTGCGGGGACATTAAAATAAAAATAAACTTTCCGCATGCACATACCCACATAGGTTGGGCATTGTCGGGACCCGGGAGGGGCCCCCGGGGCACCTCTGCCATCCCGTGGTGTCCCCCCGCTGGCCTGAGCGCCTGCTGCCGTGGTCCATGTGAACGTGCTTTGGCCGGTCTCGAGCCCTGTCCTGAGCCGGGACCGTGAGTGGAGGGGACCACCCTGCCCTGAGTCGCTGGGCTTGGAGGGCAGCGAGATGTGTGTGGGGCCCAGAGAGGCCCGGGGCTCTGTTCCAGATCACCACTCGCCCTGCACTCCCACCTGAGTGGGCCTCTCACCCCAGAGGCCTGGCTGGGTCCCCCTCTCCAGACCCTGCGTGGCTGCCGTCGTGCCTAGAATGTGATCCAGAGCCCCCGCGAGGCCCCCGGCGACCCAGCCTCGTCCCCGGGCCGCCTCCCTCCCTCTCCAGACCCCCTGCCCTCATCCCTGTTTTTTTTTTTTTAAATGTTTTGTTGTTGTTTTTGTTTTTACTTATTTTGAGAGAGAGAGTGGGGAAGGGCAGAGAGAGAGGGAGGCTGAGAATCCCAAGCAGGCTCCAAGCTGTTAGCGCATAGCCCAATGCGGGGCTTGAACTCACGAACCGTGAGCTCATGACCTGCGCTGAAATCAAGAGTCGGATGCTCAACGGACTGAGCCCCCGGTGCCCCTCCTCCCTGTCCTTCAGACCTGGACTTGGCATTTCCTGTTCCCTCTGCTGGGAACATCCCTCCCCAGCACCCCTGTGGCTACGAAGCCTTCCCTGACCTGTCCCCATTGTCCCTGTCCTCACCACCCCCGAGCTTGTCTCCCTCCCTGGTGGGACCCCGGGGGGCTGATCTGGCTCACTCTCCGCCTGCACCCAGCGCCGGGCCCGGCATACAGTAGGCGTCCATCAGCAGTTGACGAATGAACTAGTGAGTCAGCACCGAAGTGGCTGTCGCAGCCGGGAACCCGTAACGTAAATGTCCATGGGCAGGACGCGATGAGGTGAAGGCATTTTCAGATGTGAGGCTCCTCTGTGGCCAGGAGGGGTGAGGTCAGCACATCTCATTGATGTGGAAAGACGTCTACAGTATATTGCGCAAAAACCAGGTTTAGATGAGACAGCAGTAACAGGACAGTCCCCATTACGAGGAATTGCGCACACTCATTTCTGTAGACGCACGTGTGTGCGGCTCAGACTAAACAGTCACGGGTGTTTATTCATCTTGGTGGTTGGGGCCAGAGGGAAGCTTCAGGACTGGTTTGATCCAGTGGCTCAGTGATATCACCAGACATTCCGTGTCCGTCTGCTCTTCCCTCCAGCAGGTCAGCCCCATTAGCAGGTGTAATCCACTTGTGGTTTCTAACTGGTGGCCACTTCTGGGGCTCCATCCATTCCTCCTCCCACAATCTTGTCCGGGGACTTTTCTGGGAAAGAAACCTCCAGGGCACCTCTCTTCCATTCATTGGCCAAGTTGGGTCATGTGCCTGTCCCTGAGCCAATCATTGCAGCTGGAGGATTAGTTGTGGTCTCTGAGGACCCCCTCTGAGGTACAGCTGCAGAAATGAAAATTGGGGCAGGGGTGCCAGGGAAAGGAGACATGGGTGTGATAAATGGCATCACCCCCATTTTACACATGAGGAAACGGAGGCCCCAGCATGCAACTTTACCTCTCTCGGCTTGCACAGGGTGGTCAGGGGCAGCTGTGGGTTTAAACACCCCCCGCCAAGACCCTCTTCTTTCCCCTCTGTCTGCCCATTTCTCAGCTGAGGCTGTGGGTCCCTGGCCGTGCTGACCGCCACGAGAGCGAGCCAGACCCCCTCCCTCAGCGCCGCACAGACGTCTCCCGGTGCGTGGGTTTACTGGCTCTGGATCGGCATCAGGTTCTCAGGCGAGGCATTTTTACTTTGCCCTAAAAGCCTTGCAGGTGGGGGTGGGGGCAAAATACAATTCCTAGGGGCTCGGCTTTAATGGTTCCTTTTATAGAATCGTTCGAATTATAAATGCATGAACTCGAGGAAACCCTGCTGAAGAATGCAGGAAAGCCGGGCCGTTTAAAGGGGCTGAGGTAAAACAGTGGTGGGCGGGGGAAGTTTGCTCTTTTAAACACTAGCTGTTAAAAAACCAAAGCGAACCCCCCGGTGCCGATCTGGTCCCTGAGAGGCCGGGTTTCCTGGCTGCGGCCCGTCTGGGGGGCTCCCGGTGAAGTTAGTTCCAGATGTGGACGGGCCCGGGCCCTCCGGGGGCCCCGCTTTCCCTCGCCTCCGGCTCCCCTCGCCTAACCCTGCGCGTTTCTGTCCAGGGTACGCAGCCTGGGCTCAGATTCTGCTCTCTCCCCCGAGCTGGGTGGCCTTGGCCAGGTTGTTCTGCCTCTCTGAGCTCTTCCCTCGTGAGGGAGATGGGCTTTCTCTGCCCCGTCTCTCGCTTTATCTTTCTTTGGAATGCACACCGACCACCGCCAATGAATGGACATCAGTGCACACTGGCCGGTGGCCTCGCCTGGTCTCGGCTTGCCTGCGACTGCACACCCGGCAGCGACTGCTCCGTCTGCCTTCCCCTGTCTGCCTCCAGGACCCCATTTCCTCAGT
>NW_027532250.1:1556642-1582428 GCF_008692635.1 Crocuta crocuta
CCTCAGGGTGCCCTCCCTCCCCCTGCCCACGCTTCTTCCAGATCCTTCTAACCGGGCCCCCCTTATCAGCTCTTACTGTCCTCTCCGTGCCAGAGACAGGGTGCCAGGCTCGGCTGTCGTAACGCTTGTCCAGCCACACGCCATCCCGGGTGAGCTCCTCGCTGCCACCCCGCCCTGAGCCAACGTTTCTTGGGCGCTGCCGGTACCGCAGAGCTCTGCCCTGAGAAGCGTCTGTATGTGGCAGAGGCGGGACTTGAACCCGGGATGCCTGGCGCCGGCCAGAGCACGTTTGGCCCCAGGTCCGTCTCTCTCCCAGATGGGGAGCCGCACCCAGGCCGGGACATCCTGCTGCCCGCCGGCCAGCTTCCCTCCCACGCCAGGTGGGCATCGCAGACATCGGTCCTTCCCACGTCAGGGGCGGGTCCCCGCCGTCTCACCCCCGCTCTGTCCAGTCCCTCAGCAAATTCTGTCGGTTGAGTCTTTCACAGTATATCGGGATCTGCTGTTTGCCAGCTCTGCAGGGACTCCAGTTATGGGACCGTTGGGCAAGACCGGGAAGGGGGAGGGGCACGTCCCTGTACGTTTTCTTCTGCAACTTCCTGTGAATCTGTATAATTATTTCAAACCGAAACACTAAAAATGAATTCCAAAGATGGACTTGAAAACGGAACCATTGGGNTGCCCAGTGTGGTTTTTTGATGATGGGAAAGAGGCTTCGAAGTGCTTTTTATCAGAATTTCATGTAATAAACCTTCAGGCTTGGTTTCTTTAGTTCCTCCCCCTCCCCCCTCCCCAGCCCCCCCAGGACACCTGGGCTGCTCTGCTCCACCCTGCTCAGCTCCAGCACCCCGTGGCAACCGCCTCGTCTCCTGGGGCTGCTGGGAGGCCCCAAACTGGGCGGCTTGAAACCGCAGGCCTCACCTGCCTAAAGTCTGCAGGCCGGAGGCCCCGAGACACATGCCCCTGCGTGCCTGTCCCAGCGTGTGGTGGCTCCTGCTGTCCTTTCGTGCCCCCCTCTGGGAACATGTGTGTCAGTGTCTCTGTGTCTTCATGTGGCCTTTGTCTAAGGACACCCTTGAATCCCCTGTGACGTTATCCTAACTGATTACATCCGCAAAGATGCTGTTTTTAGTAGTCACATCCTGAGGTTCTGGGTGGACTTGAATTCGGCAGGGGGAGAGGGGACACTGACTCCGTAGACACGGTGGCAGGACCCTGCCTTGCCTGGGCTCCTGAGCGCCCCCCATGATTTATCCCCTGCTTCCCCCCAGGCTGTGCTCCAGCCAGCGGCCAGTGTCCTCACTGCTCCTTGAGCGCACGCACCTCGCTCCCACTCCAAGCATTCGCCATGGCAGTGCCCTCTGCCCAGATGCCCGTCCCCAGATAGCCACCTGCCTCCCTCCCTCACTGTGACGCCGTCCCCTGCTCAGACGGCCCCTCCGTGCGTAGGGCGGCAGTCACCAGGGCTGCGAGCCGCAGGCCCCACCGTCCGTGGGCAAGCAGGCTTCTCCCACCTCTTGAAATTAGGCAGATCATGGGGCACCTGGGTGGCTCAGTCGGTAGAGCGTCCCACTTCGGCTCAGGTCATGATCTCGCTTGGTCTGTGAGTTCAAGGCCCGTGTCGGGCTCTGTGCTGACAGCTCGGAGCCTGAAGCCTGTTTCGGATTCTGTTTCTTCCTCTCTCTCTGCCCCTCCCTTGCTTATGATCTGTCTCTTTCTCTCTCTGAAAAATAAATAAAGATTAAAAAAAAAAATCAGGTGGATCACATGACTTGCTTTGGCCAAAAATGTAAGTGCCACTTCCAGGAGCCCAAGACCTGCAAACCTCAGCCCGTCTCTGGTTTCCTGCGCACAGGCTCCCCGCCTGCCCCGCCTGCCGGCACACCCAGAGGACAGGAGGTTCCCTGCTATGATCCAGGCTCCTGAACAACCTGGCAGAGAGTAACCGCTGAATGGATACTTGCCGGGTGGACAGATAACTGATGCGTGAAGAAGCTGGGAGGCGCGAATGAAACCGCGTCTGTGCAGCGCCTCCCCATCACCGCTTCTCCCCTAATTGACCTTCTGTGCATTTGGCTGCTTCCGGTCTAGGGCAGAGCATCAACCCCAAGTTGGCGGGCCTGATCGGGCGGCATGGGCCCCAGAACAAGCAGCCCTTCATGGTGGCCTTCTTCAAGGCCACGGAGGTCCACCTTCGCAGCGCCCGCTCCACGGGGGGCAAGCAGCGCAGCCAGAACCGCTCCAAGACGCCCAAGAGCCAGGAAGCCCTGCGGGTGGCCAACGTCGCAGGTACGCCCGGGGCGGGAGGCCCACGGCGCAGGTGCGCCCGGGGCGGGAGGGTTCATGTGCAGACCCTGAGGCACCCACAGGCCGCGGCACGACCCCCCCGTTCATTACAGTGCTCAGCAAATGAGCCTGGAGCCAATGCAGCAGGAAGCAAACCCACAAAATCCCATCTTGCACAGATCTCACCGCCTTAACTGTATAAAGTAAGAAGTTCATGCAGAAATGCACGTAGCAACACGTTAGTGTAACAAGATGCCAGTCACGTAAATTTCCAAGCAGACAGAATAATGGCCACAAATAAATGAAGGAGAACCCTGAAAACATGCAGAGGGGAAGACACCACCCCAACATCCCAGGAAGGCCGCTCCTTGGGAGAGCAAAGGAAGAGAAACTGGGAGAGTTTGCTGTGCCTTTAATTTTATTTCTTCAAGTGAAAAATATTTGACACTCGTGGCTGATTTTACTACTTGTTAAACAGGGGCGGTAATGGGGTTTTTTGGTACGTTATTTGGGATACTTTTAATGTTGTTTGAAGTGTTATAAGTAAAAAAAATGAGCATTAACCCTTTCCATGTATTTTGAGGGGTACTTTTAGGTTCATTGAAACGTTGCATTATTCTAAGTAAGCACAAATTAAAAATAAAGGGAACATTTTCACAGCAAGCAATTCAGAGAGTACTAGAAATCCTGAAGGTAGTGCATCCTGCAAAGGAAACTTCCAGGGGGTGCAACATTCGTGTACTTCCAGGGTGCCTGGCGTCCTGTGGTTCCTGAGGCTCTGAGGAGGTCGGCTTCCCATTTTATAGCGGGAGCAAAAGTGGAGCCCAGAGAGGTTAAGTCACTTGTCCAGAAGTGCACAGTGTGAGTGTCAGCCCTGGGATTTGACCTGTCGATTTTGCTGGGAGGCATCTGCCTCTGCTTGAGGAGCTTTGGTTCCTCCGACAGGCGTGTTCTGTGCTGACAGCTCACCAGGTGCTCGTGCGGCCCAGGGCCTGGCTGGGATACGGGCCCTTTCCCTACGGGCCGATCAGGCAACAGGCTGGGGGTGGCATCTGGTGGCCTGGGGTTGCTGGGGTGGGTTTTGGGGCTGGGCTGCCCTGGACCGGCCTCTTCAGCGCTGTGGACGCCTGCGGCCTGCCTGCCCACACCCTGGCCCGTGCCACGTTCTCCTGCGTCGCGAGTTAGTGAAAGATGCACCCGGATTTCCCCCCGGAGTCAAAAGAAAATTGCAAATCGATTAAGTTCCCCAGCAACCATGTTCCCAGTGGGCTGTAGGAATGGTCAACCAGACCCGAGGAGCCCAGCTCGTGCCCTGCCCCCTCACCTCGGCCAGGGCGCTGCTGCCCGAGGGCTCCTCAGGGAGCTGCTGGCAGAATAATGTCCCCTCACCCCCAGGCCTCCGATGTCCTTGCCCTTTATTCACTAGAACTGGTGAATATGGGACCTTACGTGGCAAAGGGGGCTGAGGCTGCCGATGGAATCCAGGCTGCTGATCAGCGGACCTAAGATAGAGAGGCGTGGACTGTCGGGTGGGCCCAGGGTTGTGCTGTGATCACGTGGGTCCTTAAGGCAGGGGACTCTCTCCTCGCGTGGGGTCAGAGGGGCGGCGAGGCGTGATGTCGCTGGCTTTGAAGTTGGAGGCGGGGTGCGGGGCACAAGTGGGGGGTGCGGGCTTCGCGAAGCTGGAAGAGACGAGGAAATGGGCGGCCCCTGAGCGTCTGGCGCCCTGGATTTGGCCTGTGTCGCACTCGGGGCTGTGGCGCTAGTTCCACAGCGGTGCTGTTTTCAGCCGCCGTGTTTGCAGGGCGGCCGACGCAGCAGCCGGGCGAGCCGGAACGCGTCCCCCCGAGGCCACCGCAGGGCTCCGGGTGGGCTGCGAGGCAGCGCAGGGCCTGCAGCAGGGACCAGCCTGCCCGCTGCGTGGGGCGCAGCTCGTCGGCTCTGCGGGCTCCTGGCCGGGAGATGCATGCGTGGGGGACACGGCGGTCGTCACAAATAGGGTGGCTGGGTGGCAGAGCGGCCTCGAGCCCCAGGTTCACTCCATGTTGTCACCGGCTTCTTTGGCCTCACAGAGCCAGTTTTTTAATGCCTGTTGATTCTCCTCGAAGAAGAAAGGAACGGTCGCTGTGGCTGGTAAAGCTTCTCGAGTCGGGGCTCCTGCCCCCAGGGTCCCCGGAGTTTGTGCGCAGGGATTCGCAGGGAATGTTTTCTGGCAGTTGGATCCATCCTTTTTCAGGCTTCTCAGAAGGGCCTGTAATGCCCCCTAATGAAAATCCAACAACGGGGCGCCTGGGGGCTCAGTCGGTTAAGCATCCGACTTCAGCTCAGGTCACGATCTCATGGTTATGAGGTTCGAGCCCCGCGTCGGGCTCTGTGCTGACAGCTTGGAGCCTGGAGCTGCTTCGGATTCTGTGTCTCCCTCTCTCTCTGCCCCTCCCCCACTCACATTCTGTCTCACTCAAAAATAAATAAACATTAAAAAATAAAAATAAAAAAATCCAACAACTGAATCCCCTAATTTGCATTGGAAACCTCCTCCATGCTGGCCCTGGGGACTGGGGTTTGGTGGGGAAAGTCCAGCCTCGGGATTTGGGCGAGACTACAGGTGGCTGTCACTCCCCAGGCACACTTAACTGACAGGCCTGAGAGGCAGGGGACGGGGACTGGGGATGGACACCTCGGGGGAGGGGGGGTCAGAGAAGACAGCCCCCCGACTGCTTTGGGACCAGCAGGTGCCCATGAGGCCTGGCTGGGTCGGCTGGACCAGGGTGACCCAGGCAGCAGGCACACAGACTCACAGCAGGTGACAGGGTGGGTCTGTGGGGGGAGAGAGGCCGAGGGGGCTGGGGCAGGGGAGGGCGGGGCTGGCAAGGTGAGCCAGACCAGGAGTCCCCTCGGGAGCCGCATCTGGAGTCTGAACTTCATCCAAAGCAAATTTGGAAGACTGGGCAGAGTTTTAAGCTGTGGTGTGGGGGAGGGGCAATCGGATGATCGTTCTGGCTGCTCTGAGGAGGGCGGGAGCCCGGTGGGGGGCCAGAGTGGGGACCCTTGTTAGATGTCTTTCCACACCAGCCAGGCAGGAGGCTCGGAACCCGGTGTCCTGGAGGTCTATCAGGTGTACCCCGGGAGTGAAGGAAGAGGGACCAGGCCCCGAAGTCTTAGAGTTTCACACCCGATTTCCCCCACTGTATCCTCGCCAAACACTCATTGGGTCCCCACTTACATAACCCCCAGGACGGGGCTCTCACTACCTCACATGGCAGCTTCTCTAGCTTCCTTGGGGTCTGCCTCCTTCCCGGGGCTTTCTACTTCCTGGCCCTTTTGGAAATTCATCTAAACCCTTCCTGGACATTTTATTTTTAAAAAGTAGCAAGGTCTTACCCCCGCTGCTCCCCCCCCAACAGGCTGAGTAAACCAGAATGTCTGAATGTGTGAGCACACACACACACGTGCCCTTTCAAAGTGCTTGACCCCACGTGCTGGGTTGGGAATCTTCTAGAGCCGTATAGAANAGCTTTCTCTGCTGCAGGCTAATCCCACCCCCCACCCCCACCCCCAGAGCCTCCTACTGCTCTTAGAGGGTGTGGCTGGGGATGGAGAGGGGTCCCTTGCCTTCCTTTCACTGCCTTCTCCCAAACCCCCTTGGTAACAAGGCAGCTTCACCAGATGATCTGTGGGGGTTGTAACTTGTCAGCTGCTCAGGCAGGGGCTGGTGGAGGCGGGGGAAGGGGCTGTGTGGGCAGGGGGGGTGGGTAGGGTGGGGACAGGGGAGTCGGGAGTCCTTTCTTCCTGTCCCAGCCTTTCTGTTCACACGAGGTCATCTTGAAGCAGGACGTCTGACCGCTCTCTCCCAGAGCAGCCCGGTGATCCCAGGAGGCGTCTGGGTGTCTGGTGGCAGGGCCGGTGCCCACCCCCCTCCCCACACCTGCAGGCAGCCTCACACACGGCTCGCAGCCTTGGTCTGTTGGGCCTTGGGTTTCAACATGAAGCCAAGTACTATTGCTTTGCTTCCAGACGGGATCGGGCAAAGTGGCCCTCAGGCCCATCGTCGCCCTGCCTCTGCTCACGGCAGACATTACTAATCAATGCTGGCACCTTCTCACTGAGCCTCACATAGCTTCAGATCCTTTTTCACTCAGGACTTCAAGCAGCCAGCGATGTTGGCGCTCAACACAAAGTTTCTTTGCCACGGGGTGTCCCAGGTTCACGTGCTCAGTCCTCTGTCTTGTTCCGGCTGCTCCACACATCACTGGGCTGAGGGGAGGCTCCTCCTCCCTCCCCTCTACCTCCCACCTCCCTACAGGGAAGGCGGACATGGAGGCCTGTGCACTGAAGTCTCTGCCTGAGGCCACAGGCATTGCCACAGCGGTGGAGGCCACTTTGGATTTCCGCTCAGTGCATTCCAGACGGTATTGTGAATACTCTGGTCGATTTTCTTGGGCTGTTGCCTTGACCTTGACGTTCACATGTTGAATGCCACCTGCCCTCCAGAGGACTCCTGTAGCTGGTTCCTTCTCTCAGCCTTTCCGGCTGCTGGGCCCAGAGGTGGGGGGAGCCCCTGGCCCCCCATTCCCGCTCTGCCCTCCCAGCACCCGTTGGGGCTCAGTCAGCAAGTCTGCCCCCTCCCCACTGCCTGCTGCTGAGCCCCGGTCATACCTCCCCGTTCCTGGCAGGTTCTAGTGCCTGTCAGCCGCTACTGCTGTCAGGGTTCTCGCTGACCTTGGCCGTCACGGAGGGCACCCTCCTCTCCATTCCTCTGCGTCCTCGCCCTGGAATGCGCCTCCTGTGGAAGCCGCTCGGGCTGCTCTCACTCCCTTTTGGTTCTTACGCAAATACGGCTTCCTCCCAAGGGCCTTCTGTTAGGGCGCCCGCCACCCGGCCCCCGCGGCACACTCGCCTCCTACTTTGCTGTTCTTCTCGACGGGGCATCATTTATGCTGACCTGTTGATATATTAGGTGTCTCGGTCGCTGGAAGACATATGTCCCCGGGGCAGGGCTTTGCTTCGTTTGCACCTGTAGCTCTAATGCCTGAAACTGCATCTGCAGACCAGTAAACGGACAGTAACGGTTTGCACAAGTGAATGAATGAGTGAATGAATGAATGAGGCAGCAGGTGACCGGGTAGTGAGNAATTCAATCCAGTTTTTCTCGTTGGTTTGTAAATCATTAAAAATTGCTTTCCTGGGGGCGGTGGGGGGGGGGCGCCTGGGTGGCTCAGTCGATTGAGCGTCCGACTTCAGCTCAGGTCATGATCTCACGGTTCATGGGTTCGAGCCCCGCGTCGGACTCTGCTGACAGATCAGAGCCTGGAGGCTGCCTCAGATTCTGTGTCTCCCTCTCTCTCTGCCCCTCCCCTGCTTGCACTGTCTCTGTCTCTCAAAAATAAATAACCATTAAAAAAATTGCTTTCCTGGACACCTGGGGAGCTCAGTCAGTCAAGCTCCCGACTCTTGGTTTTGGCTCAGGTCATGATCTCACCGTGTGTGAGTTCGAGCCCCAAGTCGGGCTCCACATGCTGCCGGATTGGGATTCCCTCCCTCCCCCTCTCTCTGACCTTCCTCTATGCTCATTCTTTCTCTCATTCTCTCAGAATAAATCAATAAACTATAAAAAATTAAAACATACAAATTGCTTTCCTGAACTATAAAGACATGTGTAAAATCAGGACTATTCACAGAAGCTGATGGACGTGAGAGTTGCATGTGATTGAAGCCGTCCAGCCGTGAGCTTGTGCTCATCACCCAGGCATTTCCAGAAAGCCTGTTGGAGACCATCTTCTGAGTGCTGTGCCCTCTGTCGCCCCCCTGCCTGCCCTCTCCTCCTCGACCCCATTCTTCCTTCTCTTTCCCCTTCCCGCCCTCACTCCCGCCCCCTCCATTTCATTTCAGATTTGCCCTCAGCCTCGGGGAAGCGCAGGTGGCTGTAAGGTCAGGTGTTGAGGACAGCGTACAGGCTAGCAGGTGTCTGAGGGGGTTTCCCGACGTGCTGGGTGCAGTTGCCCCATGTGGCTACCTCCACAGCTATCGCACCCATTTCCCAGATGGGGAAGTTGAGGTCCAGGGAAGGGAATTCAGTGATACTCTTTTTATCTTACTATTTCTCATAAGCCTGGAAGCCACACAGAGAGAATTCTCGTGAATCAGGAGAGCAGAAAACTGATGGTCGTTTCACTTCTTGCCAAACACGGTGTGTCATTGGGTTTGGAGGAAACAGTCATTCACTCCAGACGGCGGAAGGGTGTGTGTGTGAGTGAAGTTTGTGTGTAGTTTTTTTAAAATTATGATTTAAATCCAAGCTAGTTAACATACAGCGTAGTCCTGGTGTCAGGAGGGGAGCCTTCCCTCGCAGGCGGGCCAGAGGGATAGTCATCCGTCGCTGAGAGCCCAGTGTTGTGCGGAACGGACTGGAATGTGCCGGCCTCCCCAGAGGGCCCCGTCTCGTCTGCGGACCAGGAGCCCCAGGTCTGGGAGAACAAGGATCTGAGTCCAGAGCTGGTGCGGCCCCAACCCCTTACCTGGTCCACACCCACTGGTCAGACTCCACCTGAGAGCTGGTGTGCCCTGGGGTCTACACCTCTAGGGTCTATACCCGGGCTCCCGCTGACTACCACCTCCACACTGGGATGCACCTTCCCAGGCAGGGCCCATCCGGTGGTTGGGCTGCAAGCCTCAGAAGCACAGATTGCGCAGCCTCAGCCGCGGGGAAGCCGTCGGCTCGGAGTGCCGGGCTTGGGTGGCCGTGAGCGCTGGGTGACCCGGGAAGCCAACAACAGTGAAAGCCCTGGCCTTTGTCCTTGCCCTTCTGTGTTCAGGGCTGACCTCTCCTCAAGGCTGTGGCTGCTGTAGCCATCAGGCTTCACTTCTCTTCTGTTCCCAGGCGACAGGGAAAGAGCAGAGCATCATAGCCCGTGGGTCTTTCTTAGGAAACTTCTTCCAGAAGCCCCAGCATGCTTCCATCCGCGTCCTGTCGGCTTGGATGGGGCCATTCGCTCTCACCTGAACCAGTCCTCACTCTCAGAGCTGGTGAGCTCAGTCCTGGGTTCTGAACCAGGCCCGGGGCAGCCATGAGCACCCGAGGCCACCAGGAGGGCCACCCTCCTGGCCTCTGAGAGGCCTGACCAGGCCTGGGGAACTGGGTGCATCTGGTAGCCCCCCAAGTGTGGGTCAGGTGAGCAGGCAGCCCCGATTTGTCTCTTCTCCAGCCTCCAGGGAGATCTCCTGTGTCCCTCGCCCCCCGGCGTTCATTTCCTTCTGGGACACTTAGGCCCAGAGGGGTCACAGCAGTGACAGAAGCTGAGGCTCGAAACTCTCCTTTAGCTGTGCGTTAATTACACAAACCCTGGTGAACCCGGGGCGCTGGGAATCCGACAGGGACCTTACAAGACCCTTTTGAAGGGACGACATTCAAACGGGCTTGACTATCACATAGATCCAGACATACAAAGATTAGAAGAGACTTTTCAGGTACGGAAAACAGCAAGTGCAAAGGCCCTGAGGTAGACAGGCTTGGTGTTACGTTCACAGCACAGAGAGAAGGCTCGTGTGATTAGAGCTTAGTGGCGGGTGGTTTCGGAATCAGGGTCACTTAGGGCCTTGCGGGCCAAGGACAGGGGTGAGGTGTTGCTCTAAGCATGCTAGGAAGTTTTAGGTGGAGAGAGACAAGGCATGGTAAGGGGAAAGCAAGGATTCCTGTGGCTGCAGGATAGAAGATTATGCAGTAGCAACAGTGTGTGTGTGTGTGTGTGTGTGTGTGTGTGTGTGTGTGTGTGTGTGAGAGAGAGAGAGACAGAGACAGAGAGAGAGACAGAGAGAGAGAGAGAGAGAAGGCCAGGGCTTTCTACATGTTTATAAATGCTCAAGCCCTAGCCCAAATGCCAGCAAACCTCACATACTTCTGGAAAACCCCAGTGCAGAATTCTTACTCCTCAGAGCAACCTCTATAGTGTGTTTTTCTGGGCGGTCAGTGGGGTCTGACTTGCTGCCCTCTCATTCCTTCCTGGGGGCGGGGGCTTTGTCCCAGGCCCTGTCTGCGCCCCCTCGGACCCTTCCTGGGGGGCTGAGCCCCACAAGGTGGGTTGGGCTCAGGGAGGCCGTAGTTTGGTTCCTGTAGGGAATCTGGGCACGTGTCTACACCTAAACAACACATGCGTACAAAAAAAACCCAGTGTCCACAGAAGGGTCCAGAGCGTGGCAGGAGCTGAGACGGCACGAGAGGCGCGGGGACGTGGGCACCTCTCACGTCGGCCGTTTGTCGGGGACGGAAGTGAGTTTGGAGGCTGCAGGTGCTCGAACAACGTTTGCGTCCCAAGGTCACCTTCGAGCTTTCGGAGTCTGCCTGTGCTCACGCCGTTGCCTTAGACCGAAGGACCTTTAATAAGAGCCTGTGTTTCCTCTCCTCCCCACCCCCTGCCCTGCACCTCCGCTTCCTGTCAATGCAGAAAACAGCAGCAGTGACCAGAGACAGGCCTGTAAGAAGCACGAGCTGTACGTCAGCTTCCGAGACCTGGGTTGGCAGGTAAGGGCTTCCCCGTGCGCCCCCCAGGGCGGTCAGGGCTGTGTCCCACATGTTCAGGGGGTCACGTCACGTTCCTCACCTACTTCTCCTACGACTCTGGTGTCGAGTGCCCTAACCAGGGTAGAGAACTCGGGGCGAGGATGCAGGCCTCCCTCATGAAGTCCAGGAGCACAGATGGAGTCAAGCTGGAACCAGGAACCTGAGCGCTTTGGACTCTGAGCCCCGTCCCCCCCGCAAACTGCATTTCCATCCTGCGGCTGGTGCTTCTCCCCGAGGTGGCGGAGCCTGTGTGCGCGAATGCAGCTGCGGGGAGGGCTGGCTCCCGCCTCCTGCCCCGTCTGCCCCTCCTTCCCCTTCCATGACTCAGTTCCCCGGGGGCGGGGAGTCGACTGAGGCAGCTGGGGTCAGGGTCAGGGTCAGGGTCCTGAACCAGTCAGCTGTTCGGGGGATAAGATCACGTCAGGACGGTGACTGCTCCCTCTAGAACCACCCGGATGGACTGGGGTGAAGGGCAGGGGGTGAGTCCTGGCCCGGGCATGAGGGTCGCGCACTCTCATGATTGTGTACGAGCATCTGCGGCATTCTGGGTGCCCGTCCGGGCAGTGGAGGTGCAGCCGTGAGTGTCTGCCGCGTGCCCGCCCGCGTGGAGCGCAGCTGTCCCTGACGGGGCGCTGAGATCACCGAGGCCACCATGTTTGTTCTCGCCGCAGTGAACTGTGGTTCCGTGGGGGAGCCTAGATTCTTCCTTGGGGGTCCCGCCCAAGTGCACCGCAAGGCACCGGCCCCCAGCCTGCGCGGAGCCCTCCCCCGCATCTGTCCTCGTAGTCTCGGCCCCCGTGCTCCACGGGCACCCGGCCCTGCACCCTGGACTCCAGCTTCCTCTGCGGGCAGAGTCCGTGCACCTGAGTCGGGGGTGGGTGGGTATCGCTGGGTGAGCACTGCTGCGCCGACCCGACCTTAACCAAGCCGCTCGCGTGTGCCTGGTGGCTGGCCGGCTCGGCCACGCTGTCGTCTATCTATTCTCGCCGTGGAGGGTTCGCAGTCTCTCCCCCACATGGATGATGAGAAATGGACATTTTGCTGGAAGCAGAACGCCAGCGAGTCACCACCCAGTAGCACCAAAGTTCATGTCACCTTGGTCGCGCTTCTCTGTGTCACCTCCCAATAAAGCCGCGCAAGCACCCGTTCCCGGCTCAGCCCGGCCCCCGGTGGCCTTTCCTTCTCTCTGCGTTCAGCTGGGACTGTGAAAGCGAGTCACCTGGACGCCCGGCTGCCCTGGACGGCGGGAGCCGTGTCTGATGTCTGGGAGCGCGGCGCGTGGGCCGCCGGAGGGGCCTTGGGCGCGGAGGGTAGTGGGCCAGACGGGGCTCACCCCCCTGATTTGCCCTCTCCCCGCAGGACTGGATCATCGCCCCTGAAGGCTACGCCGCCTACTACTGCGAGGGCGAGTGCGCCTTCCCGCTGAACTCCTACATGAACGCCACCAACCACGCCATCGTGCAGACGCTGGTGAGTGCGCCCACCCCGCGCTCCCCAGCTGGGGCCCTCATCCTGTCTGGGCCCCTTCCTCCGTAAAAAGAAAAAATTAAAAATGTTTTTGATTTTGACAACAGCATCAGCAAAGCAATGTGTCGTATCCGACCCTAAAGTTCGTGCATTTCTTCTGATTTTGAAAGAAGTCAGAACAGTTTCATGGGCTCCTAAGGCATCTTGGACAGTGGTCACCATGCCGCGCGGTGACGTCGGCCCTGGCCCCGCCTCTGTCCGGGGCACTGTTCCTGCTTGTCGCGTGTCTACTCCACATGCACAGGCGTCCCCCGACCCCCCAGATCCGAGCCTCCTCGGCTTCAGGCCAGCTTGAGAGCCTGTCCCCTCCCTGAGCTCACCTCTCTGCCTTCTAGCCTTGAACTTTGGGGGTTTGGCCATCCAAGGGCGTTTCCTGAGCATCTCCTGGGACCTGGGGACACTGCAGGCAACGGCACGGATGTGGTCCCTGCCTTCAGGACCTCAGCTTCCAGGGAGGGAAAGGGTCAAGTAGGCAAACGCGGAAACCTGAGGGGAGTGAGGGACATGAAGGCGGCAGACAGGGCGCTAGGGCGGGGGGATGGGTGAGGGAGGCTGTTTAGGTTGAACTTTCCTGCGGTTGTTGGAGGATTCAGTGTGATAGGAAAAGCTCCAAACAGGGTGTCAGCACTGGAGGACCCCCCCCCCCAGTACCTGTGATTTTTATTATTCTATTGAAAACAGCAGTAGTGATAAAAAGTAGGGACTTGGTTCTTCAGCTTAGACTCTGAGGTTCAGGGACCTTGATTATCTAGCTCCTCAGAGCCTTTCCTGTCAACTGGTCATCCTCCCCAGCTTAAATGCTCCTGGTGACAGAGAGCTCACTACCCAGAGCCGTCCCCTCTGTCCTACAGTTCTTTTTGTTATGGAGTCTTGCGCTTCTTTTGTTCCGTAGTAAATGGTCTCTCTCTTCCCTTGTCCCTGCCCCACGCATCACTTCCTGGAGAAAAAGGTCCTCTATTTTGGACCATGGCCTCTGCTCTCGGAAAGAAGGCCTCTCTTTTAGCAGTGCTTTTCCAAGGCTCTTCCTCCCCCAACAGTAAACTCTGGAGCCGTGTTCAGGACTGAACGTCCTCAGGCTGGAAATGAATAGCGACCCCACCCTGTTCCTTGGCCTGGGCCTGCTCCCCTGTGCCCGCATGCCCCCTAAGACCCTGTCCCGAAGCCCCTGGGAGGTGCCACGGGGGGTGAACCTCTACCCTCCAGCCCCTGCTTCATGGCTCATGCAGTAGAAGCCAAGCTGTCCTGTGATCACCCGCACGGTCCGCATGGCTTGAGGGAGCTCCGGGATCAAACCAGCCTTCCAGTTACTCTGAAAAGATGGTCCTGTGTGGTCATGTTTAAAGGCGGGGGGTGGGGGGGGGCTGCCCAGGGAAGAATCCTTGCCTTCTGAGAGTCCTAGTGAAATACAGAGGCGACAAGCTGATGTCTGGGATTTGCTTTCAAATGACTCAGGGAGGAGGAGGTGGGGAGGGTTAGATTTGCAAGGTTTGAAACAGTCCGTCACAAACGGTGACAACGTATGTCAGAGGTCCCAGGCTGGCACGTTCCCTGGGCACATGCGTGCGGCACCTTGGAAACCTGCAAGTTTCACCTGAAACGAAGCAGGAACCAGACCCCTGGCCCGTCCTGGGCACTCGGCCGCCCAGCCTCTCTGGCTCTGGCTGCGGGCGCTGCGCGGCCCCCTGCCCTCGCCTCTGTAAGGCGAGGAGACTCCGGTGAGCAGGAGGAAGCGTGGACCTGGGCAGTCAGCCGGCTCCTGTGTACAGCCCTCCCTTCTAGACCCTTCTCTACTGTTGACGTCCAGCCCGGTGTTTGCCCCGTTTTGTCTCCTGCGGTTACTGCTCAAGAGGCAGAACAGTCCGGTAGCATTTAGATCCCACCGTCCACTCCGCTAACCCCCTCACACGCGGTTCTTGAGCCCTTGACACACTGCTGGTCTGGACCAAGAGGCACTGTCAGTCCAAGATACACACAGCGGCGCCTGGGCGGCTCCGTCCGTTAAGTGCCCAACTTCGGATCAGGTCATGATCTCTCGTGAGTTCGAGTCCCACACTGAGCTCTCTGCTATCAGCGTGGGGCTCCTTTGGGGTCCTCTATCCCCCTTCTCTGCCCCTCCCCCCTCAAAAATAAATAGACATTACAGTATAGTCCACACCAGGGGGCACCCAGTCAGTTTAAGCGTCCAGCTCTTAGTTTCGGCTCAGGTCATGATCTCACAGTTTCTGGGATCCAGCCCCATGTCTGGCTCCTCACTGAGTGTGGACCCTGCTTGGGATTCTCTCTCCCTCTCTCCCCACCCCTCCCCTGCTCGCATTCTCTCTCCCTCTCTCTCTCTCCCTGTCTCTCTATCTCAAAAATTTAAAATCCCTAAAAAAGTAAAACATACACTAGGTTTTGAAGACTTAGTACCAAAAAAAAAAAAAAAGGTAAAATATCTCATTAACGATTCTTTACGGTAAATACGTATTGAAACAATATTTCTGAAATACTGGGTTAAATTAAATATATTAGTTAATTGTACCAGTTTCTTTTCCATCTTTTCAAATGTGGCTACTAGAAAATTTGAAATTACATGTGTGACTCACTCTCTGTTTTTCTTGGACAAGACCAGTCTAGCCCAGGGGCCAGCCACCTTCTTCTGAAAAAGGCCAGATGGTAAATATTTTTGGCCTCCTGAGTCCTACGTCCTATGCTGCAGTGACTCAAGTCTGCCGTTGTAGCGCAGGTGCAGGCCTAGGTGCGGGGGACGGAGTGGGCGGGGCAGGGTGCCAATAAAACTTTATTCACACACACAGGTGGTGGGGCCGGATTCGGCCTGCAGGCCCCTCTGTCTCCACTTGTGGCAGTTTTGCCTCCCAGGGGACATTGGACAATGTCTGCAGACAGTTTTGGTGGTCACGGTTGGGGGCTGAGTGGCCCTGGCTTCCCAGAGACCCCGGTAAGCACTGGGCAGCGCACAGGCCAGCCCTGCAGCAGAGGACCCCCGGCCACTCACTCCCCAGCCGTGTGCCGTGTAGACGCAGGACGCGGTTAGCTCCACGCCAGCCCCGGAAGCGCCGAGGGAGTGTCCCATGCGCGGTCATTTTGCCCAAGCTGCACGTACGTGTCCCTTGCAGAAACGAGGAGGCCGGGAGCAGCAATGACCTGGTGTGTCCCACCTGCCGCACCTCACCTGCCACGTTCCGTGTCGTGTCTTCTAGGTTCACTTCATCAACCCGGACACGGTGCCCAAGCCCTGCTGTGCCCCCACTCAGCTCAACGCCATCTCCGTCCTCTACTTCGACGACAGCTCCAACGTCATCCTGAAGAAATACCGAAACATGGTCGTCCGCGCCTGTGGCTGCCACTAACCCCTCCTGGGCACAGAGCCTCTGGGGCCTCGGTTCTCAGGGCCCTCGCCGCCTCCGCCTCGGCAAGGTGCCAGCAGACCCACCGCCTTTCGCGAGGCCCGTCCCACCCCCGTCCCCAACCCTAACGGCGGAGGAGTGGTAAGGAATTTGAGAGGTGAATGCCTTTTGATCGGGTTTTCACCAGCCTCCTGTGGACAAGTTCCTACAAGCTGCTGCAGGCAAAGCCTGAAGGAAAAAAATATACATATAAAGAAAAATTGCCCGGCCGCGATCAGGGCTGTGACATCTGGGCCGTGCACTGACTCGTTCCCGGGGGTAACTAGGAGCGCCCTTCAGCCCGGCGGCCACCAGCAGCGGGAGGCAGGGGTGCGGCGAGGGGTGGGCACGTCACGTCTGTGTGCAGGGAGAGTTGACGCGGAAGTTCGTGTAATAAATGTCACAATAAAACGAATGAACGAAAATGGTTAGGATGTGACAGATATATTTTCCTAAACAGTTTATCCCCATGTCTGGGTTTACTCTGGTTTCGTAAACGGAAGCTGTGGCCGGGGGAGGAAGGGGGACCCCCCCCCACTCCTCCATTATGCTCCGGTTTCATTCTGAGGCTTACACAGGCCCACTGTTTACAGAGACTTGCCCAAATCCATGATGTAGCCGGGAAGGGAGAGAGGGCACATTTCTGCTTGCAGGAGGGGGTGTGTTGACCTTGAGGGAAAAGCACGTTCAGCTGGGTGTGTGTGTGTGTGTGGAGGGGGGTGTGGCAGAAATTAAAGCTGGCATGTGAAGGGCCGGGAGACGTTTGGAGTTGGTTTTCCAGCTCTCCTCGTGATAGAAAAATCAATGTGGATGCCAGACCGGAAGGGACAGCGATCAAGACAACCTGCAGCTCGACCCTGAACTCGAGCCAACACGGCCCTATTTAAAGAGGTGCCAAAGGAAGCCTAGCTCTAGATTGGGGCGGGGTGGGCGGGGGTGCTGGCCCCTGCCCAGCCGGGCTCCCCCGTTGTTCATGTATGGACATCAGCCTTCTGAAGTCTGGGCTCCAACCAGGGTCCCGTTTGAAGGCTCTGCAAAGCATCAGCTCCTTGAAGTCCGGAGCAGATGACACGGTGGAGATCCGCTGGGTGCAGCGTGTGCTGGACACCAATCTAAATGGAAGGAGCTAGAAGCCGCTTGGAGAGTGATGTCCTAATTGAGTGTTCCAACTCAAAGTTGCCCTTTCTGATGTGGCTGTGGGTGCGAGCCTCCCTTCCCTTGGCCGGTGGGTCCCCCAGATGCTGTGTGCCTGGGCCCAGCGGCAGCGCAGGCCATGGCGAGCCCTGGGCGGCCCGTGGACACAGAGCAAGGCTCTCCAGGGAGTCCC
Organism: Crocuta crocuta; assembly: GCF_008692635.1. NCBI lineage: Eukaryota > Metazoa > Chordata > Mammalia > Carnivora > Hyaenidae > Crocuta > Crocuta crocuta. The sequence continues at coordinate 1,573,723 of NW_027532250.1, forward strand.
GACAGGCAGGGAGTTGTTTCTCCACCTTGATTAGGTTGGCTCCTGGAAACACGGGGCCCCCCGGTTTTCTTTTCTTTTTCTTCTTCAGTAGCTTAGGCTGCAGCCTTCATTCGGCCTGGTCAATAGAGAAGAGTCGCTGTTGGCTCTGCCTTGTTTGGTTCCGTTGGCAGACCTGGGATTTTTGTGTGATTCCCTCTCGGGGCAAGGTTTCTGGCTGCTTGTACCCCAGCTGGCTTCTGGCTCGCATCACTTGTACACTGAAACATGTAAATACCTGTCTCGGAACAAAGAGATTATTTATGTCCCTCGGAAGCTCCCTTTATGCCCTCCTTCAGCCCCTCGTCCAGAGCTCGCTTCCCTCCAGCCTGTTTGTTTTCTTATTTAAGACTATTTATTAACGGTGGGACCATTGTACCTTCAGCTGTTGCATAGAGCGGTCCTCAGCGAATTTTCTGTATAAATAGACAAAATAAAAAGGGTTTTTTGACTTTTCAATAAAAGGAGACATTTGGTTCTGATTCTTGGGGCTGTGTATGTTGTTTTGTTGGGGTTTTTTTTATCCCCTCCTGACTCCTGGACATCGGAGCTTTCTTGGTTTGCTGAGAGCTCTCCGCCGGGGCCCCCACCGCTAACACACTGTTTATCATGTGGGCCTCGGGGAGAACGGGGCGCTCGTCAATATTTGGTGCAGCTGTGTGGGGCCCCCCGGCAGGAGAGATGGAACCGGACCACAAATGTGAGTTTGGGAGGCTCGACTACAAAGATCCTTGATTGAATTACAGTACAGCTGTCAACAGCTGTTTCAGCGAGGCAGGGGGTAAATTAGCTGTGTTTACTGCTAACATACTTTAGAGATGCAGTCATCCCAATAAAATAGAGGCACAAGAAAGAAACAACAACGACAAAAAAGGCGGGCTGGGGGGCAGGGGGAGGGGAAGCGGACGCCCCAAACCAAACCAGCCCAGGCTCCCAAGACAGCATTGACCAGCGCAGATTGTTTCAGTGGTTTGGGGGCGTCCGTTGGCTCCGGGCTCAAGCCTGGGGGGGCCCAGAGGGGCGCCTGGTGGAGGCAGCCAGGGGCCCAGCTCCTTGTGGCACCCACAGCAGCGCTCAGCCACGCGGCGTGGAACAGCATCTCCGGCTCCTCTGTCACTTTCAAGTGCGCCCCGAGGTCACCTGACGGATGTTAGAAGCCCGGCTGTTACTTGGCCAGACGGCTCGCTCGTCCCCGTTGCCTCAAACAAAGCAGCCGCTCCTAACCCGTTCCCGCCCCGGGGCTTCCAGAGCCTCCTCACCGTCCACGTGCGCCATAGAGCCTTCCCGGCCCGAGACGGAGCCACAGCCCAGAGGCCCAGATGCGGCCCGCGGACTCCCCGTCCCCCCACACCCCAGCGCGGTGTTTATACGTCTTCAAAAAGGGAGTTCATGGCCAACACGGTTTTGAGAAACAGAAGGTCGAGGGTGAAAAAAAAAAACAAAAACTCCCCGGTTCTGGCTCCTCTTGAGAAATGGGCAGATCTGGCTGCCGTGGGCCCCACTGCTGCCCGGAGCCTCCCAGCCGGAGGCGGACAGCGCTCGTTAACCTCAGTCCTCACTGCGCCGTCGTCCCTCGCATTGTGATAGTCACCAGGGGTGAGTGTCTGTTGCTGTTTCTATCATGGCAGGTGGCTACCCACCTGCATTTGTACCCACGTGTCTATTAAGAGCAGGGAAGTAAAAGCCACGCGCTCAGGCAGACGCAGAGAGGACACTCACAGAGCCACCCGCTGGCCCGTCTCCCCCGCCCGGCCCCTGTTTGGACTCGTGGGGGCACGTGTGTGTGGCTGCAAGCGGCACACATGCCTTCCTGGCCTCTGCCTCTCGCTCATTCTCACCTCGGAGCGGCTGTTCACCCGCCTCCCCCGCCCCTGCTCTCAGGTACTGCTGCTCCCGCCACCAGGCCTCACATCCCCACTGGCCCTGCCGAGTGGGCACAGAGAGGTGAAGGCATCACCCCAGGTCCGCAGCTGGCAAGTGCCGGAATCGGAGCCTGAACCCCAGAGCCTGGGCTCCACCGTGCTCACCGGAGCTGGAATCCCCCCCGGGGTGCTTGTCAACCTCCCAGAGTCCCCCGGCCCCGTGTGTCAGTCCCCGAATCCATGACAACTTCCTGGACCACAGGGGCAGGCCTTGGGTCCGCCTGGTGTTTGCGAGCCACCCAAGGCCTTCCTTCGTGAACAGGACGCGGAACGTAACGAGCATGAAGCTTCCTCCCCGGCTGGCCAGCCGGTGACAGACAGTGTGTGGGTCCTGCTGGGGGGGGGGGTCACTGAAGCCATCTGCCTGGAGACCCCTCACAGGTACGTTTTGAGTCCTTCCCTCAGTTCAGATCCTTCAGAGAAGGTGAGCGGATTTGTCCCCCGGAGCCGCCGGATGATGCCAGAGTGGGGGCTGGAAGCAGCAGAAATGTGTGCTCGTGGCTCCGAGGCTGGAAGTCAAAGACCGAGGTGTCTACAGAGCTGTGGCCCCGCAGGGGCTCCAGGGACAGCCATTCCACATGTCTCCCAGCTTCTGGGGCTGCTGGCTTCCTGGGCCTGTGGCTGGGCCACCTGCCCGAGGCTCCATCTTCACGTCTCCCCGTTCTCTGCATCTTCCTGCCTGTCTCTTACGAGGATATTTGTCGCTGCGTTTAGGATTCACTGGGAAATCCAGGAGGATCTCATCTCAAGGTCCTTAATCACATCTGCAAAGATCTTTTCTCCAAATAAGGTCACATTCATAAGTCCCAGGCATCAGGATGTGCACAAGCCATTTCTGAGGCCACCATTCAACCCATTAGGGTGACATTCTCGACCTTTTCCCATGGCCTTGCCCTCTTCTCCCACCACAAAGTTCCGGAAACTAACAGAACCTTCCGGCCAGCCTCAGTTGGTCCTCACAGCCTGCCTGGTGCCACATGTGCTGGTGGCTGAGCGCTGCGGCTCTCCGCCCTCTCCCGCGGCTGGAGGAGGGGCCGTGGGAGCCCAACCCCGGCTTCCCCCTCTTCCCACCCTCGGCCCGTGCACCACGGGAGCCACCGTCCTCCCGTGGGGCCGACACGGCACAGGGATCCAGGCCAGGGCGACCCTGGTGGAGCGGGCAGACCACACATACATGGGTGACCACGGCCAACGGCAGCCGAACCACAATGCCCTTTATGGGAACAGGGATCGCTCCGAGGAAACAGCTTACTCTTGGGCCAGAAGCATCCAGTCACTTGTCACCAGCTCAGTGTCCACTGTGTTTCAGCGCCACTGCCACCAGAGACTCGGGGACGAGTTGAAGCGTCCCCACCACAAACCTCACATTCGGGAGCACAAGAAGCAAAATGGCACCACCCCACGGCCGTACAGACCTTTTCCTTCATGCAGAATGAGGCCGATCCTATGTTATGATTGGGTTGGAATAAACACAAAACGTCAGGCTGAATCACATTCATTTACCTCCTGATTTCAAAAGACTTGAGGACACGGTGCCTGATGGACAAGCTGGCAGTTTAGGGGCGAGTAATGATGTGTATCAGGAAGAAACGGTGAGCAGGGGGAGGAAGTGAGGGGTTGGCTTGGCTCAGCTCCTTGGACGGAGTGGTCAAGGAAGGGCTCCCTTTCAGCTCCCTTCCCTGAAGGAAGGACAGAGCAGAGGAGTGACTGTAGGGAAGAGCATTTCTGCCTTGGGATTAGCATGTGCAAAGGCTCCGAGGCCCCAGTGGAACCTCTCCTGCCTCCTCACCGGCCAAGGCTGGAGGTGGGGGGAGCGCCGATGCCCTTCCCCAGGTGTTTGGGGTGAGAAATGGCACCAGTCAAATTCACCGGTGGAGGCCACGGACAGGACACTCACTTTCCTACCAGCATCTGTTTGACATGGAGGAGAGTTCTCCTGATACAGAGTCAGAGGCAGTGCGTATTGGGCAGAGGGACCCGGGACTGTTAGCTGTGGGGTCCCCACTGTGGGCACCTCTCTACCTTCTCTGTGACTGCAGCTTCCCCATCTGTGAGCTGGTATGGTGCCCCCCTAGATAATTTAGGATGAGCAGAAGCTTACTTAACAACAACAAACCCCAAATAACAGAGGCTTAAATAAGATAAAAGTTTCTCATTTAAAAGAAGTCTGAAAGCCAGCTGTCCAAGGTCAGGTTGGCAATTCCATTGCACCATTTGAACCCTGGCCTCTTTCTGCCTCTCTGCTCTGTCATCCTAACTCATGGCTTCTGTCCTCACCATCCACTTCCACTTCATAGTCCAACATGGTTGCTGGAGCACCAGCCATTACATCTGTATTCTAGGCTATCTGCTCCCTTCAAGTAGCCATCCTAAAGAGTAGACAAAAACATCTGGTCACCGCCAATTAGCAAAAATACAGTCAGATGGCCACACCTCACTGTAGGGGAGACTGGAAACTATAGTCTTTTATTCTAGGTGGCAATGTTCAGAGTCAGCAGTCAGTGTTTCATTGCTATCAGAATTTTATGGATGCTGGAGACTGGCAACCAGCTCTTTGTATTCGTTTTCACTTGTTACATAACAATTACCCAAACCTGTTGGCTTCAATCATCACCCATTTATTATCTTACACCTTCTGGGGGTCAGAAGTGTGGGCACGGTGCAGCTAGGTTCCCTGCTCAGGACCTCAGGAGGCTGTGAGCAATGGCTGCGTTCTTCTTTTTTTAAATGTTAATTTATTTTGAGAGGGAGAGTGGGAGAGTGTGAGCATGGGGGAGGGGCAGAGAGAGAGAATCCGAAGCAGGCATCACGCGGCCAGCACAGAGCCCAAGGCGGAGCTCGATCTCATGAACCTGGAGATCCTGACCTGAGCCGGAATCAAGAGGCAGACGCTTAGCTGACCGAGCCCCCCAGGCGCCCCCCAGTGGCTGCATTCTTACCTGGAGCCTGAGGTCTCTTCCAAAGTCATCCCAGCTGCCCAGATTCAGTTCCTCGCAGCTGGAGGACTGAGGTCCCTGTTTTCTCCCTGGTGGTCAGCCCGGGGTCGCTCTCAGCTCCTGTCCATGTGCTCCTCTCACAACACGGCCACTTCATTTTTCAAAGCCAGCAGGAGGATCTCTCTTCTTTAAAGATTCATCTGATTAGGTCAGACCCACCCAGGATCACCTCCCTTTGATTAGCTCAAGGTCCATGGGTGAGGGGCCCTAACTGCACCTGCAACTTTATACGCTGGGCAGAAATCTGGGGGCTGTTCCGGACTTCTTCCCTCGCAAGACCCCTGGGCTCACTACACACCTTGGGCTGCGGAGGACGTTACAGGTACCACGGACACAGACAGTCCCTGGCAAATGGCAGGCACGTGGGAGAATGGCAGCGGCTGTAGCTGAACACAGGGTCCTCCCCCTGAGAACACCCCCCGATCCCATCGAGTGAGCAGAACAATTTAGGTTGTGACAAGTGTCCAGAATCATGACCTGTAGTCCCAGAGTCTCTGCAAAATCACCCATCAGCTCGGCTACTCTCTCATATGCACCTGGGGAGGATGACGCAGTGGCCTGTCTGGACCTTTGCAAACCACAGCGTGAGCTCTGGTTGCTCCCTCTGGGCCGGGGACACGAAGCACTTTGGGCTCATGAAGTCCTGGGGAAGAGCCTGAGTGTGGCGGATGCTGACTACCGCCCCNCCAACACACAGGGGCATGGAAACCGTCCCACATTTGCCAGATGTTGGTGAGCTGGGCCCTGCACACCTCCAGGGGGCGCTGTTTCCCAGTAGGGGTCAGTGAAATCAGTGCCTCCAGGGTGGGGCAGGGCAGAGGCAGCCCTGAGTCAGGGGGCATCTGACGGCGGGATGGACCCTCTCCCAGGGGACCCAGTCCTTCTCGGGGCCCGGCCCCGCGCTCAGCCTGAAGTCGGTCTGTCCCTTCCAAGGATACTCGCAGTGACCCCTTCCAGACACGCTTCCCTTCGCCTGTGGATCAACGCACCCTGGCGACTTCAGAGCTCTGGCACGGGCCTCTCTTGGTCTTAGATTTGAGAAAATAAAAATAGAAGAGGGAAAACACTGAACCGTCCAAAGCCTCTCGCAGCAGCTGTTTGGCCAGAGGCAAAGTCCACGTGGACTGGGAGAGTGGCCCCTTCTCCGCCGGCGCTCGGTCCTCCCGCCTTCCCCTGCCGTCTCTCACACTGAGCGGTCGGCGGGCCTGGAGGTGGCTCGGGGGGCCCAGAGCACAAAGCCCGGAGCTGGCCCTGCTCGGAGTGCTGTGACACTGAGGTGTGGCCACAAGTCTCATCCCACCATTTCAAGATGGTACAAACCCTCCCCGCGCCAGGGCCAGCCGCACGGGACTCTGCTCGGAACGGCCCCCGTTTGGGTTGAATGTGCTGTCGTCACCGTCCTGAAATTCTTCCTGCCTGTGAAGCATGGGCCCCACGGTGTCCTGCCCGGGCTGTCTGTGCTTTGTGAATAAAGACTCAGGGGTCAGGCCCAGCGTCCAGTTCTGTCTCTGCCACATTCGCCACTCAGCACCGACGAGCCGTGACAGTGTTCTGGGCACTGAGGACACATGGGGACCCAGAGGGAGATGAGGGCCCCAGGCTCGTGGACGGCGGTGCAGAGAGAGCAGAACGAGAAAACCACCAAGGAAAAGTCCCAACAACAGCTGAGCTGAGCGGTGAGTGAGGATCAGTGCAGGCCCCGGGGGTGGGGGGTGGGGACAGAAGGCACTCGAGCCAGGAGCAGTTGAGGACGGTGTCAGAAAGGGGATGCGACAAGGCTGTGCTGGCAGAGTGAGCAGAAACCCCGCGCGTGAGACCCCAGGGCCCCGGCGCTGCCTGCGGACCCCGAGGCCGAGGTGAGACAGCAGAGGTGATGGGCAGACCGTGCTTCTCGGCCTCAGCCGCTGCCACTTGGGGGCAGGTCATTCTCCACTGCCGGGCACCCTGGACACTGTAGGAAGTTTAGCACACCCCTGGCCCCCCTTCCTCTAGATGCCAGTCCTGTCCCCCAAGTTGTGACAGCCACTAATGTCCCCAGACAGTGCCCCGTGTCCCCTGGGAATACAGTCGCTCTCGGTTGAGAGCCAGTAATGGAGAAACTGAGTCAGGAGCCTGGGAGCTCAGGGGAGATGTTGGGGGGGGGGACTCCTGCCTTCTGGAGCTCCCCCCATGGCATCCACCTGGTGGATTGGAGATGGAGTGCGCTGTGTGGCAGCACCAGCCTCTTTGGGAGAGCCGCGGACGCCTGCAAGAGGCCAGGAGGGGGCGGTAGACAGCTGGGCCTTTATTCCGGGGGACAGTTGAAGGAAATCTGCTAGAGTGGGGGTAGCCGCTGGACAAAGGGCCCCGTACTCCCTATCAGGGGAGGAATCGCACCCGAGACCACACAGTGACCATAGGGCTCCCTGAGGCCCCAGCCTCCTCTTCTGTAAAACGGACACAGTACTCACCACCTCCCAGGGACGTCGGGAGCATCAAATGAGCTGATGTAAGTAGAGCACTTAGCTCAAGCACCTGGCTGATGGCCGCAGCCAGAGCGATCCTGTTGAACAAGACGTCTCTGCCCGGAACCATCCCTGAGCCCCGCCCTGCTTCCAGTAAAATAGCCCCAAAGGCCCCACTGCGTCTGTCCCTTCCGTGGTTTCCTGGGCTGCTGTGACAAATGACGCCTCACTCAGCAGCACGGACTTACCCCTCACAGTTCTGGGGGTCAGAAGTCCGCTCAGGGCTGGTTCCTTCCAGAGACTGGGGGACCCCCGCCTTTTCCAGCTCCCTCGGCCCCTCCGCCGTCGCCCCTGGGCCTGCGGCCCCGCCCCCAGCCCCAGGGCAGCAGCGGGGCGTCTCCGAATCCCCCCACATGTTTCTGCGACCCGCCTCCTCTCTCACATGGACCCTCGTGGGGAAGCCGGGCTCCCGTGGCCCAGGATAATCTCCCGTCACAACGATCCTCAACCTAAGCGCACCTGCCGAGTCCCTCGTGCGAGGTGGGACTGAATAAAGACGCAGTAGTTGGTCTTTGTCCCGGTTCCTGGCGCAGAGCTTCTAACACACCGGGAACTTCCTGGGGGACGGGAAGTAGGGGTTCTCGAGGTGTCGGCCGGTTCCCATAAGGAGCTCCCTCCAGCCACGTCTGAGGTTATGCTGAGGAGGTGACTCGTTCCCACCAGAGGGACGGGCCCCTATTAGAGGGCTGGAGCTTCCAGCCTGAGTCCCTGACCTCCGGGGGCTGGAGACCGAGTTCATCACCACTGGCCAGTGATTTACTCAGTCCTGCCTACTTAATGGAACATCCATTAAAAAAAAAAAAACCCTGAAAAAACGGGGTTTGGGGAGCTTCCTGCCTGGTGATATATGCGGGGTGTGGGGAGAGGCCGGAAGCTCTGAGCCCCTCTCTCCCCCGATACTTTGCCCTGGGCGTCTCTTCCATTTGGCTGTTCCTGACTTGTGTCTTTTACAACAAACCGGTAGTAGTAAGTAAAGTAACTTCTTGAGTTCTGTGAGCTGTTTTAACAGAACCCTCAAACCAAGGAGGGCTTGTGGAGACCCCCGCTTCAGAGCCAGTGGGTCAGAAATCCAGGTGATATAATGTGGGACTCACAACGGGTGTCTGACACGGAGGCCCCCGACCTGTGGGTCTCCACAAACTCTGGGTAATTTAGTGCCAGAATCCAATTGAATCGTGGGACATCTGGCTGGTGTCTGAAGATTTGAAGAAGTGGCTGGGCCCGGGGTCCCCCCCCCCCCCCTCCCCC
>NW_027532250.1:1582476-1627665 GCF_008692635.1 Crocuta crocuta
CCCCCCCCCCCACTTCACCACCATATTCAGTGTCAGAAGTGTTGTGGGTGAAAATAGCTGACACTAAGTGACATGTCACCTCTGGAAGGTACCATATTCAGAGCCCAGGGACTACTAGGACGTGGACATCTTTGAGGGGCCATCATTCAGCCTCCCGCACCTCACCCCACCTCCTCTCCCTTTATAGGCTCTGCTATAGCTGCACATCCTCCTTTCTGGTCTCAACACCCCAGGCATGCCCTGCCACAGGGCCTTTGCACTGGCTGCAGCCTATGCCAGGAATGCTGTTCCTCCAGATAGCTGTGGGCTGTTCCCTAAGCTTCATTAGATCTTTGCCCCACGTCACCTTGTGTGTGAGGCCTACACATGGCGAGGACTTTTGTCTGCTTTCGGTCCTTGTGGTGTCCCCAGTGCCCAGCCCATGGCTTCCCTTGCACGTCTGATGAATAAATGTCATTGTTGTCATCAACAGGCTTGGAATCAGACTAGGGGTCTGCCCCTCATAGCTGCATGACCTTGAGGAGGCCTTTGGCATCCCTCTCCTTCAGATCAAGGCTAGGGTCAGGGCTCTCTCGGTCGGCCTCAGCCAATGGGCACCTTTGGCACCATTTTGGGAATCGTCGGTGAGAAGTCTTCCCAGGTGTGCCCAGGCACGCCAACGGAGCAGCGGCCCTTCTCACTGACACTCCTCCGAAGCCCATGACCATCTTCTTTGCTTTTCCTGCTCTGTGACAGGAAGTGGCGGGGACATTGGGAACGATGCCTCTGACGTCCTTCTCCCAAACTTGTGACACTATTTAATGCCGCCAGCACGCCGCCGAGTAAGATTACATAATTCCCAAGAACGGCTTGTGCGTGTGTCCAGCGGGGACCGAGCTGGAAAGGGTGTGGGGGATGGAGACCTGGCCCACAATCTGCTCAGAGGCCGCACCTTTGCACTTGACCCTCAGTGCCGCACGCCCCACTTAATTACGTTATCGAAATGCTGAATAAAAATGGTTTCAAGCGCCAAGGCCAGCAGAGAAATCACATAGTGGAGCTCTGACCCTCTCTCACCGAATCCAGATCCGGGATCTCTCTATTTGAGGAGGTTTTAGTAGGAGTAATTGTATGCATTCTGCCCAGCCCGGGCTGCAGGGCAGGCGCTGAGCCCACCAGGTGCCGCGCCCTGGCCTCGGGGTGGGTGGCTGCCCAGAGGTGTGTGGGGGTGATGGTGGAAAGAATCGCCCTGAGCACATTGCTTGCCCGGAGGCCTTTGCCGCAGACGGTTTCTCCAAACAAGGGCTGGTCTTTGTGACTCTTGTGAAGCCTGTTGAAAGAGGGATGACCGAAGGCTGGGTCCCATCCCACCCTGTCCTTCGAGCGGTCCCTAAAATAATTCCATTAGTGGGGCCAAGCGCAGGCTGCTTATCTTCAGAGCTGGCCTGCCGATAAGGCGGGGCGGGTCCCCCGGGCCGAGAAGGGCGGCTGTGGTTTAATGCTTCCCCTCCCTGCTGGGGACCTTGCAGGGGGAGAAATAGCCCAGTGGGCCGGAGGCCTGATTGTGTGGCTGTGTGTTCGCAGCAGGGAGGAGGACCTCCTGCAGGTGGTTGAGGGACAGATAAGACACAATCAACTACTTCCCCGAAGGAGCAAGTGACAGCCCACCAGCCATGGAAAGTGGCTCACGGGAGAAACAGTGGCTGGGCTGGGGGTAAAGGGAGAGCCACCCGGGACGTGGCGGCCCCGTGGCCACATTAGGACAGGTGTGCGGAGAGACTTCAGCTGAGACTGGAAGACAAGGGGAGTGTCCAGCAGCCCGGGGCCCCCACAACCCCTGGGGAAAGGGAAACCCAGTCGGCGCTATGTAATTGCGCTTATGTGGGGTTTCCTACTGAAGTGCGACGCCCGTGCAGGAAAGAGCGCAAACTCGGAAGCGTGAATATTCACAAAGTGAACCCAGAGCGAGGGGCTCTGCACTGGAAAAAATGAGAAATACATCGTGGCCCCCACGAGGTCTCTTCCGGGAACAGCCCCGACTCCTTGGGCGACTGCTGCCCAGATTCTCAGCCCACACTGGTTTGCCTGTCACAGAAAGTGATGCAGACGAAGCCGAATCGAAACTCGTTCTTGTGTCTTCTGGGCTCCTCTCCTGAACGTTGTGTTAGTAAGACTGGCCCATCTTGCTGTGCTTACTGGTAGTCTGTCCATTCCCACCGCTCTGCAGTGTTCCGTTCTACGGAGGGAGCAGATCAGTTCATCCATCCTTCTGTCGATGGGCCTGTGGTCGTTTTTCTGTTTAAGGAGGAGATACAGGCGCTTGAGTGGCTCGGTCAATTGAGCATCCAACTCTGGATTTCAGCCTAGGTCACGATCAGGGTCGTGAGATGGAGCCCCGCGTAGGACTCTGTGCTGATTCTCTCTCTCCCTCTGCCCCTCTCCCGCGTGTTCTCTCTCAAATAAAACAGAAAAAGACAATAAAAAAAAAAAAGAAGGAGATGATGCTACGAGCATCCTTGCCTATCTGCATTTTGGTGGACGTGTGCATACGCCTCAGTTAGCCTGTTCCTGGGAAGGGGTCAGCATGGCTGGGTAGAGGGCCTGTGACGTGTGCTCTCCAGTCGATTCCGCCCACCTGCTGTCCAGGGTGGCTGCACACTAAATCTTCAGAGGCAGCCAAAAGAGCTTTGTTTGCTCAGCACCCTCAGCAACGCTTGACACGTCTGCCTTTCGCACTCTGCACTCAGTGAGTTGTGCCATTCAGTTGTGAATATTCTGTTTTCGAGTCTATTTTTTTCTGGGCGACACACAACCACACCAAAGCCTTTAGGGGCAGGACCAGAGACAGCACGGGGACGATCTCTCCACCAGTCGCCGACACGCATACTGTGGCCAGATGCCGGTCTGGGAATTTCCACCCGCTGCCCCCGCCCAGCCCGTAAGGGAGAAGCTGTGATTGGCCCCCACGCTGTGTGGAGAGCCCCCTCTACCAAGAAGGCCACCTATTCACACAAAGGCACTCAGCAGGCTTGGAGATGGCCGCGGAGGAAAGGGTCTGGGTCCAGAGAGAGCAAGCCTCTCCAAACCCTGCTCTGACCTCCAGCGCTGCCCCAGCCTTGAACTTGGCTAACGCAGGAGCCCACCATCCGAGAGCTTGAACCAAAATCCAGGGAAACGGCTTCTTGCCCAAAGCTGTGTGCGGATGAATTATAACAGAAACAAGTGACCTCACTGGTCATCCACCAAGCACAGCGTGAAGGGGGCTGCAGTCCTGCTCACCGACCACTTCTGGATGAGCAAACCTGATAACTCGGGCTAGAGGATTCGCTTTGCTCTGGCCATCCCCACCCACGGGAAGCCTGGCGGGTCCGCTGCAAAAGCCACTCTGGCCAGGACAGCTGTGGAAAGGGGAGTGATGTGTTTATTTATTTAGGATTTATAGATGGATTGCTTCCCGAAAGAGGTTTTGTGGGAGGCTTCACAAAAAGCTTAAGCATACGAAAAATAGGACGATGAAAAATAAAATCAGAATAAAAGTTTGTGAGAAGGAGCGGTGGAGATAATGGCTCAGGCACCTGGCCGTGGGGGAGGGGTGACCACACAAACGTTCAAGGGGCCGCCCCGTGGGATGTGAGCGTGACATCGGCCCCATGGAAGGCAGACCAGAAAAACAGAAACCCCGGGCCCTTGCTGGGGTCACAAGCTGTCCTTCTTTGCCTGCCCTTGGTGACATCACGTGAGCTGCTGGATCCAGCTGTACCTGAAAGCCAGCAACCACCCTCCACCCCCGCTCTGTGGATGTGTACACCAATGAGTTCCTTGAATTACTTTTTCTTCCCAGAGAAAACTGTGCTTTTGTTACTTTTTACATTTAATTTCTATTTATGCAGAGATTAATAAAATTTTAAACTGAATACAGGTTTATAAGAAAGAGTGGCTGTGGTCTAGCCCCTGCTCCAGCACTGACTCCTGCTTTCAGTGGGGATACAGGTGAGGGTCCACCATTCTTTTTAAAAATTTTTTTAAAATGTTTATTTATTTTTGAGAGGGGGAGAGACACAGAGTGCAAGCAGGAGAGAGAGAGACAAAATCTAATGAGTTCGACATGGGGCTTGAACTCATGAACCATGAGATGATGACCTGAGTCGAAGTTGAATGCTTCGCCCACTGAGCCACACAAAGACATTTTTAAATAAAGCTATAAACGTAAAGAACTGCAGGGCTAGAAGAGGAGACAATAGCAGATGAAGGACACCCACAAAGTGCTCGGAAGTGGAGACCAAATGAACAGAGACAACCCACTCAGCCCAGTGGAAAAGCTGCCATTTGAGAAGCTCGGGCTGGGGTGGGGGTGGGGGCCTGACGAGACGGTAAGAGACCTGGAAAACCAGGCTCCTCATTCTAGCCCCTCTCTGGAAGGAAATGGGGGGGGGTTCTATAGACCCTGCAGAGAGACGAGACGCAGGACTCTCCCGCAGCGGGCATGCCGGCAGGGAGAAGACAGGCGACCTGGTTGTGACAACAGGTCTTCAGTGCAAGTCAGCGTGGGGGGTGGGGAGGCCTTCCCCACATCGGAACCGGAAACCAAAATGCACACAAAGAAAATGACCAAACACGGAGGAAGCAAAGAGATGTAGAGAGAAGAAGTTGGCTCGAGAAGAAAACCAAAATGCACAGTTGATATCCTTCCAGAGATAAAATTCATACGAGAATGAAATGCGATTAAAAAAAAAAAAAGAGCTTTTGGAGAAGTAAGAATGTCCTCTGGTAAAACTGTAATGAGAGAGTCAATACGATAATTGAGAGATAAAAGCAAAGGATTTATAGAAATATAAAAAGAAAGATCCAAAGAAATATCCCAAAGCTTAGCATGAAAACATGGCAATGGAAAAATAGAAATTGGAGCTCCGGGCTGGGACCCGGCTCACAACCGGCAAGAGTTCTAGAAGAGGAGATAGGATGGAGGGAGACAGGATCGTAGCATTAACAGTTCTTGGAAAACTGGAGACAAAAACACCACTCTAAGTTTTGCCAGAGAAAGAGGGGAAAGTTCGTATACAAATGAACAGGAATCCAAACAGCCTTGAACTTCTTAACAGCAATCCTGGAAATGTTGCAACTCTGAGGAGCATGAGCCAAGCCTTACGAGGCCTTCAAAAGTCTGGAGGAAAATTATTCCCAAACGAGGAGTTTTCTACTGAGCTAAATAATCAAAGTGTGAGATAGAATGACGTTTTCAGATATTAGAAGTTTCAAAAAGTTGCCTCCCGTAGATCTTATCACAGTAGCACCTGGAGGACTTTGTTCCAATCATACAACAGCATAAACCGTGAAGTCACGGGATCCAGGAACTGGGGGGACCCACTGCAGGAGGGAGGTGAAAACTCACCCCAGGGTGGCAGGAGGGGAAATCCCAGCTGTGCAACAGGCCTGGAAGCCACTGACGGGGAACCAGGAAGAATAACTCAAAAACCAAAACAAAAAGAAAGTCACCCAATAGATTGCCTGATGTGTTTGTGTTGAAAAAATGTTAGAATTCTTTTGGAAAGCTGGAGAAAGACATAGTTAAGGGCACAAACAAAAGGGAGATTGTTTTCTAAAGGCAATTATAAACTTCAGGAAAAACAAAAGTCTGTGCAGGAAAGGAAACGATGCCATAATATACTACATAGTATAGAGGTTAAACAGTATTTCCATGGCCATAATTATATAAACGCTAAACATGCATTCCACCCAAAATTGGGATCAACAGATCAAGAGAATGTGAGAGAGTAGTCTGTATATGCAGATAGTGTGAGGTGTTCAGTCCTCATGTTCCATAGGAGAGGTCAATGAATAATGTTTAAAACAGGAAACTGGGGCCCCTGGGGGGGCTCAGTTGTTTAAGCGTCGACTCTTGATTTTGGCTCAGGTCATGATCTCATGGTTCGTGAGATTGAGCCCTGTATCAGGTTCTGCGCTGAGAGCGTGGAGCCTGCTTGGGATTCTCTCTCTGCCCCTCTCCCACATGTGTGTGCACACACTCTCTCTCTCTCTCTCAAAATAAATAAATAAGCATTTTAAAAATAATCAAATAGGAAGTTAAGAAAGAACAGTATGGGCATATTTTTTTAGAAATACAGAGGTGTACATATATGAGAAGAAAGAGCTAAAAGAGTAAAAGGAAAAAGTGGTTTCTTCCCCATTGAAAGGACCCATCAGGTGCCCAGCACAATAAAGTTCAGAATGGTGGATCCGTGGGGTGCCTGGGGGCCTCAGTCTGTTAAGTGTCTGTCTTCCACTCAGGTCATGATCTCACGGTTCGTGAGCTCAAGCCCCGCGTCAGGCTCTGTGCTGACAGCTCAGAGCCTGCAGCCTGCTTCGGATTCTGTCTCCCTCTCCGTCTGCTCCTCCCCTGCTCATGCTCTGTCTCTCTCAAAAATAAACATTAAAAAATTTTATTTAAAAAAATTTCTTTGTTACCTTTTTAGCAGGGGCTCTGGATGGGACAGAGGAAAACACACGTGTTTGATTCCCCGAGTTCACTGGGAATAGGGTGACCAACTCTCCCTGATCTGTCCAGGACTTTCTTGGCTTTAAAACTCAAAAGCTCCCATCCCAGGAGGTCCCTCCATCCTGGGAAACTACTCTTCTGCGTGTCTTCCGCCTCCCCCCGCCCCACCGATTGTTGGACCCATCTGAGTTCAGTGCTTCCTCAACAGCCACCACAGGCACCCTTGTTCATCCCGGGACTGAGCCCTCGCAGCCTCAGAGAAGGCTGCAGACCGAATCAGTCATATCACAGACACTCAAGAGTGTCTGGAAAAGTCCCTGTATTTCTGGAAACCCCAAAGATAACCGGCGTGCATGACTATCATTACTGAAATTGCTGCCTGCAGCCGAGACGTGCAAGCCCAGTGGCCTCCTGGCGGCCCGGCCGGCCCCCGCCCGCGCTACCTCTGTAATTATAAGAAAGCATTTTAAATTGTTCCAGTCCAAACAAGACCTGGAAGTGCCGAGAACAGTCTGGTCGTTAGGGCTGGAGATTAACAGCCGCTGTGGAAGAGCCTGGAAAGACTTACTCACAGCCAAGGGCAGGGCTGCAGGTGATGTGCTCACCGCCTATGCTGCCAGAGGGTGTGTAGATGGAAAGAAGGCAGAGGTCTTCCTCGGCACCCCTAGTCCGCAGGAACGGGCATGTGGGAGGGGCCCTAGAAGTTGGCTGATGCTTCTCTGAATTCTGAACGAGCATGCATTTGGAAGAATTAGCACTCAAAATAAAAAAGCAAGTATTGCTACGATGAGTCGAGCTTAGTAGTCACTCACGCCTTAGACTGAATTAATTTACACAAAGACGGAAGGAAGCCCAATCCAAGGCAGTTGCTAGAGGGCAGGTGGGAGGGTGGGGGCCGAGGGGGTGTTGGGGGGGAGGGAAGACCAAGGTGTGTGCCTTGATGGTGGACGCCCCTGCCTTTCAGTCCCAGTTCCACTTGCTTACTGGCTGTGTTATTTGGTTTCCTCAAGCCCCAGTTTCCTTACCTGCAAAATGGGTATAATTATAGCATCTACTTCATAGAGCTGTTGTAAAGATTAAAAAGAAAAACAACCCCATGTGCTCAGCATATGACGATAATATGGTCCATCACAGGTGCACATCATAATTATCAGGCTTACGTGGCCATTGTCCCAGGGAGCCACCTGACTCTGCCAGCGGAAACGACCTCCGCCCCAGACGGAAGGCACAGGCAGGAGCAGACCGTAGGCCAGCCGCAGCTAAGGGACACCACTTAATGTGAACTCAGCTAAGCCGGCTGCACATTTAACCAGATCCTGCCTCCCTGACATGTCTACACCCCACAAGAACAAGCGGGGACCTGCTCAGCAGGTGCTGGGAAGGGGCAGGGCCCAGCCGATCCCCTGGAAGCATCCCCACCTGCCTCTGTCCCTGGAGGTGAGGCTCCGGGCTCTGTAGGAGGAGTCACCAAAGGGGCGGTCTGCTCCGGCCGTGTGGGTCCCCACGGAGGAGAGCCGAGCAGGGCGTCACAGCACAGAGGTGGCCAGAGACACCTGTTCTCTCCATCTCCCGTGGCTCAGAGATTTCTGATCCGCCGGGCTCCTCCCCGTCAGGGTCCCTGGATGTATTGTCCGCACCACAGTCCCTACGTCCCCTCGCTTGTCTGAGGAACACGCGGCCTGCAGACCCCGTCCTGGAGGAAGTCAGGGAGCTTCTGCGCACACATGCATGTGTGGATATGCAAGTGTGTGCATGTATGTGTGCATGCGGGGGTGTGTGAGCAGATGCCCGTGTGGGTCTGCGTGTGAGGGTCTGCACGTGTGGTGTGTGCACGTGCATGTGTGTGTGCATGTGTACACATGTGGTTGTGTGTGTGTGGCTGTGTGTGTGGCCGTGTGTGTGTACACATGTGGCTTTGCATGTATGGCTGTGTGTGCGTGTGTGCACATGTATGTGTACACGTGTGGCTGTGTGCACGCATGTGCATGTGTGGGTGTGTGTACACGTGTGGGCGTGCACATGTGCGCAAGCAGGGCCACCGTGCCATGATCATCAGAACAGCCGCTGTCCACGCTGTGGCACTTGCAAAGCACCTTTCAGAAACACACCATTCATGACACTCAGCCGCTTCAAGTGCACAGAGGCCCAGGTTTCTAGTGCATTCATGGTTGCGCACCCGTCACAGGCTCTTAAGAGTGTTATCCTTGCCCCTGAGAGGAAGCTCAGACTCACCAGCAGCGCCCCCCCCAGCTCTGTCCCCTTAGACTCCACCCCCAACCCCCGGCAACCACTGATTTAGGTGTCTGGAGTCCCCTCTCCTGGCCATTTCTTCTAAGTGCAATGGGACAGCGCGTGGTCTGTGTCTGGCTCCCTTCACCCCATTCGGCTGCACTGTAGCAGGGGGACCATCACTTCCCTCATTTTTATGACTGAATAACGTTCCGTCGTGGGACAGACCGCGATTTATACACCAGTTAGTGGCTCGCTGGGTTGTTTCCACTTCTGGCTCTTGTGAAAAATGCTGCTGTCAACATTCATGTGTAAGGTTTTCGGTGGACACATCTTTTCATTTCTCTTGGGTGCACCCTGAGCGGGACCGCCAGGTCGCAGGGTAAGTCTCTGTTTTAACTCTTGGGGAGCCGCCAGGCTGTTCTGCAGGGCGGCCGCGCCATCGCGCCTTCCCCCCGGCTGGGCGCACAGCGGGGTCCCGATTTTTCCACATCCTTGTCAACGCTTGTGTCAGTCTGTCTTTTGATTCTAGCCACGGTGGAGGGGCCAAGCGGTCTCCCACTGTGGTCTGATTTGCATTTCCCTGATGTCTAATGGCGTGGAGCATCTTTCCATGTGCTTATCGACCATTTATACCTTTTCTTTGGAGACGTGTCTATTCGGATCCTTGGCCAGCATTTAAATTAGGTCGCTTGTCTGTTATTGGCGGAGCACCTCCACAGACCCACACCTGTGTCCCACATCACGGCTGCTGGGTCGGGTTTATTCTGTTGTCACACATCTCACAGACCAGGAGGCTGATGCCCAGCGGGGTCTCACAGGGACAAATGCACAGTTTGCAGGGTCCAGTGAACAACGCGGAATGCGGGGCACTTTGTCCAAAACTCATTGTGAATTTGAAGGCAGTGACAGCAGAGCACTGAGCCGGGCGGGGGGGCCTCACACCTGCTTGGCTCACTCACCCAGAAAGCTGCCCCGTGTCTACCTGACTGTTAATAGTCACAGCTAATGTTTGTTGAGCGTTTACTATGTGCCGGGATCTATGCGAGACGCAGGACCTACAGAACATACTGAGTCCTGAAACCAATGCAGAGGGTGGCTGCCATTACTGTCTGCATTAAAAATATATATTTTAATGTTTATTTATTTTTGAGAGAGAGAAAGACAGAACATGAGGGGAAGAGAGAGAGGGAGACACAGAATCCGATACAGGCTCCAGGCTCTGAGCTGTCAGCACAGAGCCCGACGAGGGGCTTGAACTCACGAGCTGTGAGATCATGCCCTGAGCCAAAGTTGGCCGCCTAACCGATGGAGCCGCCCAGGCGCCCCTATTGCGTGCATTTTAAAGATGAGAAAAGAAGGCTCAGAGACCCTGCATCGTTTGTGCCAGGTCTCAGCGGGCAAGTGGCAGAGCAGGATGTGCACTGAGGTCTGACTCACCGTGTGGAGAGCTGGTGGTGTCAGCCGTGGGCTCAGTTCTTCCCAGAACCCGCCCCGAGGCGGTGACCACAGCGACCACGGGAGGTGAGCAGTGTGCGTGGGGGACACACAGGAGTAGGGAAGTCAGGTGGGGAGGGGGCAGCCAACAAAGGCACAGCCGAGCCTCTGTCTTGCGGGCCTCCAGGGGACAGTGTGGAGCATGGACTTGAGAGCCGGGAGGCTCATTTACCTCCCAGCTCAACCCATCGTGGCTGAAGGCTGCTCCCCTGGGGGCCGCTGACTCCCCAAGCGCTTCCTGCACACCACGTGCCTTGCTAAACACACCTGATCCTCACCACAATCCCATAAGGTAGTTAGGGTATTCTGCCCATTTTATAGATGGGAAAACCGAGGCCTGGAGAGGCCAAATAGCTTTGCAAGGTTATAATCTTAGTGATCGGTCAGGCTGGGATTCCCGCCCACACCCTCGGGGTCCACAGCCTGTGCACCGAAACTCTGCTGGCCGTGGCCCCACCTCTCTGCTGGCCATGGCCCGGTTGGCGGACGGACCCATGTTCTCAGCTCCAAGATGCAGGGCACCCAAATTCTCAGTGTCCTCCTGGACCAGGGCTGGCTTGGGCCTCCCCCGCTGGCCCCAGCTCCAGGCCTGCAGATGGTGGCGGCCGTGAGGGCTGGGGTTTTTATCACCATGCTGTACACTTCCTTCATCCCTCCCACTCCAGCCTGGGCGCCTGCCGCTTTGATGAGGTTTCTGCTTCCCGTCCTGCATCTGGTCCGCACATGGAGGGCCGGGCAGCCCAGCCTGTCCCCGCTCCGTGTCCTCTCTGCCACTTCCCCAAAGCCGCTCATGATCCCAATGTCTTCCAGATCCTGCATTCTGGCTCCGGGCTCTGCCTCGGGAGGGGCTCGGGGGTCGGGGTTTGCAGGCAGCTCCCGGAAGGTACGGGAAGCCCTGGGCACCCACCCTGCTCTTCGGGGAGAAGAACGGGGCCGCAGCAAAAAGCTGCACGTTGGCAAAGAGCATTGGTTTGAGCCCCGTGTGCCCCTCCTCTTACCCTAGACCCCCTTACCCCCCACCCAGTTCACTGTCTAAAGAATTGCCATCTGCACAGTGGGGGAGAGGGAGGCCAGCACATCCTCCAACCTGTGTTGTCAAGTATTCGGCAATGCACCTTGCAAAGTGGGGGTGAGCATCTGTAGGATAACACAGGGCCACACCGAGCACCCCCAGATCGCAGCTGCCGGCCACAGGCCCGGGGCGACTGGCAGTCGGTGAGCGCAGGCCTGTCAGTGCCTTCTGGGGGCCTGAGTGTCTGCGTTTGAATCCCAGCTTCTACGCACAGGGCTGTGTGACCACAGCTGAGCGACTAAACCCCTCTGAGTCTTCACTTCTGCATCTGAATGTGTACAGAGTCGTGCCCTTCTCGAAGGGCTGCCTGGAGATTAAGCTAAACAACACACGCCGAGAGCCTGTCTCAGCCCCCAACACAGAGCCAGCACTCAGAAAACACAGTGTTACACATGAATTCAAAATAAACACGACCATCCGTGCTGATTTGTGACCTACTTTTTAAGCTGAACTCCTGGAGTTTTCCGTACTGGTGGATGCAGTTTCCCAGCAAGATTTTAAGCCCTGGTGGCTGACAGCCCAGGCTTTGGAGCCAAATTGCTTGGATCACAAATTCCCGCCTTGGCAGTTGGGAGCTGGGTGACCTCAGGTGAGTCACTTGACCTCTCTGTGCCTCAGCTTCCACATCTAGGAAATGGGAACAAAATCAGAACCTTGGTCAAAGGATTACTGTGCGAGTTAAGTTGATTAAAACACAGGAAGGGCTTTTGACCATTTTCTGGCACAAAATAAGCTCTTTGGACAAGTTGTTATTTATTATTCCTCCATGGAATATGTATGCCTCAACTTCCTTAGTCTGACTTCTCATTAAGCAACTTGCCCACAGCTGAAATTCAAAACCAAGCCCTATCTGTGTGGCACCAGAGCCCATCTAGCTAATCACAGAAACCTAGAAGCTGTAATCCCTGAGATGGAAGCCAAAGAGGCATTTCACTAGCACCTGGATGGCGAGAAAATGCTTTCCTGTCATAAAAAGAGACTCAGGTCTGGCATCAGAATTCAAGTCCAGCTCTATCTCGAACCAAATAATCTCAGTTAAATCATTCCCTGTCTACAAAATAGGCATAGTAAGAGTATCTTTTATGTATTTAGTATCTTTAAAAAAAATTTTTTTTTAATGTTTATTCTTGAGAGAGAGCGAGCGAGCACGAGCGGGAGAGGGGCAGAGAGGAGGAAGACAGAATCTGAACCAGGCTCCGAGCTGTCAGCACAGAGCCCAAAGCGGGGCTGGAACTCACGAACCTTGAGATCATGACCTGAGCCGAAGTTGAACACTAAACTGACTGAGCCCCCCAGACGCCCCCTATTTAGTATCTTATATTTGTTCTGAATCAAATGTGCTAATGGTATAAAGGCAGCAAGTATAGACACAATACAGCTCTCTGGCTTCAAGGTCAGAAAGAGCTGGATTGGACTCCCCGGTTAGCCAGCCCCCTCCCTGCTTCTCAGCAGGGCAGATCACCTGTGTGAAGTTCAGTTTCACTGCGATGGGGAAAGAGCCGTTTTCCTGAGAATTGGATGTAAGTCAGACGGCGTTGCCCTAACCTGGGAGCTACTGCTATTGGCGCCGGGTGGCCAGGACTGTGGGCCGGGTCTCGGTGGCTGCAGGGGGCCCAGAACCTCTCCGGATGGCTCAGCTCGGGCCCTGAGGGTCCCCGTCGCTCACGACTATGGGAACTGCACAGCCCTGGGCTACTGAGGACCAATCCCTCCTTCCCAGAGGTTACAATGGTCAAACCTGAGTGTCGTGTTGGCACACTATTCTGTCACTGCATTTACTGATAGTGGAAAGAAGCCCCGAAGTGAGAGCTGCATGGGGTGCCTGGGAGACCCACTGGTGAAGCGTCCGACTTCAGCTCAGGTCATCAATCTCGCAGTTTGTGGGTTCGAGCCCCGCGTCAGGCACTGCTCTGACAGCTTGGAGCCTGGGGTCTGCTTCGGATTCTGTGTCTCCCTCTCTCTCTTTCTCTGCAACTTCCCCAGCTTGTGCTCTGTCTCTCTCTCGAGGTGGTGCCCATCAAATGCAGTCCCCAGACTTTGTGGCCAGCCATTGAACAGAGGCGCCCCAAACTGCCCTCACTCGCCATCATTTTTACCTGTTCGCATAAAATAACCATATTGTTGTTCGACGTTTTATATAACAACACCCACCCTGACATCTTTTCTTTTTTTAAAGTTTATTTATTTTGAGAGAGAGCATGAGCGGGGGTGGGGCAGAGAGAGAGAGACAAAGAGAGAGAATCCCAAGTGGATTGACCTCACCAACCTTGAGATTATGACCTGAGCCGAAGTCACCAGTTTGATGCTCAAGCCTCAACTAGTGGAACCATCAGGCTCCCCTTTTCTCTCATTTAAATACCCAGTTTAGCCTCCACGTGAGCCATCATCTCTAAGTCATGCGTCTGATGTGCTGGTTGGGTTTTTCCGAATACAGCTCAAAGTAAACAGGTAAAGGAAAAAAAGTGGTCTGGGTGCTACTCGAAACATCGCGGGCGCAACCGCGGTGCCCAGAATAGCCTCTACGAACATTGAAGCAAACACACGCAGGCGACACTCCTTTGCAGTATAAAAACATTACTATGAACGCAACACACGGCGCAGACTGAATTCGAACCAATCTTCGACACCAGAGCAGACCTGCAGCACTGTGGGCGAGACGGGCTGCTCGCTCACCTCCTGTGTCCCCGGGACGCGGAGGGGTGACGGTGGCGGCCCCCAACCTCAGCCCCTGGGGCTNCTCCAGAAAGGCCTCCTCTGTCTGGCAGGCACGGCACACCTGAGGAGTCCCAGGCGTTCCCGGAGCCCCAGGAAGGGCCCTCCCGGTCAGAGGGAGGCGGGCGCCCGGGAGAAGCGGACTCGCTCACCCCGGAAGGCCTCTCTCTGGGGCTGCGACTGCTCACAGCGCCTTCGACGCCCCCTTCACCCCTCAGGCATGGCTTTTTCTAAACTTCCCCGGCCTTTCCTAGCCCCTAACCTCAGCTCCCTGGGGGGCAGGGAGTGCTGCTGTAAAAGCAGACATTTGGAGCACCCCGTCCCCTTCGCAACCCGCGGCGCTCTTCTCGGGGAACCGCCCGCCCGCCTGCGTGACCCCTCGGCAGCCATGTTTGCGCCGCAGGCCCTGCCTGGGTGGCCGCAGCTGATTGGCTCAGGGGCAGCACGTGACCCACAGTGGTCCAATCAGAGGCTCGCCCTCTGGAGTTTAAATTGAGGAAGGGCGGTGGCTAGCGCTGAAAACCTCCCCAGGGGCCACCCTGGGGCTCCTGACTTTTCTGGTTGTGTCCACCCCCTCCCCCAAGCCTGGGCAAGGCCCTGGCACCCCGAAGACATCTCTTGAGTCTTTGCTGAATGGAAGTACAAGAATGGAGGTCTCCAGACCCCTCGCAGACGTCCGACTGCTCAGACTCCGCTTCTCCAGCTGGTTGGAAGTTGGAATTAGCAGGGGCTCCCGAGGCCAGATCCCGGGCTTTCCAGTGATTGGCCTGGGGTGCGGCCCGAGCATCGGAAGGACTGAGAAGGTCCCCAGGTGAGGACGCAGGCCCAGCCAGCACAGGCCCCGCCGCCTGAGCTCTGGGAGCACGGATTCCGTGCTCATAGCCCCAGGTGGCTCCTGATTAACGAGGTTCTAGCTCAGTGCTAAACTTGGGTGGGCTGGGGAGCATGGGAAGCTTCCAGACGCCACCGTGCACCTGCCCCCCCGGTAGCCGGGTACGATTTTGCATACGCGCTGGTGAGCCAAGTGACCACAGCAGCGATGGCCATGGCTCGCTTTGTCCCCTGCTGAGCTCAGGGGTGCAGTTAGGGTGGAGGGGCGCCAGAACTTCAGTCCTCCAGGCAAGCAATATTTTCATGCGGTGTTTAAAAAAATCAAAAGCAACATAAAATAATCCATGATGAACAAACTATCAAAACTCTAAAGACGGGATGAGTCAAGGGGCTGTGCCAACCCACACCAGAATGAAGGCAGAAGCAAAAATCAATAAAGCCCAAGCTGTCTTTATTCGTTTTGATTCCTTAGATGGGGGAGGGGCAGTCCCTCTCCCCCATCTTAAACTTGGCCCTTGAGGTGACTGCCTCACACGTCTCACCCTTGTTCCAGCCCGCATGGTGTGTGATGGCTGGGGGCTGGCCACCTCAAGGTCATGAAGTTCCCCCTGGCTGGGCAACTCCACCACCTGTGGGGTCTCCCTGATTGCACCCCCACTGGTCCTGGCCACCCATTCTCTAACCAGAGCCACAGAGATTTTTTTAAATGAAAATCGGGGGGCACCTGTGTGGCTCAGTAGGTTGAGCGTCGAGCTCCTGATTTCAGCTCAGGTCATGATCTCATGGTTTGTGCGTTTGAGCCTTGCATTGAGCTCTGTACTGACCATGCAGGCTGCTTAAGATTCTCTGCCTCCCTCTCCCTCTGCCCCTCTCCCCTGATTGGGCTTGTGCACTCTCTCTCTCTCTCTCAAAAAAAAAAAAAAAAAAAAAAAAAAGAAGGAAAGAAAGAAAGGGAAAGAAAACAATTTAATGAAAATCGGACCTTATTCGTCTCCTAGTCAGACTCTTCTAGCTGAGCCTTCACACTCAGAACGGCAGCTAGACTCTGCCCCCAGAGCCTCACACGTTCCTGTCCCTGCTTCTCCAGCCCCTTCTCCCATCTGCTACCTCTGTCCCTTAGCTCTAGCACATGAGCCACTTGGCGGTAGCCTGGACACTCAGATGCCTCTTCCTGTCTCCCAGTCTTTGCACGGGCTCCGGGCGCTCCTGGAACATTCTGTCCTAGACTGTTCGCCTCACTCAGCCCGTCTTCACGTCATTCAGGGCTCCGCTCCACTGTCACCTCTTCAGAGAGGCCTTCCCTGGCCACTCATCTTGGTCCCTTTTGGACACATCTTACTCTGTTTGTTCATCCTGACCTGGACTTTTTTTATTTGTTCATCTGTTTGTTTCCTTATTAGTTAAGGAAAGTGGTTTTGTCCAAAGTGTAAGGTCCGCAAGGATAGGGACCTGGTGTGCGCCCCACTGGATCCCAGTGTCCGGCCCTGGCTCTTTAACTGTTTTCAGAATGAATGAATGAATGAATGGGGTCTGCTTGTCAGGTGAAGAAATTGATCCCCGACTCTCCCCGAAGTCTGAAGGAGTTTGCCGTGAATTCTAATGTGGGACCCCCCTCTTCCAGACGGCCACGGGGATTCTCTGCTTGGAGATCCCTGTCCCCCATCATCTCAGCCCCACACCCTCAGTCTGGCTCTGATTACGGGTTGCTGCCACCCACCCGCAGACTAACAAACGTGGAACAGCTGTGCCGCAGGAAATCGCCCCCAGCTCAACCCCGATGCTGCAGGGATGTCTTTAGTTAACATAAATAGGCTTTTAGCTTCAGTTTTTTCTCTTTGTGCAAAATACCTATCATTAATTCTGACTTGGGAGATCAAACAGTTAACAATGTGTTGATCCTAGCTTACTTCCAAGTGATGTATTGTATCATTTCGGAGAGTTATGGGGGGTTGATACTTTCTTTGACAAACACATCCAAGTCCACCAGAGAAGGGCTAACCAGCATCCCGGGGAAGGAAGCAATTAACAGCTCCACCCGAGGGTTCCGAGCACCATTACGTCATTGCCCCGTGTTTTATTAAACACTGCCTTTTTTCTTCTGCATTCTGGTTTTCTTTTTCTTTCCTTTTCTGTTTTCTTCTTTTCTGTTTTTTTCTTTTCAACCAAAGGAAGTGAGCTTCTGTGAGCCATCACTCAGAGCAGCAGCAGAGGTACAGTGGAAAATAAAAAGGCTTCGTGGAGCATCATTTGGGCTTTTCCCTCCATGTTGATATGACTCTGCTGGGCTTTTTGTGAACGGACTTCACTTTCTTCCTGTTGTGGCCCATGCGGCCTTCCCAGGGAGGACCCCACCGCCTTTCAGCACTTTGTACCCCACATACTCGTCATTCCAAGGCAAGAACACATACTCAGGGCCTCCAGGGTCCAACTGAGCACATAGCCTAGGTGTAAGACTCTAGGGAGCGGTGGGGACTGTAGCGCACAGCACAACCCCGAGCCCAGCCAGAAGGGGCTGCCGCTACTCAGGGCCATGTGATGGCTCTTCGGGGAGCCATTTTTCAAGAGAACGAGGGGAATCTGGATTGTTTACTTATTTTGGTGAAAACTTAAAAATACTACAGAAGCCATAAAAAAATTAAAAAAAAATACTGCAGAAGCCAAACAAAACCAAAGGGCCCAAAGGCCACTGGTTTACGGGTCCTGCGGTCCAGCGGAGCGTCTTAAACTGGAGCATTTTAGCCTCCGGGCACAGTCAGGGGGTAAAGGAGTCAGAAAGCCTCAGAAGAAATGAAGTATGTCCTCTGGGAAAGGGTACTGCGTTAGAAGTTCTTTTGAGGGGGCGCCTGGGTGGCTTAGTCGGTTTAGCATCCGACTTTCGCTTAGGTCATGATCTCGCGGTTCATGGGTTCGAGCCCCATGTCGGGCTCTGTGCTGACTGCCAACTCAGAGCCTGGAGCCTATTTTTCAGAGTCTGTGACTCCCTCTCTCTCTGACCCTCCCCTGCTCATGCTGTCTCTCTCTCTCTCTCTCCTAGAAATAAATAAAAATATTAAAAAAAAAAAGTTCTTTTGAGAAGACATTTGTGAGGTTTCACTGATAGACCACTAAACATTTTTATTTTTATTTATTTTTTACGTTTAAAGTTTATTTACTTAGAGAGAGGGTGAGAGAGAGGGATGGAGAGAGAAAGAGAGAGAATCCTTTTTTTATTTTTTAATTTTTTTTCATGGTTTTTATTTATTTCTGAGAGAGAGAGAGAGAGAGAGAGACAACATGAGCAGGGGAGGTTCAGAGGGAGAGGGAGACTCCGAATCAGAAACAGGCTCCAGGCTCTGAGCTGTCAGCACAGAGCCTGACGTGGGGTTCGAACCCACGAACTATGAGATCATGACCTGAGCTGAAGTCGGACACTTAACCAACTGAGCCACCCAGGTGCCCGAGAGAGGGAGAATCCTAAGCAGGCTCCACACCTTTGGCACAGAGCCTGACTTGGGGCTCAAACCCAGGAATCATAAGATCATGACCTGAGCCAAAACCAAGAGTTGGACCTCAACCAGCTGAGCCCCCCAGGTCCCCCAAAACATCATTTTTATACTGAAAAAAAAAAATGTATTATGGAGCAGAGTGTAAAAGTCAAATTAACACACACACACACACACACACACGGAACTTCAGAGAAATGCTGCTTTTGCAGTAGGTAGATTTGGGGATCCCCCCTGCAGCTCCCCAGCCTCTATGTTCCTCTTCCTTCACAATCAGGAGCATTTTGACACAAATGCTGAGAAACATGAAAGACTTGGTCTTCTCTTCTGTGAACTGGGTATCATAACTGTGCCTACCTTGTGGAATCATTTTGGGGCATCGACAAGATAACTTGGGTGCCGTTTCTGGCCTCCCCTCTGTAAGTGGGCCTGGGTCCCTTCCCTGTCCCCTTGTTACCCTCAGAGCACTAGCCCAGGGCAGTCGACTCTCAGAGCCTGTCTTGGATTTGATCTTCTGTCCTCATGAGAAATGGGCAAATCTTTTTTTTTTTTTAAAGTTTATTTATTTATTTTTGAGAGAGAGCTGGGGAGAACACCAGCTGAGGAGGGGCAGGGAGAGAGGGAGACAGAGAATCCAGGTCAGGGTCTGAGTTGTCAGAGCAGAGCCCGATGCGGGCCTCTATCTCATGAATCCTGAGATCATGACCTGAGCCGAAATCCAGAGTCAAGCACCTGACCGACGGAGCACCCCGGCGCCCTGAGAAACGGGTGCATCTTAAACCACCTCAGAACAAACAGAAGCATGACTTGCATCTCACGATCTTCGTAGCTTGGTGCCCGTATCCCCAAACACCCTCTGTCCCCAGTACATGTGTTCGCTTCCTCTGGGCTGTGGCGTCACACATAGGACATGGCTCCCCCGGGCTCCGTCCAGCACTGAGATGTAGGCTGACACCCAGTAGGAGCTCATCGAAATTTGGTGGAAATAAAGCACGCCAAATTAGTTCCCCAAACAGGCCATCTGCTTCGGGGAAAATCACTGCTGGCAGAATTTTGATGAGATTCAAGCATGTTGAGTGATTTATGGAGCTGTTAAATACACACTAAATCAATCTTTTTTTTTTTTTTCTTAAGAGTGGGGGTGGAGAAGCACCATCCTTCAGAGGAAAATAAAGTCTCTGAGCTAGAATTTGCAACCTGGGGCCTGACATTGCACAGAAAATAGCCACTGCTGTAACACGAACCCAGCCAGTCAATTTGAGTATGATAGTTTTAATGTTCCCCAAATCTTACAAAATGTGTATCCAATTAACCACTACTGAAGGGCCTTATTTATAAAATAATACTTTTGTGGTCAGGTTGCACTTTTTCCATTCATTTCTGGTGCACGGGGCTCAAATTGCAGATTCTGCCTGTGATGAATAGAGACGAACATCGCATTTCTGCTGGCATCCACGGTGCTGGGTGGAGCCCGGCCCGAGTAGTTCAAGCCCGGGGACCGCTCGCTGCGGCCTCTCCTGGGGAGCACTGGGGTGAGGGAGGGCTGTAAGGAGTGCTGGCCAGAGGGTGGGGTACGAACAGTAAGAGGAAAAGTCATTTTTCTTGGACAGGAACGGGCACGCTCTCCCCGGGATCCAGGCAGGCCCCTGACACATCCCGGTGGCTAATTGGAGCGGGAAGTCTGAAGAATTCTGCGGTGTGTGGGAAATAGCTCCCTGGCCCACTCAGGGGTTTGGTTTCCTTTTGTAAAGCCAGTTTTATTCTTGTTAATGCCGTGCCTCGCTCCCAAGCCTCTGCTGGGTTACTGTTAATGGAAGAGGGGTTCGGGACGTGGGGATTTAGAATGTGAGGCAGCGCATTTCCAGGCAGGGGTTCACTACCCTTCTCCGCAAAGGGCGGATAATAAATACTTCCAGCTTTGCGGGCCAGACCATCTCTCCTGCCTCTACCCCGTCCTGCCTTCGTAGACCTGGACGGTTTGGAAACAAATGGCTGTTCCAATAAAACTTTATTTACAAACACAGGCAGGAGGTTGGATTCGGCCCATGGGCCCTCGTTTGCCAGCCCTGGTGTAGCCCTGGGAACGGAGTCACAGGATTGAAGCAAGCGGACAGTCCCCCAGGGACGAAATCGATTGGGTGTGAACGTCTGTCTTCGGTCTCTGGTAAGGAGGGACTGACTCCAACTGAAGCTACTTTCTCTTTCAAGCCCCTGTGGCAGGTGGCAGAGACCTAATTTTAGGGATTTGGGCTCCTTCCCCTGGAGTGCCGCTTAGGGAGGCCACACGGCCCCGGACGCGCACGTGGTATCGGGTCCAGGCTGTCCCCAGTGGCCCCCCCCCGAACCTGCCTCCTCCCCCTCTGCACTGTCCTCAGGGCTCACCTCCACCAGCGCCCCCTGCACCCTTGGGAGCAAAGCCTCTCCAAGGGTGCTGGGTCCCGGGGTCACGGCCTGCAAGGCCCCCGGGGGCTCCCTGGATACTGTGGGGCTCTGCGCTGAAGAAACCCGAGGAGCCTTTCAGACACACGGGACACACAGTCCTTCTGCAGCTGCCCCTTCGTGCGTCTAGGGAAGGTGCCCGGAGCTGGTGCCCTGGATCCTCTTCGACGAGTGGTCGGCGTGGGTTTTCTATACGCCCGGATGCCCGAAGCAGGTTCTGTCACCCACCTCTACCCAACTTCGGGAGCCCTGGGGGAAGGGACGGGCGCAGACCTCCGGCATGTGCTTCACCGTGTCAGTCGCAATCGACACGATAGTGCCACATCACACACCGTCCCTAAGCCCGTGGCTTGCGCCAGAGGGGCTGATTGGGGTTTGGCTGACGCAGGTCGGGCCCTGCCGGCGTCTGTGCTTCAGGCCGGAGGTCTGCGGCGCTGGCTTACGGCACAAGCGTTGGTTGCGCCACTTGGCCCCCGGGCGTGTTTGCTCCGAGCCCCCGGCTGAAGGGCCTCCAGGTGGTCCTGGGCGGATTCTTCTTACGGCGGATCCCTGAGCACAAGGGCCAAGCCACAGCGTGCAAGCGCTTTGAAGGCCACGTCCGCTAATGTTCACTGGTAAGGAAGCCACAGCCACAGCCGAGTCCACAGTCGACAGGGTGGGGAGGGATGTAGTGCCTGTGGTGTGAAGGGGGGAGGGGCCGACTGTCTGCTGGACAAGAGTCCACCAGTGATCACAGTGATCACAGCCGCTCGCGTCGGCGAAGAGCAGAAGGCTCACCTGAAGGTGCCTAAGTCATAGACTTGGTAAAGCCGCCAGCCATCTGGGGACAGATGGCCCCAGCGCTGCTTCGATGCCTTAACTTACCACCAGCGATGGCCTCCTGAGAGCCTGCTGGCCTCCGTCCCCGCGCTGTCTCCCGGCGGCTGTCTCCCGGCGGCACTCCCGGCGGGAGCTCCCACACCTCGCTCTCGTCAGGGAGGAAGGTCGTCGCTGTCAAGTCCTTGCAAGCCGGACTCCTCTGCTCCCTGAGGTCTTTTGTCTCGGGTCTATAAGCACAGAGTGTCTGAGGCAAGAATCACTTGAAACAAGAAAGGACACAGCACCTTCGGGGGCAGAAGGGCCCTCTCCCCAGAGATGCCCTTATCTGAGCCCCTGGAAGCCGGGAGTGTGGTGTGGAACCTGGCCAACTGGACTTTGCAGACCCGATGGTTGAGGTTACAGACGCTAGGAGAGGGGGGTTATCCCGGGTTTTCCAGGGATGCTTACTCGGATCCCGTGAGCCCCTAAAAGCAGAGAATTTTCTCTGGCTGGAGTTGCAGATGTGGCGGACGGGAANGAAGGGGACCCCATGAAAGGCACGAGAAGGAACATGGGTGGCGGCTAGGAGCGTGGACCTGTCCCCAGCTGTCGGCCGGCGGCGACCGGGGACCTCAGCCCTGCGGCCGCGATGAACGCAAAGGAGGCTGGAGGCCGATTCCTCCCGGGAAGGAGCCCCTAGAGCAGAGCGCAGCCCTGCGGCAGCCGGATCGCAGCCTGTGGCCCTGAGCAGAGGACGTCAGGCCTGCCGGAGGGCCAGCGGCTTGTCCACCATGAATTAGTGTTGTTTTAACCACTGATGAGGTGCAGGGGCTTCGGGAGCAATAAGAGACCAGTGTGATGGGCGTTTCTCCTTCCCGTGTCCGGCTGGCCGAGGGGAGGCTACAGGCTGGTCCTTGGGTCTTGTGAGTGGGGACATGCGGGCACGTTCTCTTAGAGGGCGGCCTCTGTTCAGTGGGAGCGTCTCTGCGGCCCATCATTAAAAATATTTTTAATGTTTATTCAGTTTTGAGAGAGAGAGAGAGAGAGAGAGTGTGTGTGTGAGCAGGGGAGGGGCAGAGAGAGAGGAGACACAGAATCCGAAGCAGGATCCAGGCTCCGAGCTGTCAGCACAGAGCCCGACGCGGGGCTCGAACCCACGAACTGTGAGATCATAATCTAAGCCGAGGTCGGACGCTGAACCGACTGAGCCCCCCAGGCGCCCCTGCCGCCCAGCATTTTCCAGGATGTAACCCCTGCACACCTAACTCAGAAGCGCTTGGGATGCTGGTGTGGCAAACTGATTCCTGAGCCTGCCGCACACCTGACAGGGGTGGGGCCCGTGTCATCTCGGTCACTCGCTCCCGGGACTCCGAGGCAGACCGCGGCCGCGCTCCGCGCCCTCAGTAGCGCACTGGCAGGGACACCACCCCGGCTGAGCCCTGACCCCACCAGGGGCAGGGGCCCCCGTCTGAAACCCAGATTCCTGGGCCCAGGGCGCCGCCTCCTAACTTGTCCCTGGAGGGAGACGTGCGGGCGACCCACAGCCCCTCTGCGTTCGCCGTCCCTGTGCCGGGGGAGCCCACACACCTTCCAGCTACAGCCCCCCGCCCCCGGCCCCCCTGCCCTGGCCTCTGGGCCCTGGCTGGCAAGTGACTGAGCTGGGGGCTGAGCCCAGGACGGAGCGGCTGGGCAGCTGGGGGCGTCTGTGTGGGGGGCAGTGTAGCGCCTCTGGGAGACCATGTCAGACGTGCCGGAGAGTTCTCTGTGAGGACCCCCGTCCGTCATCGCCCGAGCGTGATTGTGCGAGTGCTTTGTGGGAGCTGTTAGCCCCTGAAGCTGGTGGGATCACGCGCCCAGAAAGCGTGAAGGCCAAGGGGATATGGCGGGGGAGGGGGACGGGCAGCAGCATTTGCTAGAATCTTCTTCATTAATCGCTCCGCCACCTCCCTTTGGACATAAAACAAATGTCTTCCCGGGTTGACGAGGGCCCTTTCTCCACATCCGTGGCCATGGCCGCCGAGTGAGGCCTCATAAAGGTGGCAGCGCCATGACATTCGATGTTTGGTGCCCTCTCGGTATAGCTGTTCCGAGAGCCACATCTTAGAGGCTTCTGAAAGCTTCTCGTCCGTCCAAACGGCAACGTTCTCTCCTTCCCCCACGTGTGGGTCTCAGGGAGCACACCCCCCCGGCTTGCTCCTCTCTGTCCCCGTGAGTCACTCCTGGGTGCAAACAGTGCCCCCGAGACCAGGGGGCGAAGCCCGTGTGGGGGCAGGAAGGGCGGGTAAACCCTCACAGACAAGAAGCGGCATCCACAGGAACAAGGGGGTGACCGTCCGAGAAGCACAGATTCCCCCAAACACAACGTCACCGTGCGTTTGTTTTATCCTCTGGCGGGAAGAAAATTGACCCCATAAAAATAACAGTTTACCTTCAGGCCTTGGATCACGTAGGGAGGTGATCAGAAGAGAGTGTGTGAGGGAAATAGAAACACCCCCGAGGTCACAGGTCAGCGCGAAGCTGGACTTTCCGCAGCGGCATCAAGAGACTGGTCACGGGCAGGGGCGCTGCCATCTCGCTGTGAAAACACGCCCCGCGAGTGCGCGGCCTTGAACCTTCCCCGGCCCGAAGCCCTCTCCCCTGCCCCCTGGCCTCCCCCCACCCCTCTGCACGGCCCGGAGCAGCCGGCTTCCCTCTACTCCGGAGAAGGGGTGGTCGGAGCCCCTCAAAGTCTTTCTGTCTCTGTGGGTTCCCCGTCCTGCACAGCTCATGCGAACGGAATCCTCCGCCGTGCGGCCCCGTGTGTCTGGCTTCTGTCACCGAGCACGATGTTTTCAAGGCTCGAGCTCAGATTTACAACATAGCTGCTCCTGGGAAGGCGAGGCAGCGTCTTGCACGACTGACTGATACCGAGTCCTTTCTTGAGAGCGGGTATAAAGTTCCCAACACGTTTTCTTTTTTTTTTTAATTTTTAAAATGTTTTATTTATTTTTGAGAGAGAGACAGAGACAGTGTGAGCAGGGGAAGGTCAGAGAGAGAGGGAGACACAGAATCTGAAGCAGGCTCCAGGCTCTGAGCTGTCAGCACAGAGCCCGATGTGGGGCTCGAACCCACGAACTGTGAGATCATGACCTGAACTGAAGTTGGACGCTTAACCGACTGAGCCACCCAGGTGCCCCCTGACACATCTTCTGATCTGAACTGAGCATTGAGAATCCAGCTGTGGAACCCTCCCCTGTGGAGGTTTTAAAATTCCACCCCGTGGTTTTTATCCACATGTATGTCTGGCAATGCCCTCAGACTCAGGGCCTCTGGAAAAAGTTTTTATTTTGTACCCCATCATCAAATTTAACATTTAGACCTGTGTACTACTATGCCGATAATAATTATATATTCACCATGGCGATAATAATTGTGCCCACCCCGCTCCACCCCCCACAACCGCCATTTTATGGAGGAGGGTACAGTGGGTCAGAGAGGCCCAATGAGTTGCTCACAGCCACTGAGCGGCAAGCTGGGACCAGAGCCAGATTTGCTAGACTCTCCAAGACCTAAAGAGTTAGGGGAGGAGCATCTGCAAGGAGGGGGAGGGAGATGGGTGGGCACAGAGGCAGTGCCACATGGTCATCAAACCCGCTTGATCTTCCTCGCAGACTCCCGTGGGGCACGGGCAGCTTGGTGCCCTGAGGTGCTGGTTTGCCTGAAGCAGGTGGAGGCACCCAGGAGCTCATGGAGCACATGTGTCCTCACCCTCTCTCTCGGCACTTTGGCCTGGGAGCCACAGGGCCTCACGACCGGGGGGTCCTGGAGACCTGATCACGACTTGGGGGTGAGCCACCTCGAAAGATGGCCCTTTGTACATTCAGATACGGACAAGAAGGAAACGACTGTGTGGATTTATTCCCAACAGCTGCTGTAACAAATTACCAGAAACGCAATGGCTTAAAACAACACAAATTTATTATCTTACAATTCTGGAGGTCAAAAGTTCTAGAGGCGCCTGGGAGGTTCAGTCAGTTAAGCTTCCGACTTCAGCTCAGGTCATGATCTTTCGGTTCGTGAGTTCAAGCCCCGCACTGGGCTCTGTGCTGACAGCTCAGAGCCTGGAGCTGCTTTGGATTCCGTGTCTCCCTCTCTCTCTGCTTCTCCTTCATTCGCGCCCTGTCTCAGTCTCTCTAAAATAAATAAACATTTTAAAAAAGTGGTAAAATCAAGGTGTTGGTTGGTCTGCATTCCTTCTGGAAGCTCTAGGAGGAAACCTCCTTCTGTGCCTTTTCCAGCTTCTAGATTCGCTCTCATTCCTTGGCTCCTTCCTCCACCAGGAAAGCCAAAAATACAGCATCTTCAAAGCTCTCTCCTCTCATTGTCTTATCTTCTTTGACTCTGACCCTCATGCCTCCCCCTTATGAGGGCCATTGGGCTCACCTGGATAGTCTAGGGTAATCTCCCCATCCCAAGATTTTTACTTTAATCACATCGCCAAAAATCCTTTTTGCCATGTAAAATAGCATACTCACAGGTCCTGGAAGTTAGGGAGTGGTCATCTTTCAGGGGGTCTTCCTTTAGCCTGTCATACGGGTTTAGCCACCGTGGTCTGGGGAATATCTTTCCAGCAGCCCACAGGGTCACTCCTACCATTGCGCAGGGGAGCGCAGGTTGACCACCAAAATCAAAAACCCCTATCTTCTCACTGTGCCATGTGCAGACTTGACTGCAGATCAAGGAAACGTGAAACGGCTTTTCTTGGAAAGACAGCGATTTCTCTTCGAGCGGAGTGCGGATGCGCATTTGGAATTGCTCTGGAGAAAGTTCCAGTCTCCAACCTCAGATGGTAATTGGTAAAAGGAAGATAGGACTAGAAACCAGGAGAATGTACCTCTCACTCCCACTCAGCTACTGAAAGGCTCAGAGCAACTTGCTTTCCCTCAGGGCGCCTCACTTACCTCCTCTATAAAATGAAAGGCTTTGCCAAGTTCAGGGTCAGAAAACACAGGGCAGCTGGGCCCCTGTACCCCTCTGTGCCCACCGCAGACATAACCAGTCGATGACAGCAGAGCATTCTCTCTCATTCAGTTCAGCTAGAGCGTCAGCCCTGGACCAGTGCAGCGCCCCAGGCGGCCGCTCAAGGAGATCGGTGCTCCCGAGACGAGGTCCTCGCTGAATTCGGAGACCAGGATGGTCTCAAAGCTCTGTTTGCTTTTTTGCACCTTAATGAGATCACGATTTTGTGAGTAACCAAACCTCAATAGGAAGGGAAGCAACCAGGTCGTGGAATTGGAGAATCTTTCGCCCAGCAGTTAGAGGCGCTCCGCTCCTAGACCCGCCTAGGGAAGCCCTAGGCGGCAGTTCTTCACCCGGGAGTCAGGCCCTCCCACGTGTAGCCCAGCTTCTAAATTACACAGTTCAAATTTCCCTTCCTCTGCTTCGAGATGGGGGAGGGCGAGTCACTTTACAACCGCGGAATACAAATAATATTTCTCTTGGAGAAGTTTTTCATTCCCAAGGCCATTTCCCTGACAGCCAAGAGTTCAGAGACATTGCAGGGTGTTGTCAAGTTGTATTTCTTAAACCCACAGCCCACTGAGTGTCCACTCATGCCCAAGCGCTCCAACATGTATTCTTACTGATTTCCGGCATCCTCTCTGCTCGGAACCCGGCCGCTTTACCACGTTTTACACTCCCTTTTGATCAACCTAATCACACCGACTCCTGGGACGTGGGATGGGTCCCCTCCCCCCAGCCCCCTGCCCTCAGCAGGACTGCTGATCTCTGAGAAAAACGTCTTTCCCCTTTCATATCTCCGTGTGTCTCATTTTTGCCTAAGGTTTTCTGCATTCGCCACAATCTTTAGTGTTTTACCAAGTATTGATGTTTGAATGTCCATGATTTGTTGGAATGTTAGATTTTAAGAAACGGGGTTTGCCGAATATCTGATCCTACTTAACATAATTGTCATTTATGAAGTCTAATTAAATGGAATTATATGATAGCGGTTATAACAGATGCAAGCTATCAGTTGAGTGACCTTGGGTAAGTTACTTAATCTCCCTGAGTCTCGATTCCATCCCAAAATGAGGATAATAATAACACTTGTTTGTGGCAAAATCTACCAATTATCTCTCACTTTGCTTGCCCCCTTCTCCCTTAGCAAGAAAAACCATGACTCTTACTTGGACCCGTAGCCAGCTCAAATAGAAACTGTATTCTGCAGGGTTTTTTAAAAATGTTTTTATTCATATTAGAGAGAAAGAGAGAGCGCTTGAGCTGGGGAGGGGCAGAGAGACAGACACAGAATCCGAAGCAGGCTCCAGGCTCAGATCCATCAGTGCAGAACCCGATGCGGGGCTCAAACCCACAAGCAGTAGGATCATGATCTGAATTGAAATTGGACGCTTAACCGACTGAGCCACTCAAGTGCCCCTACAGGTTTTTTTTACACCAAGTCCTGTGACTAAATTCTGCTAAAGGGGCATAAACTGACAATCTTATGCATAGAGTATGTCCCTAGGGAGGGTGTGTTCCCTTCTTCATTGCTTCTTCCTTTTTGCTGGCTGGAATTTTATGTAAATGGCTGGATCCCCAGCAGCCATTTTGGCCTCTGGGGGAGTGATCTTGGGAACGGAGGCCACACACAAGGTAGACCCAGAGGGAGGGGGTGGGAGTCCCAGTCCTAATCTTGCACTGCTTACCTCTGAATTTTAAAGTTTTATTTAAACCGCTGACAGCTTGGGTTTCCTGTCACTTATATTGGATTTGATCCTAATGGACACATTCACTTCCAAAGGTTGTGGTGAAGACTGCCTGGGTGGAGAGATGGGTTAACAGCTTTAGGGCGCTTAATACGTGGTCTCGGACAGTCAGCCCTCCATCTGTGGTGGTTATGACTTGTATTTTTCTTTAAGCAAAAATAGGGTCACATTTAAGTTATTCTATTTCTCACAAAAGAAACCCAAGCTGACCCGCAGGTAGGATATGCGTCTGTGATGCCCTGAATGTGCGCTACGGTTCCTGGACCATTTGGACGAACCTCGACCCCATAGTCCATACTCCACGGCCCTCCTCTGTATTATATCTGTTTGCCGGATAAAATACAGAATACCCGGTTATATATGAACTTCAGATCAACAATAAATCATGCTAAAGGATGAGTATGTCCCAGATACTGCAGGGGCATCTGGTTCACACTAAGACATGATTCACTGGTGATGTGAAATTCACATTTAACTGAGAATTCTGAATTTTTATTGGCTAGATCTGGGCACCCCCCTCTCCCTGACTGGAGTGGGGACCATTACAGATGGGGGTCCTGAGGAAGCCAACTCTGAGACAAAATGAGTGTGCGGGAGGTTCCCGGGCGTGTTCGGGACAGACTGTGTGTGTGGGAGAAGGTGGGTCACAAGGAAGGCCTTGCTGACCCTGTGGGGAGCGGGGTGGGGGGGACACCCTGGAAGGTTCTCTGGAACAGCGGGACGGGCCTGCTCCTTTCTTCCTGCTCTCGGGCCAGTCACCAGACGCCGCCACCCGAGACGGGGCCCGACCGTGGGGGTCGTAACTGTCAGAAGCTAAAGGCAGCCCCTGGAGAGGGACTCAGCTAAGAATTGTCCCCCAACAGCCCTAAAGGACAGATCGCGGGCACATCATGGCTTCTGCCACAGGCCAACGTGATTCTCTCGGAAGAAGCTCTCGGTGGCCTGGCCAGGACAGCCGTGCCCACCTGGGGCAGAGGCAGCGCCGTTGGGGACGGCCAAACAGTCAACGCATCTCTCTCAGGCAGCTCAGGAAGGAGCGTCCAGAAGAGGAAGTCCGTGGCTGACTCTTCCATAGGTCTATTGATGGCTTTTCTTGGTGGATT
Organism: Crocuta crocuta; assembly: GCF_008692635.1. Classification (NCBI taxonomy): domain Eukaryota; kingdom Metazoa; phylum Chordata; class Mammalia; order Carnivora; family Hyaenidae; genus Crocuta; species Crocuta crocuta. The sequence goes on from NW_027532250.1 coordinate 1,611,858, forward strand.
ATGGCCACTTTCGCCTCACCTTTCCGATCTTGTTTCTTGTCCCATTCTTCAGTTCTCCGTTCATCTGGCAAAGACATCATGTAGAGTTCATGTGGGGAAGGCAAGACGCAGTGGGGCAGAAACATTGTCTTTTGTCTTTTTCTTTTTTAATGTTTGTTTATTTTTGAGAGAGAGAAAAACAGAGCGGGAGTGGGAGACGGGCAGAGAGAGAGGGAGACACACAATCCGAAGCAGCTCCAGGCTCTGAACAATCACCACAGAGCCTGATGCGGGGCTCAAACCCACGAACCATGAGATCATGACCTGAGCTGAAGTCAGACGCTTATCTGACTGAGCCACCCAGGTGCTCTGAAACATTTTCATATTAATAAATCCAGCTCTCACCACAAGAATGATTTTTTAGGAAACTTTCCACCATTTATTAAGCACATACTATGTGTCAGGCACTGCCCTGAATATTTTCCATTGTCTACACCAATTTAATCTGCACATCGAATCCCTGATTTGTAGAGAATAACCGGACGGGAGCCCTGGTGTGGTGAAGGCTAAGGTTCACCCACTCCGTGCCCAAGAAGTGAGCCACCCCCTGTGATGGGGAGTTTCAGGATGAGCCCTCATGAATGGGAGACTCTCAGAAGCCAAAGAATCGTCTTCCGGTGGCATGGATGTGCGGGATGACTTGAGGACAAATATTTCAGTCGTTTGTCACGGTCACTGCTTTTCTCTCCTGCTTATCACGGGACATTCTTTAAAGGCTGAAATTACAGTCACCTTTGCTGGAAAGCAGGATTCCCGGGCAGGTGATAGGCATTGGAATAATCTTGGAATCTCAGAAAACGCTGCTCTCAGGAATGTTTTCATTCTGTGCCGAGACGGCCTCTGGGGATGGTGGAGCCCCCAGTTTCTCATCCCAAGGCCAGTGGGCAGTGCCCCGGGCGCGACGGTTGGTTATGCCGCCTCCCTTTCCCCTCCCTCTGGTAACTGCTTCATTTCCCTTCTGCAGACCCACCCTCCCCCAGTCTCAGTTCACAGGATCTGAGCAAAGCTTATTGTCCGCCCCTCCTTTTTGTGAAGGCCGAGCCCATGACAGAGACTTCACATGCTCCTTGCCTACAGGGACTGGCCATGGGACATAGGTGCTGCCCAACCAGAGCCTGTGACACGGGGGCTCTGTTCTGCCGGACGCGAGAGCTTGAAGGGGATGGAAGATCTAGCATTGCTGGCAGCCATTTTGTCGCTATGAGGGAAGAGCCTGAAAAGAGAACCAACATGGCAGAGACTGGGGCAATAATAAGACAGAGAGAGAGAGAGAGAGAGAGAGAGAGAGAGAGAGATGGGTCTTGTTGATGTTATGGAAGCTCCTGATTCAGTCTTCTCTGCCAGACTTCCCTTCAGTCACATAAACCAAAACTCTTTTCTTTCTTTCTTTCTTTTTTTAATGTTTTATTTATTTCTAGGAGAGAGAGAGAGAGAGACAGTGTGAGCAGGGGAGGGTCAGAGAGAGAGGGAGTCACAGACTGAAACAGGCTCCAGGCTCTGAGCTGGCAGTCAGCACAGGGCCCGACGCGGGGCTCGAACCCACGAACCGCGAGATCATGACCTAAGCGAAAGTCGGACGCTTAACCGACTAAGCCACCCAGGCGCCCCCAAAACTCTTTTCTTAAGCCAGATCAAGGTCCTGGTCACTTACAACCAAAGACATTCCAACTAATACAAAAGGGAAGGGAGCAGAAAACCCCGGCTGGGCTGCTGAGTGGGAAGCCATCCGGAAGGAGCTTCATCCTGGCGACCATCAAACGATATTTCCAAATCGCAAACTCAAGCTTCCGGATAGATTTCGAAGGAAGCCTTGGCGGGATTTGCTAATTGGATATGGGGCGTAGAGAAAGAGTCTGTCAGGAATCGCTCTGGGTTTTTGGCCTGAGGAACCACAAAAATGGAGCAGCCCTTAACTGAGACATTCGTGCGGGATCAAGAGTCGCCCCGGACACGCAGAGCTTTTAACACAGGGTCCACCCGTCATATCCGTTTTTCAAGTATGGATCCCAAACCTGCGGGGAGTTTCCACGAGCGGAATCGAAAGTGCTTGTGTGTGGCTCTGGGAGAACACGACTGTGCCTGGCTTCTACGAAGAGCGGTGTTTCAGACTCTTCTTTCTGGAAAAGTGATTTTCTCCTGTTGATGGGTTAACCACTTTGGCCGATCGGCCTTCTAAAATGTCAGCAGAAAATGGAATCCTTTGCAAAGCCCTGTCTGCAGCAAGATTTCTCTAAAGCGTTCATCCTGACAGAACTCGGAGCCTAAAGAATCGGCTGAGCAGGAGCCAGTGTCCTTGGTGGAGGAGGCAGAAAGCGCGGCTGCCGAGGGACCTGAGAAGAGGCCACCTCCTGGAGGAGTCCCAGGTCTTCCCGATTTAAAAACAGAATCAGAGGCCTGGAGAGGGGTTGGGGTGGGATTTGAGGCCAGAGGAAGCCCGAGCTGCGATCTCTGGGAACGACCCGCACGATGGCAGGCCTGGGGGTGTCCCAGTCTGTGGGCGGAGCAGGTGAGACGGGGCTGCGGGGCTCCAGCCTCTGCAGAGGACCCGCCTCCGCCCCAAGAGCCCGCCCAGCTCCAGGGACCCCAGAGCCGCCGTCTCCCCTGCATCTCCAGCCGCTGCGCAGAAGTAGCGGAGCCTGGCGGGCGTGCCTGGGTGAAGAATGGTCTGGATGCCGCCTTCCCTCCCAGAGCCTGTGGCTCAGAGATGTGGTCCACCCCAGGGGGCACCGGCCTGCGGTGATGACTGCGGGGCACCAGGTGTGCCCCCAGCTCTGGGGGCGGGGGAGGGATGCACCTCCAGCTGGGGGGGTGCACCCGCAAGGGCCTCCAGGATGCTGACTTAGGACGGGCACATCTGGGGCAGACGCGGAGCTCCTGCGGTGTGAGCAGAGGGGAGGGGGGTGGGAAGCCACGGGTGGAGTTACGGAAAAAGCATCGCATTTCCTCGTGGGGCGTGACACGGGCGCCTGAGTCACAGCGGGGCTTGTCCAGGGTTGTTAGGAGGTGTCCGGTGAGAACATGGATTTCGTTCATTTGGGATATAGATTCGTGTCTCTAATAAAAGCCCATGTGGGGTCACTGGGATGCCCCCCCCCCCAGCCGCTGCACAGCCTGCTCCTGCCTCTGGGCTTCGGATAAGTGGGCGTCAGTTCCTGCAGTTCCATGTCAGCACCCGCGTTCCCTGCCCATCCCTGCCCATCCCAGCCTCCTGACCACCCCCCACACCCCCAGCTCCAAATCCTTCCCCTCAGGTTCTGCACAGCTCCCCCAGCTCAGGCCCTGCCTGCTCTCAGCCGAAGCCCCAAAGGCAGAACCCAAAGTTCTGCGACGAACAGGTGGCCCTGCTCAGAAACCACTGGAATGACGGGCTGCGTCTGAGGCAGGCAGCAGGCAGCACCTTGCACAGAGCAGGTGCTCAGCCAGTGCTGGCCTCTCGGCTCCCCCACGGCTCAGGGTGAGAGGCACTTATGGGGGCTGTGGGAACCTCTCCTGGCGGTGACGCGGCCCAGCTGGACAGGAGACAGTGTGTCCGCGCATCCTGGCGGCTGGCCTTTTTCAGCCTCCTCCAGGGCGGCTCATGTTCGCAAGGATCGCGGGTGCTGGGGGTTGGGGAAGCAGGGCAGGGAGGGGGCGGTGCAGGGGCAGAGGCCGGGGGAGCTTCCCCTGGGGGAGAGCCCCTGTTCACATGCAGCCTGGAAGGGCCCTGCGAGGAAGCCATCCATCGAGCCGCCCGCGCCTGCTTCTCCCTGTCGCATGTGCGCCTGCCTCTTCCTGGGAAGGAATTTAAAACTCCCTCCTGGGGCCCCAGGTCCGGCAGGGGTGGGCCAGCTGGGGCACTTGCTGGGGGGATTCCTGGCCGGGAGGGAAGGGGCCAGAACCCCCACACTCTCTTTGACAGGAGCAGGGAGCCACTCACATTCTGGGGCCAGTTTGTCTCCCCGGCAGAGCCTCGGCTTCCGGTGGCCCCAGCACATGGTTAAAGAAAGCTCTAGAAGTAATGGAGCTGACACACAAAGATGGTACCTTAAAAACCCATTCAGTGGAGTGGGACTCAGAATAGATCCAAACTGAAAATACCACTAATGTCCAGTAACAGGGGATGTTAAAAAAGAAAAAAAAGCACCATAATTACCAAGTGGAATTATAAGCCAGTCCTTGAAAACCGTGATGTGCTTGCTGAAATGATATGACCTTGCCCTTTTCATAGATCGAAATCACTGGATATTGGTGACGTCATGCGGCTCGAGCCAAGCTCTGTGTTTCTACAGGTGAGAGAAGGAAAAATGCAAGTTATTGATAAGGAAAGTAGGAGCTCAGTTTTGTACAACAAATGTATTTATATGCATGTCTTTCCACAGATATTATAAAATATATAAATATAGAATAGAGAGAGAGAGACACCAAATGGATGGCAAATATAAGCCATTTAAAATTGCTTTTATACTTGTTAGTATTGGATCAAGCTGCCTGTAGTGTAAATGTATAATTCTTTAAAGTGTTTGTTTTTCTTTTGTTTTTTTAAATGTTCATTTATTTTTGAGAGAGAGAGACAGCGTGAGAAGAGGAGGGGCAGAGAGAGAGGGAGACAGAATCTGAAGCAGGCTCCAGGCTCCCAGCTGTCAGCACAGAGTCCGACGCGGGGCTTGAACCCACTAACCATGAGATCATGACCTGAGCCGAAGTCGGACGTTTAACCGACTGAGCCGCCCAGGCGCCCCGTAAATGCATAATTCTTATCCTTGGAAAGTAAGATTTCATTTTTGGCGGTAAAGCTGTAGCAGAAACTGATGAGTGCCCCAGTTTGGGGGGGACTGCCCCTCCCCCACTGCCCTCGCGGTCACAGGGGTGGCTCCCAGCAGCAGTGCTCACACCACGTGACCCCTCCCAGCTCTGGTGACCACTGAGTGGTCAGGGTGGGCACTGGCGCACACTGGGCAGAGTCCCTTCCCTGAGACGTGAACTTGGGACGGGGAAGAGGTCCCAACCGTGAACCCTGGTTTGGGGTTGGTGAGGCGTTCAGCACAAATACTGCCCTCGCCACTGCCAGCAGCAGCCACACAGCAAGAGAAGACGGAGCCCTGACGGTGCCCCGGGGACACGTGCTTCTCAGTCCAAGCTGGTCCACCCTCCCCGTTTTAAGGACAGGAAGCTAGATCTAGGTGCGGCTAAGTCACCTGCTCCCTTTGCTGGCCTTGGTGCCCCTGGGACTCAAACCCCAGCTTGTCTCTCAGCTCCCCCCTTGGGGGGGCACTCGCACAACACCGCCTGGAAGCCCAGCTGGCTCAGGAGAACTGCGCCCACCCCTGCGACCCTGGGCACGTTCTCAAAGGTGGGACTTGAGGAGGGGGCGTTCCTGAGGTCAGAGACTTTGAATCACCTGCGACCCCCGTTTCCCTCACCCATCATGGGTCAGTGAGGGCTCTTGGCTCCCCTTCTGAGGCTCAGCGTGGATCCGCCCCTCCACCCCCTGTCTCCAGGTCCTGCACAAGCCTGGTCCTGACCCCCTGACCGCCACCTTCCCTCCCAGAGGAGCCCAGAAGCTCCCCTCTGGCCTCCCTGGCTCTGGCCTTGACAAACGGGCCCCCATCAGACCCCTGCACATATGCGCTGAGGGCTCATCTCGGCCCAGAGATAACGTATGCTGTATAGCATCCTGAGGAGATAGGAGATCCGGCCTGCCCCTCTGACCCCAACTCCAGCTGGTGCCCTGCCCACCCACCCCTGCTTACAGCTCCAGGACGGGCCACACACCGACCCTCTGCGAGGAGCATAGACACACCAGACAACATCACTTGTTGGGCGTTTACCTACCGAATGCATGTATTATCTCATTAAAACCTCACATGGCTCGGTCACATCTGCTGTGTATTTCAGGGAACAGAAGTTTCGACGACCCCCTGCGTGTGCAGCTCGCAGGACCCCAGGCAGCCTGGCTCCAGAGCCCGAGCGCCCACCGGAGCCCCACCCCACCTGGGAGCCCCTCCCTGATTCTCTAAATCAGCACCTCCGGCTCCGAGTGAGGCGCCTATGAATCTCAGAACTGCGCCCTGAAAGCCTTCTGACCGGCAGCGTCATGCAGGGGAAGAGACGCGAGGGCTAAAACCCCGGGTGGGCCTGGGTCTGAATCCAGCTTGGAGGACCCAGAGCCAGCAGCCTCGCCTCTCATGGCCTCAGTTTCCCCTTCTGTAAGATGGGTATTAAAAACATTCGGTCACCGCCATGGCTGCGGTGGAGGACAAGTGGGGTAACACACTGATGATCCCGACCGTGGCCGGATCGCTGCTGGTTCTGTGACGACGTGTGACCCGGAGGCCGCTCAGACAGCCGGATGAAATGCCGGTCCAGGTGAAAGCTGTCTTCCCGAGACTCCGCCCTTCCTGCGGGCTTGCTTTATCTTCCACTCTCTGGGATGTTTTTCTAGATTCAGAGCCCGGCTGTCCACAGGGGCAGAGCTGCCCCGACCCTCCAACTCCGCTCCCCGCCTGGCGCTCAGCACACAGTCACATAACCAGAGACTTTAGCGTCCCAGGCACCGGCTCGCCGCTCCTTGTTGCGCCCCTCTCCGCGTCTGCAGGGGGAGGTCACGGAGACAACCAGATGAGATAATGCAGGTGGGGTGTGCGGCCGAGCGCCCGGCCCAGTGCCCGGCCCTTGGTGGGCCACCAGAGGGTACTGTTTGGTTTAGGAGAGTCAGCCCCACCCTCCAGTTGGGTGGCCTCAGGCACAGCCGGTGGCCTCCCGTGGCCTGTTCTCGTTGACGGAGGGGCTGAGCCCTCTTTTCCAGGGTGTGTCCCCCAGGGTCTCAGCACCAGGACTGGAGCGAGAACGCGGCCTTCTCGCCGCGGGGAGGCTGGGAGCGGCTCTGCCCCGCAGGCACCCCCCCCCNTGAGCCTCCTGCCTGAGTCCTCTGTCCTCCCCGTGGGGACCCGGACAGTGTGTGGTCCGAACTCCTTCCCGCGGATGACCAACGTGCACCCAGAGAGGTGATGTCACTCACTCCGATCACAGAGCCGCGGGGCCGCCCGGGGGTGAGCCCAGGTCTGACACCAGAGCCACGCTGTCAACAGCCAGATGGTCACCGGGCACCGAACAACATGGCTCGAAGGCCCAAAGGCCCCTCCGAAGCCCCGCGGGCCCCACGGGCTTCCCCCCACCCCCCAGGCCGCCTGCCTTCCAGAAGAGCTGTAGTCTGTTTCTCAAAGTGCCGCCCCGCAGCTGCCCCCACCCCCGACTCTGCGGGGACTGGGAGGGACACTGAGATCACAGGGAAGGGCCGGCCCCACGGCTGGCGGCCTCACCCCCGAGCAGCTCTAGGGACCGCGCTGGGCCTTTGTCAGCCTCCCGCACTCATTAAACTGGGTTGAACCAAAGGTCAGGTTTTACTGCAAAGCTAGAAAGATCCTTGCTGGTCAGGCCAACCCAGAAACCAGCTCTCTGAAAGGCCTCTGGGGATGGGTGAGTGGAGGGGGGTTCCCGGCCATTTTCACGGAAGCTGTTTTGAGTCGGGGGGCGGAAAATTAAGAGCCAAGCCAATGAATGCTCTGGGTCCCTCTGAGTCGGCAGCATGCGGGCACCAGAGGCCGGGGACCTCCAGCGCCAGGGATGCGTGAGCCGGGCAGGGCTCCGAGGAGGCAGATCTGCCTGGCACAGGCCACCTGGGTTGGAATGAGAAAGGGGGACGCAGATGGTGACAGGGGGACCGGGACAGAGGGAGAGCTGCCCAGCGTGGTCAGACCTGGAGCCACGGGAACCTTCCCCGCAGACTGGGGGAGCAGAGAGAGACAGGCAGGCTCTGCCTTCCTCCCGTTTGAGCTAGATTTTTAAGCGCCACACTCTCCACCACTCCCCTTAGCCTCACTCTGCGCTGTGACTGTGTCACACTTCCCACCAAAAGGTGAGATCTGTCCCGCTTGTGGCTTGCTTTCAATGAGAGCCTGTGGCAAGAGAGAGGCTGCTGCAGATCCAACCCCAGGCCACACGAGGCCACGCGCCCCGCTCTGCTCGCCACCAAGTGCTGGCAAGCCAGGCTGGCTGGGGAACAAGAGGCGTGGGGTCCAGGCCCTGGCCCCACCCCAGCCCCCACCGTTAGTATGAGTGGGGTCATTTTATTTTCATCTATTTTTAATGTTTATTTATTTTTGAGACAGAGAGAGACAAAGCACGAGTGCAGGAGGGGCAGAGAGAGAGGGACACACAGAATCGGAAGCCGGCTCCAGGCTCCGAGCCGTCAGCACAGAGCCTGAACACGGGGCTCAAACCCATGAACCATGAGGTCATGACCTGAGCCGAAATTGGATGCTCAACCGACTGAGCCACCCAGGCACCCTGAATGGGGTCATTTTAGACCAGCTGGCTCTCAACCCATCTCCACTGCGGACTGCAGACCCAGGGTGAATCTCGGCCTTGACCAGTGGAGACAATCCTAGATCAGCAGAACTTTCCAGCTGGCCTACATACGTGGGAGAAACAATAAGTGGCTGTGGTTTTAAGTCACTAAGTTTGGGCGTGGTCTGTCACGCAGCAGCGGGTAACAGAAACAGATCACCTGTCTCCTCCCCTTTAATCAACACCCCCACCCCGAGCTGGCCCTCCTTCCTCTCCAGTCCCCCGGGACCACTGCACACTTCAGTGACTGTCTTTCACAGTAGCGTGGACCCTCTGTGGGGGCGTGGACCGGTCTGGCCCCTTCACTAGAGCTTAGCACAGGGCTGGCAGATACGGGGCTGTTAGTAAGTATCGGTTGAGCAGTTTCATTCATGAATCAGTCGGTGCTTCTTTGTGGACCCGGAGCCCCATGAAGGGGACCCTGTCTGTCCTCACCTCCTCCATCCCTCAGGGTTAAGTTCAGCGTCTGGCACTCCATAGATGCTTCAGGAACGTTCACTGGATAAACGAATGGATGTGTGTGTGCCGCTCAGAGCAGGAAACCGGAAGGCAAGTGGGAGCCCCTGTGTGCGTCTGCGTCTGTGCGGGTGTGTAGGGATCCACGTTCTTCCAACCCACTGCCAGCCCCAGTCTACAACTCACAGCACGTCTTCGCTGGCACAGACTGTGCGGAGGACTGGGCGGCAAGGGGATCGTGGAATAACCTTTCTGGAATGCTGGCCTCCCCATATGTCCACATCCTAATCCCTGGACCCTCCGAACACGCAACCTTCCATGCAAAAAGGGTCTCGAATAAGTTGAGGACTTCGAGATGGCAGGATGAGCCTGGATTATCTAGCAGGGCTCCGTGTAACCACCACCGTCCTGNGGAGACACGGGATGCAGGCCGGTGATGCAGGGATGCAGGCAGTGTCTAGGAGTTGGAAGAGACAAACGGATTCTCCCCCAGGGTCTCCAGAAAAACCCAGCCTGTCAACACCTGGATTTCCCAAGGAGACCCCCTCAAACCTGTGATCCCCGGAACCGCAGGCTGGTATGTTTGTGTGGTTTAAAGCCGCCATGTTTGCAGTAAGTTGTACGGCAGCCACAGGAAGCTCATTCACCTTTAACCATTTAGTGCAGCAAACAGGTACTTGGGTGTCTCCCAGGCTCCCCTGAGGGCTGGTGCCGCCTTAGGGGCCACGGAGAAGGGCTTGGCGCCTCGCCACTTCTGCGGAAGTAAACCTGGAGCACTTCCCTGCGGGCAGCCCAGGGCTTGGGAGGGGGCTTTTCAGACGCTGCAGAGAGAGAGGAAATGGATCCACGCCATGGGGCCAGCGTCAGGGCAGGCAGGTCCTGGCTGGCTTTGGGGACAGGGGACTCCTGGGTGCCAGCGGGGCCTCTCCGGACACATTTATAGAAAGCAAACCTCCTTGAGGGTTGGTGGCATGAAGTGTAATTCAGACTCTAATGGATTTTTTTTTTTAAGATTTTAGTTTTAAGTAACCTCTACATCCAAAGAGGCTTGAACTCACAACCTTGAGAGCACGAGTTGCATGATGGACCGACCCCCTGAGCCAGCCAGGTGGCCTAGAAACCCTGTCATGGATTTTGTAAAAAATGTCTGCCTATCTGGGANCCCTTCCAGTCGGGGTAAGGAGGACTCGCATCGCTCACCTCCTGGGAGAGCATCACACAGACTCAGCCAATCAGTGAATCCCACCTCTTTGGCCACGGGGACTGGTTCAGGGATGAGCATGTGACCCAGGTTTGTCCAGGCAGGGCCAAGGTGGACCTTTTCGCCCCGGCTCTGGGAGGACAGGGTAGAAGCCGGCCGCTCTTGCCTTCCCGGGGGCGGGGGGTGTTCTGCACAAGAATGAAGCCAACACATAAGACTGCAGAGCTGAGGGTGGAGGGGAAAACACAGGCAGGGGGTGGGGAGGATTGAGCGGGAGGGAGAATGGGCCACATTGTCCGAGCCCCTGGATAGAGCCATACCTGACTCCGCGTACTTCACAGCTCCTGGAAGAGCCGGGAAAATCCTCCCTTGTCCTGTCCTAACTCAGTGTGTGGGGTTTTCTGTCATTTCCGCTAGTCCGGAACCATAAGGGCTGCGCTGCACGGACGCTTTGACTCCATTAGGTTTAAGCCCCGCCTTCATTTTGCAGTTGGAGAAGCAAAAGCCCAGAGAGGCCCTGATACTTGCATCAGGTCGCACAGCAGGGCTGCCAGAGTCCAGACTGGAGTGAGGACGTAGAGTCCCAGGTGAGGATTCCTGCATCTGCCCTGTGGCGAGGAGGGTCAGCTGGCTCACTCCCGCCCACCGGGCATCCTTCGGGTGAATGTCCGTGAACGTGAGAAGCAGGAGTTAGTAGTTAGGCTGGATTTGCAGCAGGCCGTGCAGTGACCCCTGCGGATCCGAGAGCCGGCAACTGGCGCAGGGGCTGGAGATACGAACAGGGGACCCTCCTCCTCCTGTAAACGTGGCCCAACGGGAACGCCAGTGTCTATCAGTCGTGTGACGGAGGCGTCCTGCACAGCTGCGGACGTCAGGCATCGCGCTGGGCAGCAGAACTCGGGGTGTGCACGAGCCCAGCGCCCCTGCCTGGTGCCACATCTGGGCGGGGGGGATGGTGTGAGGATTGAAGGAGACCCTGTGCCACCCAAGGAGCTGCATCTTAACTGCAGGGCGGTCCCCAGGCTGTAGGTGTTTGTCAGAACTCACACACCTCCTGCATCGCGTGTGAATTCTAGCTCCGTAAATAAAAGATACTCAATCTTATTTAAAAAATGTTAAAGTGGGGACGCCTGGGTGGCTCAGGTCATGATCTCACGGCTAGTGGGTTCGAGCCCCACGTCGGACTCTGTGCTGACAGCTCAGAGCCTGGAGCTGCTTCAGATTCTGTATCTCCCCCTCTCTGCCCCTCCCCTGCTCATGCTCTGTCTCCCAGTAAAAAATAAATGTTAAAAAACATTTTACGAATGTTAAAGAACATCTTCTCGTTCCGTGATAGTAGTTAGGCTTGTTTGACAAGCTTTACATGCAGTGACAGACACATTAAAACAGAAAATGCGTTTAGGAAGGAGGAGAGAACAGACGTCTAATGCTCCGCGGGCAGCTGTACACCTTGGACCCGCGAACGGCCTCGGGGACGGAGCAGAGTCGCCGGCACCGAGCATGGTCCGCGCACCAGCTCTTGTTATCAGCAAGTCTGCCGTGGCTCTCAGCTGTTTTGGATTATCTGTGTCATGACTCCCTTCCCCGAGCTGAGATCACTGAGGAGTGACCGCAGCTGGGAGCCCACGCCTGCAAGCCTTGCAAAGCAGCACTGACAAGTGGAGCGGCCTTAACATCATTAACGGGACCTCTTGGCAAATGCAGGCGGGAGGTGGGGGAACAGGCCAGCTCTCCGTCCTCCCCTGCTGTCCCTCACACCCTCTCTCGCTGTCCAGAGCCCAGGACGCCCCCCTGTCTCCCCCCCAGAGGAGCCCTAGGAGGGCAGGGACTCTGTATGTAATTGTTCCTCTGCTGGCCTCAATTCTCCGAGGAGGCCAGGAGCGATGCGAATCAAAGTGCAGAGTTCACATTCCCGAGGGGGAAGAGAGAGAATTTAAAAAGTACCCTATGAAGTGAAGCCCGTAAATAGAGAAGAGAGATGAAAGCCCGGAGGAGGCCACCCTGGGGAGATGACACTCTTGAGCATGACCCAGAAGAAACAGCCCAAGCAGGTGGGTATCTGAAATGGAATCCCAGGTGGAGAGACTGGCTGTGCAAAGGCCCTGGGGCAGGAATGTGCCCACTGTGTTCCATGCACAGCAATGGCTGGAGAGAGAGAGCTGGGGGTTGATGGGTCAGATGCATAGCAGGAAAGCCAGATCATGAGGACATTGGCCCCATGGTAGCACCTTGGGGTTTATGCAGAGTATATTGGGGGCCAAGCTTTGCAGAGTGAGAGGGCTGAGGCAGGGTTCTTCCCCCCAGCAGGCTCCGTGCAGAGCTTGGAAGGTGCAGGGCGTCATGTCATAAACGGCCGGGAACACAAGGCTCTCAGTCCCGTGTCAGAGTCACCTGCACTTCCTTCCCGCCTCCAGAGCTTTCTACCTTGGGAAACAACACCAGGGCTGTGTCTGGAGGATTTGCTTTCCTTTTTTTCCAACAACATAAAAAAAAAAAAAAAAAAAAGCTGACAAGTGAGAATAGACGTTTCCTCCGCGCCAGGCCCCACATACGTCCGTGCATATCTTCGAAGGGATCACCTGCTACGAAACGTGAGACCAGGGCCGGGGCCACGGATCAGATGGATGTTTCAGAGTGTCAGCGCGATATGCGTCCATATTTGCCAACAAGTTAAAAAAATTATGTTTCGTGTGATCCAGGATTTGCACAGCGTGATCTCGATGGTGTCACCTTTCTCCCCTTTTCGATCCCAGCAATCATCTTAAATTCTACTCAAAACAAAGAGCTCCCTGTTGGCAGTTAATCCTCAAAGGGAGAGCTTTGTTCGAGACTAAAAAACCTCATTCAAGTACGTGGGCAAGGAGCTGGCATTCCTCGTGCCAACTCAGCCTGGTATTTCCAGCTCTGCCCGGGAGCCTACATTTGAGAGCTTAAGTTCATTTTTTTCACCCCGTGCAAGGAGCGCTCTGTGTCACATGCCGCATCGGTTGAGCAGGGACTGAAGGGAATAATCAGGAATAAAAGCAGAGCAAGGGGGACGGGCAGGGAGAGATCTGGAAGAATGGGAGCCTGAGGACGGGGGGAGGCTGCATCTTCCGTGGCTTCCTCCCAGCTCCGTGGATACATGAAAAGATTCCCGATTGTATTAGCTTTCGATGCCGTGTAACAAGTTGCCTCAAATGTAGTGGCTTAAAACAACACCCAGTTTTTTCCTCCTCATTTGTGTGGGACAGAAGTTGAGGCGCAGAGATGCTGGGTTCTCTGCGGAAAGTCTCAGTGGGCTGAAATCAAGGTGTCGGCTGGCCTGTGTTCTCCTCTGGAGCGTAGGACCCAAGTCCTGTCTGCTTGTTCGAGGGAGAGCCAGGCTCACTCTCAACCCCGAGTGGCCTCATTCCTCGCTCCATGTTTCCTTCCACTTTCAAAGCCAGCCAGCAACCGACAGTCTCCTTCATGGTGAATGCCTTATATGCTTTTTTAAAAAAAATTTTAATGTTTATTATTGAGACAGAGAGAAATAGAGCATGAGTGGTGGAGGGGCAGACAGAGAGGGAGACACAGAATCGGAAGCAGGCTCCAGGCTCTGAGCTGTCAGCACAGAGCCTGACGCGGGGCTCAAACCCACAAACTGTGAGATCATGACCTGAGCTGAAAATGGACGTTCAACCGACCGAGCCACCCACATGCCCCATGCCTTATATGCTTTGAATCTCTTTTTCCAGTAAGGACTTCATCTCTTTGCAGGGCTCACCTGATTAGGTCAGGCCCACCAAGGATACTTTTCTTTCTCTTTTAATGTTTATTTATTTTGAGAAAGAAAGAGAGCGCACACAATTGGGGGAGGAGCAGAGAAAGAATGGGAGAGAGAATCCTAAATAGGCTTCGCATTGTCAGTACAGAGTTCCGCACACCGTGAGATCATGACCTGAGCCAAAATCAAGAGTCGGATGCGCAACCAACTGAGCCACCCAGGGGCCCCTACTTTCTTCCTTAAAGTCGGTTGTGCCATATAACACAACTATCTACATACTCAGGATGCAGAGGATTATACAAGGTGTGGCTCACTGAGGGGCCATCATGGAATTCTGCCTGCCGTATCTTTCTTCATGGTCATCAATAGGCATCCAGAACCACTTGCCGATTCCAGAAGGCCTTGGACTCTCCTTTGAGGCAGGGTGCGAGGGGCTAAGGCCCGGGAGTCAGAGACACTTGGGTATGAGTCTTCGTTCTTGACCACGTGACTGCCTCAGTCACGAAGGCTGGATTATATTGACAAATGATCCCAACACCTCAGCAGCTTAAAATAACACAGGTGTACCCATCCCACAGGCACATCACAGGCTGTCAGAGAGACAGCGCTCCACACGGTCCCTCGGGGACCCAGGGGGACAGGGCAGCTACCCTCTCAAGTGCGTCCTGTAGCCAGACCGGAGGGAAGAAAGAATATGGCGGCGGCAAGTCACACGGCCACACTAACTCCAGGAAGGCAGGGACGTGCCCTTGGGCAGGCAGCAGGAGTGAAACGGGAGGTGACCTTTGGGGAGTGTCTCCCGGGTCTGAGCCTCGGTTCCATCTGTGACATAGACATGAGAGTGCAGTCTATAGAGGCGGGGGTTATGGGGAGCGCTGGGTAACTGTGAACTGAGGACGCGGTGGGCCCAAGGCGCGAGTGGGAGCCTGTTTGCTCCAAATCCACCCTTCGAAATGCACCCCTCGAGATGGGTTCTACGCGGAGGATGAAACTAAGCCCCCGAGACATGAAGGTCACGCAGAAGGCAAGAGAGGGATTTGAATCCAGGTACACCTGACCGTAAAGACTCGGCACTTAGAGCCCTCTCTGTGATGCCCCGCGGGACCTCTTATTCAGCTAAAAACTACGCATCGGACGCTTTGAAATGACCGACGTTATGGCATGTGAAGTCTGTCTCAATCGAGAAATGTCAACCTGATAACAAAAAACAAACAAAAACAAAACAACAACAGAAATGTCAACCTGCCTGCTTTTCCAGCCCTGTTTGCCTCCTTTAGGGTCAAGAGTGTCAGGCATCAACGCTTCTCATGCCCCAGTGTCTGTTTCCCGGGTTTTCTTGCGAGGGCGCCCCACTTTTCCTCTGGGAAGCTACACCCATGCCATTCTCCCTGGCCCTGGTGAGCCTGACCCCACAACACACCCGCTCCCCAGGTCAGGTTCGGCAGATGTCCCCGTTCTAATCTGTCTCCATACAGACTTGGGGTCATTGCAGGCCATGTGACCCTAGGAGAGCCAATCAGAATCCTCCCCTGGGACTGATAGGAGGGGGCGGGGAAGGAGCAGCTCTGCTTTCACCAGAGGGATGCAAGTCTGGTGATTCTTCTTTCCCTTCATGGAGGAAGCCCGCCTGGAGGAGGAGATGGCAAGGTTAACACAGAAAAGCTTCCGGAGCCGAGACATGGAAAGATGGACAGAGCCTGGAAGACTGGATCTTGATCAGGGGCTCCAAAGGGGCTGTTTTTCCCTCCAGTGGACACGTAGCAATGTCTGGGGACATTTTTGTTCGTCACATCTGGGTAGCACGGGGAGGGGTGGGGGAGGTGCCCCTGGCAGCTAGTGACTAGAGGTCGGGGTTGCTGCTACGCTCCCGACAATTCAGCGGACTTACCCAGCCCCCAAATGTCAGTAATGCCAACGTGGAGAAACCCTCTTCTCCAGCCATGTCTGAAGCCAGATGCCCACCCACCCCCTCCGCATTC
>NW_027532250.1:1627822-1628190 GCF_008692635.1 Crocuta crocuta
CCACCACCTTGAGTTGGGTTTCTGTCCCTTGCAATCAGAAGAATCCCAACGAATACACCGGTCACTGCGTCTGTGGGAGTGCCGAGGGACAGGTTCTAAGTCAGCCGGGCCACCATGCTGTTCCAAGGATCAGAAGCCGGGGCTGTTTCTGCTCAGGCGACAAGAGGTCTGGAGGGAGGAAGTTGCCATTGGCTCAGCAGCTCGGTGACGTCCGATGCTGATTGGCTCAGCAGCTCAGTGACGTCCGATGCTGATTGGCTCAGCAGCTCAGTGACGTCCGATGCTGATTGGTTCAGCAGCTCAGTGACGTCCGATGCTGATTGGCTCAGCAGCTCAGTGACGTCCGATGCTGATTGGCTCAGCAGCTC
>NW_027532250.1:1628212-1639654 GCF_008692635.1 Crocuta crocuta
GCTCGGTGGGAGGCGATGCTCATTGGCTCAGCAGCTCGGTGACGTCCGATGCTGATTGGCTCAGCAGCTCAGTGACGTCCGATGCTGATTGGTTCAGCAGCTCAGTGACGACGCTGATGCCTCAGTGATTCTCAGTGATTCTCTTGGCCTTTTCCTTAAGGTCACAAGATGGCTGCTGCCCCGCCAAGCATCACGCCAGTGGGCAAGGCAGGAAGAAAGAAAGATGTGATGCCAATGACATCTGTTCCTTCCAGCAGGAAATCAGAAGTTTCCCCAGGACTCCAGCAGATGTCCCGTTATAGTTCATTGGCCAAGACTGTGGCATGAGGCTGCAGAGGAGTCTGGGAAAGTGAAGATTTAGCTTTTCCAGCGCTTAGGGTGAAAGGGGAGAGGAATGGAAGTTGGGTCAGCTGTAGAAGAGACACTCACCCCTGCGTGTTAATCCTGATTGTCTCATCAGGAACCCCATGACTTGCCAAGACATGTTTGATCACCAGAAATGGGAAATGGATTATGACACATAGATTGATAAACCCATCTTCAAGACGTGTGGTGCATGCAGGAAGAAAAAGAAGAGTAGAAGGGGTGTTGGAGAGTGAGGCGCCCACATCAAGATGAGGCCAAGTGGTGTGTTCCATGCCACAGCAGCAGCTAGACAGGGGATGGTGGTGTAGACAGAGCCTTGTCCGGGTCATCTGGGCCTGGGTCCAAATCCTGGCCTGGCCTCTCCGAGCCCCACTTTGTCAGGTTCCAGAGGACCTTTAACGTGTAGTTACTGACATCCTGCACCCGGTTCTCAGTCCTGTAGTTCTTCTCCCCAATAAACATTGGCGGGCGATGTTTATTTCTTTTTAAGAGAGAGAGAGAGAGCACGCACCTAAATGGGAGAGACAGGCGCGGGGGTGGAGGGGACAGAGGATCTGAAGCGGACTCTGCTGTTGTCAGCACAGAGCCCGATGTGGGGCTCGAGCTCACCAACCACGAGATCATGACCTGAACTGAAGTCGGAGGCTCACCCGACTGAGCTCCCCAGGCGCCCCGCCCAGTACTTCTTAATCTCGACTTGAAAGTCAGACATTAAGCTCCATGCACCACAGTGCTTGCTCCCGTTTACTTCGGGTTAAGTCTCTCTATGTTGCGATTGCAGGCCAACCATCAGGTACGTCCATTTCATGGCTTCCATCTGTTTAGGACTCGTGTAGCCATAATTTTATGATCTCTCAGAAACTCCAGGCTCAAAAGAATTGTCCAGAAGTCATGATGTTCAACTCGAATAGAGAATTGTAGCAACAAAGCAAACTATTCCGACAATACCCTCCTGTTAAGTAAAACCAGGGAACAGCCCTGCATGACCCAAAGAAAGAGTCAAAAAGAATGCCCGAACGGGAAGGTGTATTTTGTTCTAAAATTCTCTGAATAGACTTTCTTTTACATGATAAGAAGATGAAAAGAACCCTGGATAACTCTAGACAGATTATGTGAGCACTCGGTTCACCCCTCTGCTTTGGGGATGGGCGCCATTGTTAAAGCTGGAAAACCCCCATTTTCCCTGACTCTGATCACCTGATCGCCGGCTGGCAAGTGCCACCAGAGCCGTATGCAGAGCTCACGAAAATCTGGGATATCACAGTTCGGGGCTGGGGGGATGGGTGATGGGGAGCTCTTAATGGAGATTTAAAAATACATTTGCGGGGCGCCTGGGTGGCTTAGTCGGTTAAGCGTCCGACTTTCGCTTGGGTCATGATCTCGCGGTTCGTGGGTTCGAGCCCCGCGTCGGGCTCTGTGCTGACTGCCAGCTCAGAGCCTGGAGCCTGTTTCAGTCTGTGACTCCCTCTCTCTCTGACCCTCCCTTGCTCATGCTGTCTCTATCTCTCTCCTAGAAATAAATAAAAAACATTAAAAAAAAAAATTTAAAAAAAAAATACATTTGCATGATTTTCACCAAGCAACAGTTACTGTGTATATATATTTAATGTTTATTTACTTTGAGAGAGAGAGTGAGTGAGCAGGGAAGTGGCAAAGAGAGAGGGAGAGAGAGAATCTCAAGCAGGCTTTGCCTTCACAGTGCAGAGCCCGACATGGGGCTCAAACCCACAAATTATGAGATCACGACCTGAGCCAAAATCAAGAATCAGATGCTTAGCCAACTGAGCCACCCAGGCGCCCCTTGTTAGTGTATATATTTTTGAATTGAGGTGAAATTCACATAGAAAATTAACCATTTTAAAGTAAACAATTCAGTGGTGTTTAGTGTATTCATGATGTTGTACAATTACTACCTGTGTCTAGTTCCGCAACATTTTCACTACCCCCAAAAGGAAACCCTGCACCCGGTAAGCAGATACCTGCCATTCTGCTCTCCCTCCAGCCCCTGGCAATGCCCAATGTGCTTTATGTCCCTGTAGGCTTATCCCTAGTCTGCATATTTCACATAAATGGGATCATACAATATGTGGGCATTTTTGTCGGTTTCTTTCACATCACATCGTGCTTTTAAGGTTCATCCACGTGGTAGCTGGTCTCATGCTTCATTCCTCTTCATCACTGAGTAATATTCTACTATAATCTATGTATCCGCATACCGGCTATTGGACATCTGATTGTCTCTACCTTTCAGCTAGCGTGAATAGTGCTGCCATGAGCGTGCGTGTACACGTCTGTGTCAAGCACCTGTCTTGTCGTCCGGGGCATACCCCTGCAGGAGATGGCTGCTGATGCTGGGGAACACCAGACTGTCTTCCATGGCGGCTGCACCATCTCACATTCCTACCCGCAGTGGACGAGAGTTTCCAATTTCTCTACATCCTTGCCATCACCTGCTGTTTTTCAGCCTTAAAAATTACGGCCATCCCAGGGAGTGCCCTTTTGTGGTGTTAATTTGCGTGTCCCGAATGACGGGGGACACGAGCATCTCTCCATGTGCATGTTGGCCGTCCGCACATCTTCTCCAGAGCCCTTTGCTCATTTTTCAGTTAAGTTCCTGGTCTTCCTGTTGTTGAGCTGTAGGCGCTCTTTATATATTCTGGATGATGCCGGATCTTTATTCAGTGTTTAGCTTCTAAAGCTGGTAAACCCATGTTAACATTGAGAACTGATCAGAGAATCCTACAAGTAGATAGATGGCCATCCAATTGGGGTGTGAAGGCAACGGCCTCAGTCATGGGGCCAGTCAGCTGTCCAGGCCACAGAGTGTGCGGCTCACACCCCTCTTTCCTGTAACACTTTAGATACTCATGTTATGACTATCCGCATCCCTGATCCGCCTTGGTCAGAGAGGGCATGCCGCCTCCCTCTTGGTCTCAGATTTGTTTTAACACAGACTATATCGTTAAGGACACGGGTGAAGCCTCCCTCCCCCTCCCTCGTCCTGTGCCCACAGCTCCTTTGGGAATTGGCATTTTGTAAAGCTGCTTTCCTGAGGGACTGGAGGCAGCTCGGAAAGACAGCACAGATACCATTAAACACTGAATCTCACCTATCAGACTACGGAGCAGGCGATAAATGTGCTTGAGCTCACGCTCTTGCTGTTGGGTTCCCAGAGGTCACCTGAATTCCGTCACCCGTCAAGGTCATATCCCCTGCCCGGTCTGGCAGGGAGTGGGAGTAGCCAAAACATTACCTCCATGTGGCAGGAAGGAGATGGTCACGGTTCAGTGTAGCCTCTTCGTGGGCGTGCATGTGATTCAGACACTCAGGAAGCGGTCTCCTCCACGCTTGGTTTGAAACTTCCTGTCACCATCTTGAAATTCTTAATAATTAATTATGTAGCCAGTGATGCCCACTTAGGGTTGCCAGATGTAACAAATAAAAAACACAGGATGGGGGGAGGGGCGCCTGTGTGGCTCAGTTGGTTGGGCGTCTCACTTGGGCTCAGGTCATGATCTCACAGTTTGTGGGTTCAAGCCCCGCGCTAGGCTCTGTGCTGACAGCCAGCTCAGAGCCTGGCCGGCTTTGGATTCTGTGTCTCCCTCTCTCTCTGCCCCTTCCCTGCTCTCGCTCTCTCTCAAAAATAAACATTAAAAAAATTAAATAAACAAACAAACAAAAAACACAGGACTCCCAGTTACATTTGGTTTTTAAATTAACAGTGAATTCTTGTTTAGTATATCCCATGCAATATGCAAAAAAACTATTTGTCATTTATCTGAAGTTCAAGATTAACTGTGCATCCTGCATTTTGTCTGGCAACCTTATGCCCGTCTCATCAACGTGACAGGAAGGGGCATGGCTGGAGGCGCAGCCTGGCAGCCATGAGGTTTTGAGTCGGGGGAGAAGAGGAAAGAGACGCAACTTTGTCCTTTCCATAAAGTAGGTCCTGAGGGGAATCACGTGCCCCTCACGTGCACACGGAAAGGACCAGGGTGCAGGGTGGCCTGCTTCCTGCCCTGAGATGTTCCTGCCTGCAGCTGCAGGCTGTGGGTGACAGGGGACCCCCCCCCACCGCCCCGGGCTCTTCCCCTCTCTATGGCGCTGGGGTCTCGGGCAGCCAATCCTTTGTTAGAGATGTCTGGGGGCAGGAGGCAGGGGGAGGGGGTGAAGGTTAACTTGGAGAGAAAACACACTTAACATTGAGCGCCCACAGGCCCGGCTCTGAGTTGAGGCATTATATCCAAAGACGCTACGGGGGTTGGAGATGATTAGAAAAAATGCCTAAAAAGCCTCCCGGGTGGAATATTAATTTTTAAAAAGCCGAGGAACGGGGAAGAGACTAGCAGGAAACAGGCTAACCAGTCTATGTAAATAGATCTGAATAAACCAGTCTACGCAGTGAATTCATTTGCTCCAAGTGCAGCAAGAAAAATAAAACAGGCTGATGCATAATACGAGCATAATAGTGCAGGACACCCCTCTGGCAGAGGTGGTCAGGAAAGCCTTCCGGGAGGAGGTGACGTTGAAGTGAGCTCTGAAGGACGCAAGCAGGGGAAAGGCATTCCAGGCAGAGAGAACGGGAAACACAAAGGCCCGGAGGAAGGGAGGCCGCTGAGTGTGCTCTGTTCCAGATTAGGGTACAGTCTAATCTCCATGACGGTGTTTGAGGGATTGTTACTCCTATTTGACAGCCGAGGACACAGATGGGATCACGCTCCCGGACCCCCTGTGTCGGTGAGGGTTCCAAGCTGAGAAGCAGAACGAGAGATAGAAAATAATGGATTTCTTGCAAGGAGCTGGTGTGGGCGACGGGGGCTGGCTGGGCGGGTCGGAGTCGCAGGTCAGGCCGTGAGGAGGGCCTGGGAATCTTGGACGCCACGTGAGGTGGTTGTCCACGGGCAGAACTTTCTCTGCAGGGACACTTCAGCCCTGTTCAACTGATTGGACCAGGCCCACCCGGACCATCAAAGACACCCTCTCTACCTGAGAGTCACGTGACTGCAGACTGTAATTCCTTCTACATCACTTCCTACAAGAGCCTAAACGAATGATCAGTTGAATAACTGGGGGCTGTGGCCTCGCCAAGTTGGCACACCCGATGGACTATCATGGCTGCCATTTGGTAAGCGGTGGACCTGGGATTTGAACCGAGGCCTGTCCTTGAGCTGATCTGATTACCACAAGCAGCTAATTAATCCTTACAGCAAAGGCAAGCAATAGCCCCTCTTTATGGAGGAAGACAAGACTCAGAGAAGACAAGTCACCAGCCCAGACTTACACATCGGCTCCCAGCCAGCGCTCAGGGAATGGCTTTCGAGTGAACCAATTTGCTTAGCCAAGATTCACAGCCTGTTCTCTGTGGCACCTGATGACTGACCCCACCACCCTCACCCCCAGCCCTCCCTCCCTGGCCCATCCTGCTCTCACCTGTCAGGAGCTGCCAGGCAATTTGAGCAGTAGGGACTTTTATTCTGGTGAGGGGCCCTGGGATAGGAAGAACTTTCACAGAGAGAAACGGGAGAGGGCAGCCCAGACCACGGTGCTGACCAAGCTTGGGGAGGACGCGTGGGGTCAGTGGTCTCTGTCCCCCTGTCCCCCACAGTGAAGGGGGACCGGGCAGGAGGGCCACCCTCTCCCAGATGGTAACTATGGACAGCACACTGTCGTTTAGCACTTGGTGTTGCACGTGGAGGAGACGCCTCCGGCCCTGGCCGTCCCGTCCTGACCACCCGCCAGGACGCGGCTGGGGAGCAAAGGGGTGTGTGTGTGGACGAGGCTTCGATGCCCCGGAGGTGGGGGGGGGGGAGCTGCCCTCCACAATCACCTAGACGACCAGCTCGTGAAATCAAATATGAGGGATTGGAAGACTTTTATGGGGGGCTTTTCTGCTTCCAGCAAATTCCAGGACACGATTTTACAATCGCTTGATTCCAGGCCCCCTGTACTCCCCGCTCTCCACTGTCTGAAGGGAAAGGCTGGGGCTTCCACACAGGGTGGGGGTGGCCCGGGGAGAGCCCCGGGAGGGAGCGGGGGGCCGGGCAGGGAGCGCTCTGAGTCTCGGGTCAGGTGACGCAGCCGGTGTCCCCCAGGCCGCCGCCGGGCCGTCCACGCCGCAGGGAAAGTTCCGAGACCTGAGGACTCTGAACTTCCATGAGGGACTTCAAACACGTCCGCAGGGGGAGCGGGGACGGGGCTGCGGTGGAGGGGACACACAGAGGCACGTGCGGGGACGCCGCGGTGGACGCGAGCAGGGACGTGCACAGGGACGGACAGGCACAGCGATGGAGACACAGACACAACGGCACGCGTGGGCTGTGACTGAATGTGTAGCAACATGTGTGAGTGTGAGCAGGCCTGGGTGTTAGCGTGTGGGTGCGTGTGAGGGTGAGTGTGTGTGAATGCGAACGTGTGTGAGTGTGAATTGTGTGTCAGTGTGTGGGGAGGGCCAGGTATGAGTGTGTGTGTGAATGTGAAGGTTTGAGTGTGTCAGTAGGAACACGTATGGGCGTCTGAGTGTGTGTGAGGGTGTAAGACCATGTGTGTGTGGACACGTGTGAGTGCATCAGTACAAACGTGTGTGTGGATCTGTGTGTGTGGATGTGAGTGTGAGTAGGAACCTGTGTGAGTGTGTGGATACGTGACTGTCAGTGTTTGTGAGGGTGTGGGTAGGACTGTGAGTATGTACATGTGTTCAGTGATTATGTGTGAGTAGGGCCATGTGTGAGTGTGAATGTGAAGGTGTGAGTAGGGTTGTGTGTGTGGATATGTGAATGTAAATATGTGTGAGGGTGTGAATGTGTGGATGTGTGAGGGTGTGGATGTGTGTGGGTGTGCGTGAGTGTGGGTGTGTGTGCGTGTGGGCGATTGTGGATGTGTGTGAGTAGGACCGTGTGTGAGCGTGTGGGTGTGTGAGTGTGGGTGTGTGAGTGTGGATGTGTATGAGTGTGAGTAGGACCGTGTGTGAGCATGTGGATGGTGTGACGGTGACCTTGTGCTGGGTGACGGTCTGGGAACCCACGGGCGCGCGCGCACGCCCCCTGGTGGTTGGGTGGGGGTGTCAACCTGTAACAGGAAACCCGCAGGGAAACCCAAGCTGTCTTCGCCGGCGGCTGTGTGTGTGCTTTTACGCTCGAGTCAGGATTCAGGGCGCGCAGATCTTCTCCATCACCGCCGTCGCACAACCCCACAGCGCCGTTCACTGAGCAGGCTGCGCGCGGCTCCTACCGCTGCTACAAGTCTGCGTCCTACGGCTCAGAGATTTCGTGAGCACCTACTATGTGTCAGGTACCGTAACGCCTACAAGAAGATAACTAGTATCGCTCCCATTTCACAGACGAAGAAACCGGGATTCAGAGAATTTAAGTGACTTCCATGGTTATAGCTAGCGACGGTCCAAGCAGGGCTTAAAGCCAGGTTTTTCACCCCTTAGCCCATGCTGTCACCATGGCCGATCCTCTGACACCTCTGATAAGCCCCTGTCCCCTGCCCCCTGGCCCCTGGCCCCTGGCCCCTGCCCCNCACTGCTCACTGCAGATGCTCACACCTTACCTGTCTGGGCCGTCTCCCCTGCTAAGCCTCGAGTCCCAGAAGGCGTCACTGTATCCTCAGCTCCCAGCCCACGGCCCAGGCCATAGTAGGTGCTTAGCATGTGGTTCTTGAACCGCTGGATGAGAGTAAAATCTCCCCTCTCCTTTCTGATTGGCTACCTAGCTCCTAGTCTTTAAGGTTTCCCCTCCTCCAGGAAGCCCTCCATGGTGTCTCTCCTGCCCCCGGGCCCTCCAGGCTCCCTGGCCCCTGGCTCATGCCTACACATCACAATGTTTGCCTCCCCCACCAGACTGCCTTGTTGACTATTGAATTGCCTGGCACATAGTAGGTGCTTAGTAAATATGTTGAAGGAATGATGGAGTGGCCGAATGAATGAGTGACTGAATGGGGGCTTCCCGGGACGCCTGGGTGGGGGGGGGNGGGGGGCTGGATGAGCCGAGGGGGGACTTAGGAACTCTGACCAGCGGGGAGAGGGAGGGCAATCCCGGTGAGCTCCCCCTGCCGAGGCTGAGGAGCAGCCCACATGGGTGCAGGGCTTGCCCAACCCGGGCAGGCGGCCCCAGAGGGCTCAGAGCCCGGGCAGCATCTGTGTTGTCGCTCTTCCAGGTTCTAGAAGCTGCTTCCTTCCTTGGATTCTGGCCCCTTCCCCACCGTCAAAGCCACAGCGGCCACCTCTGTTGCCAGGGGCGCACCTCCTGCTCAGACTCGGACTCCTGCGTGGGTCGCCCTCCCTTACAGGTGCGTTTGCTGCCCTCTGCTGGCCGTGACGAGCTCTGCCCGGCTCCCCGCGGCCGTGCCTCTCCCTGGGGGCCCTCCCTCTTGGTTGGGGTGATTCCTCTGGGTCCCCACCTTGAGGTGGGCTCAGGCATGTACGCCTACAAGCTACTTCCAGGGCGGAAATGGTAGAAGGCCATTTCCCAGGATGAGCCGACAAAATGCAGACGACCCCCCACCTCCTCGCTTTGGGCAGGAAGGACCACAGCTCAGCCGGGTGTCCTTCTTGCTGTCCAACGGTCTTGGGGCCTGGGGCCTACCCGCTGGCAGCTTAGCACCACTCAGACCTATGTGCCCGCCTTGGCTCTACCACTTCCTGGCTGTGTGTCCTCGGACCAGTTCCTTAACCTCTCTGAGCCTCAATTTCCTCTTCTGAGAAATGGCGTCAATCTCTATCTTGCAGTGTGGGGACCGTATACGTCAGGGAATATAATAGCTAGTATTTGTCAAGTGTAAACTGTCTAAGGGACCCTGTGCTGAACACTTGATCACCATTTAATTCTTAACTCGTCTCATCAAATACTTGCAAGAATTTAGGAAGGAAGCACTGGTGTGATCTCCATTTCACAGGTGAGGAAACGGAGTCTCGGAGAGACATAGTCTCCTACCCCAGGGGTATGCAGCCAAGGGCGCAGAACTAGAATATAAATCTGAGTCTGTCTAAACCCAGAGTCTCTTCTCTCTGCCTCATGCCCCCGGGTCTCCGGTCCCGGCAGAAAGCCCCAGGGGCCAATACATGTGTTCTTGATTTTTTTTTAATAAAGGAAAATAAATTAGTTAATGAGAGCATTTTGTCTGGTGGCCCTTTCTTCTCCATACGTGGGGTGGCTGTCATATGAAGAAAGATTCTTGGGGGTACGCTGTTGGGACCCCAGCCTTCAATACTTGTCATGGGTACCCTCAGCCTTACCCCTGTCCAGCCCCCCTGCCTCGACTTCTGACCCACAGCAATGATCCCAGACAGCGAGACACCCCTGGACTCTGAAACCCCCAAGAAAAGACATCCCTGCACAACTTTCCTTTGGTGTTTTTATTGTCGACTCTTTCTGACTTTAAGAAAGCTCCTAAAACCAAATCCAGTTTGGGTAATTTGACGTTTGTAAGAGCAGAAGCCGTGTTTTGATTCCAATTAGTAAGCCACAAATCCCTTTGGCAGCCTCTCTTTTGAGGCGAGCCTCGCGGCAGAAAACCCATTAGAACATTCCTAAAGGGAACGAACACTCTGGGGTCTATTTTGTGCCAGGTGCTTTCCATCTATCACCTCATTTAATCCTACGAGCTGTGGCGAAATGTGCTGCCTCTTACAGTCGGGGAGCTGAGCCTGAGAGTGCTTAGGGGCTCCCCAAAGAGGCAAAGTGGGGTTGTACCAGACATCCCCGGGTTCCTACCCACATCATCCCGCCCTCCTCTCCATCCCCTCTCTCACTGGACAAGCCTCTGTGCTCGGGGATGGTCCTTTCCTTTCCAGCATCAATCTTTGTTGGTCTAAACCACGAGGCGGCAAACTTTTCCAGAAAAGGACCGTCTAGTAAATAGTGTAGGCTTCTGATCTCTGACCCTGTAGGAGGAAAGCAGCGCTGATGGATGGATTTAGCGCCCAGCTGTCTGCCAGCTCCTCCCCTTAGCCAATCAGGACGGTGGATCCCCCTTGCCAACGGTTGCTAGGAAGGGGGTTGGGCTCCGGCTCTGGCCCATAAGCCCCAAGGGGATGTCTGCCAAAGGATTCTAACAACACGTTTCTTTAGTCTTAAAAAGAGACCCTCGGGGCGCCTGGGTGCTCAGTTGGTTGAGCTTTGGCTCAGGTCATGATCTCACGGGCCTGAGTTTGAGCCCTGACTTGGGCTTCGAGCTGACAGTACAGAGTCTGCTTGAGATTCTCTCTCTCGCTCTGTCTCTCTCTTCCTCTCAAAATAAACTTAAAAATAAACTAAAAAAAAAAAAAAAGAGGGAGACCCTAGATGGAAACCTTTCTTCTCTGCATCTGGATGAGGCTGGTGAGGTGATGGCTGGAGCTGGTGCAGCCCTCTTGTGCCTCAAGAAGGGCCTGAGGACCCAAGCGGACCTACAGAGGGTAAAAGAATCCTGTTGGTGATGTTAGCAAGTCCCTGAATGAATGGTCTGGCATGACCACCCCTCCTCCTCTGGACTTAGGATGTGAGGCTACAAAGATTTGTATTATTTAAAGCATCTCCAAGTAGAAATCTGTTTCTTCGTGCTAAAAGTCTCCTGATAGGGTGTCCAAAGTTTACTCCTTGCCTACTTCCCCACATGGTTTCCTTGGCTTAACTGGGTTTATTTTATACGGTGCCGAGCAGAAGAAACACCAGGATTTCGTGCCAGAGGAAAATCAGCTGCAGCCTGTGAGCTGGCCCATGTTCCACAAACCCACAGGTACTGACGTGTATGGAAATGGATGGCTTCCCAGCGGGAATGTTCATTTATGCAATTTTTGCCTTATAAAGCCAATTATGGAACGTGCGTTTGCATCTCAACACCAGAGCCGATGTGCTTCTGATGACAGAGAGAGATGTGCCCTCGCAAGTCACCTGATGGGGGGTGGGGGTGGGGGGGTGGCTGAGAGCTTGCAGAGATAACCTAGCAAGCGTGTGGGTTTTTATGGAAAGGGGCAGGAGCGCGGTGGGGCCCGCTCTGCTGTCCCGCAGCAGACGCGGAACGGGCCCGTAGACAGGGCACTGAGGTCTGAGCGGCCAGCAATGCCTTCCTGCAGGGGGGAGACACCTCAGCCCGGCC
>NW_027532250.1:1639808-1653153 GCF_008692635.1 Crocuta crocuta
GGTGTGGGGATAAGCGTGTGCTTGCTTCTGGATGTTATGTTCTCGCGCCAAAATTCGCATTCCGTTAGCACGAGTTTTACAAATCTCCTAACGTGCCCGTAAGTAAAAAAGTGCATAGATTTGCGTTCGCAGCCTTGTAGGCCACGTGCCTGCGCTACCCCGGTTTCTCACCCTCGGCCCTGGTGACATGCGGGCTAAGGTAACCGTGGGGGGCTGTCCTGTGCGTTGTGGGGCGTTTAGCACCCCCGCCTCTATGCACCTGATGCCGACAGCAGCCTCTCCTCCTTCCACCTCAAACCAAAAGTGTCCCCAGGGATCAGCAAACGTCCCCTGGGGCGCAAACCCATTCCCATGGAAAACCAAGGGCGAGACTAACAAGGCAGGTCTGTGTGCGCCCCAAGGTCGGTCGGGGCCATCAGACCTTCCTGCCTCTGCGGACCCCGCCGGCTCCCGCCCTGCGCTCTGGTCCCCGACTGCGCTACTGCTGAGCCCCCAGACCCTGACACAGGTGCCTGTTACTTGGAGATGACACAAGTCATGGCAGCGGCCACCACTGGCCACCCACCCAAGCTTAGCGTCCCTCCTCCCTTCCTAATACCCGCGGGGCCCAGCCGGGGACCCGTTCCTCAGGCAGGGGATCCACCTGCATCGCCGTTCCGGGCCATGCAAATGAGTCATGGTCTCCTTGGTGGTGATTGGTTTAGGGCTGGGCATGTGACCCAGCGCTGGCCAATGAGAGACACGTAGTCTAATAGCCGTCTTCTGGGGGAGGTTCCCTCTCTGATAAAGACCCCCAGAAAGGCGGGGCCCTTTTTCACCCGCGCGCGCCCCGTGAAGTGGTAGCAGCTATCGCGAGACCGCGGGAGGGCCAGTTTGCGGGGAGCCCCGTGGCCAAGCGGAAAGGGCCGGTGTGCGCTGTGACGTCTCCGAGCGGATGAATTAGCCAGCGGTGGGGCTGCCGCCCAGCTCGGGGAGGCCGGCCTGGGATGAGAGGTCAACATGCTTCCTGAAGATTCCAGCTAATGAAGATAGAGGTTTCTGTTATTTGCAACTGAAAGCGTCCTGATGCAACACTTTCCAGGAAGGCACCTGGCATGTAGCAGTTGCTCAATAAATACACGTGACCCTTGGAACTAGAGTTTGAAAGAGTAAAGTCACTCGTTTTCTCTCCAGCTCTTTCGGTTGGGACCGCTGACCACTGTCGCTTGATGTTGGCTCCCGAGCTCGTGGGGTCTCGTCCTCGGGGGAGGGTGGCGGGGGCAAAGCCAGCGTGTAAGTTAAACACCCCTATGATGACACGGCCCGCTGTGGGCGTCTGGCTGGAGATGAGGCCAGGAGCGGAGCAGGGCCTTGGGGAGGGGATTACTGCCCTGGCTCCATGCGCTGCGGTCTTGGGTTCTTAACAATAAGCCTGGGACTTTCCCATAAAGCCGAGGCAGACCCATCCCAGCTGCCCCGGGAGCTCCACTGGCTCTTTTTCACAAAAGAAGTACTTCCCACGGTTCATTAAGGCGTTTTCTGTTCCCTTTTTATTAAAATTAAAACCAAAATAAGTACAAAGACCGAAAGAAGAAAGAGCCCCTCCCTGAAGCCACAGGATTGCTCCCAGCGCTGCCCATACTGCCCCCCACCCGCCCCCAGGCAGGGTGTTCCCATGGATGAGAGGGTGGGGTGCAAAGTGAAACCAGGCTCTGCACCGCTGAGGGAGGTGTCCCTGAGTGCCCCCTCTCTGGCCGTGGGGGCTGGGAAACCTCGGTCCCGCTGCCGGCCCCACCGGCCACCCACAGGCTGCCAGCCGCCTAGCCCCACTCCAGCCCAGCCTCCTCCAGAGGCGATGGAAAAACCCGTCATGAGGACCCCCTGGGTCTGGTCATTGCCTCTGGTCATTGCCAGCAGCCTCCCAGGTGGGCCTCCCAGGTAGGAGCGCGTCCCTGACTTGAGAGGGTGCCCCCGCCCCACCCCACCCCCTGCCCAGTTCTGAGTCCCTCAGGGCCCCAGCCTCAGCTCCCTCCAGGGCGGTGGGGTCGCTGCCCTCCCCTCACTCAAGGGCCACCCAGATGCCAGGGGCTTGGGAGAATGGCCAAGAAAGCCTTGACATAGATCCCGGGCGGAGGCTGCTGCCGCCAAAATGGGGGAGGGGACACTTCCCAGGTCAGCGTGTTCTCAGCGCAGAATGCACGAGTCCCACCTCATGTCTCCTCCCTGGGTCACTCCTTGGTACCCCTCCTACCCCTTCAAGACCCCAGTCTGAACGACAGGTGGCCCGCCGACCGTGGGAGCTAGATTATGTCCGCTGCCAGTCAACATTTAACATTGAACTCCGTGAAAGGCATTGTGGGATCGCCGACTGTAGAACCAGAGTTTTGAGAGACAACAGGGTTGTACTGGTGACCTGGTGCCAAAATGATCAAGAACTACGAACCGAGTGCCTTAAAATAACACACTCCCTCCCAGTTCTCAAGGCCAAAAGTCCAAAGTCAAGGTGTCCACAGGGCCATGCTCCCTCTCAAGGTCTAGGGGAGAAGTTCCTTGTCTCCTCCAGCTACTGGTGGCTCCAGGCCTCCCTGGTCTGTGGCCACGTCTCTTGGGTCTCTTCCTCTGTCTTCACATGGCCTCCTCCTCTGTTTCTCTCTGAGCTTGTCTCCTGTAAGGACTTGACTTGGACTTAAGGTTCATCCAGATAATCCAGGGTGATCTCATCTCAAGATCCTTAATTTTATCTGCAAAGACCCTTTTTGCAAACAAAGCCACATTCCCAGGACAGATCTTCTGGGTGGGGCTGGGGGGGCCACCAGCCAACCCCCTACAGGGGTGGTGTTATAATCACCACCAACAGATGCCAACAGTGTGGCCTGGAAGGAGTGGGATGTATGGTCAGAATAGCAGTGAATGAGACACACGTGGGAGCCAGATGCCCCTCAGCCTTCGTGTCCCCTGCCTGTCTTCTTCAAAGATGTCAGTGTCAGCAAACACCGAGAATCGATCAGATTGAAAGAGGCCAAAGAGATGGGGCAGCTGAAGGCATTGCCTGAGCCTGGAAGGGGCCCCGGGGGGAAGGAAGGCTGTAAAAGCTCTTTCGAGACAGTAAACAGGTCCTGGAGGTGGCCTGGAGGTCACGGTCTTCGGTCAAGGTTCTGTTTTCTGATTCTGGCAGTTGTAGTGCATGGAAGGGAATGTCTTTGATCTTGCGACATCTTGCACTAAAGTAATAGGGTGTGATCTCTGCAAGCTGTTCCCAAGTAGTTCATGATAAAGTGTGTGTGTGTATGTGTGTGTGTGTGTGTGTGTGTGTACCAAGATGGAGACAGAACAAAATGTTAGCACCGGCGTGTGTGTGGGAAGGGATTGCAGGGATTCTTTGCGTCACCTCAGTGCTTGAGAAACTATGCCCGAGCTTTACTCAAAGTGAACAGCAGAGGGACACCTGGGTCGCGTTCACAGGTATGACCTCGTGTGGCCTCTGGGCAGCCATCTGCGGAAAGCCCAGCATCCTAATGTTTTCAGCAAAAGAAATCGAGTCCCTGAGACCTCAAAGACCAGATGGGTGTCCCTGGGCTGTAGGAGGCCCAATCTTGGGCTTCTGACCTACAGGCTCGGGACAGACATTCCAGTTTGTCCCGTGGGTTTCAGTGAGTGGCACTGGGTCCCGGGAACCCACAAGAGCAGGCACAGGGTCTGGGCCAGCGGCTCCAGTGTAATCCCTGGTGAGTGGTGAAGGGCCCGGCCTCACTCCTCATTAGTGAGGTGGGTCTGGGAGGCCACATCTGCTGCTGAGACCCCGGGCCTGGCCGGAGATTAGTGACTATGGTGACCCTGCCCCATCCTGGGATCTGGCACTGAGTTTGGCACAGCATAGGCACAGGCAAAAGACCAAGCGCTGCCTCCGGGGTTGAAGAGCCCAAGGAGAGATGTGAGAAAGGCTTTCTGTCCTTTTGAAGTTTCTAGAAATTGGGAGACAGGAGGGATCCAGAACTTTGGGTTAACAAAAAAAAAGACTGTCATTTACAAGCATGGGATGGGGCAGTTCTGTTGAAACTCAATATCTTCATCTTACAGGGTTGTCTTGAAGAGCGAGAGGTACTATGCATAAAAGTGCTTTGTGGACCCCCCAAGACCAGACTGTAAAAGCCACGAGGCAGGAGGTCTGAATGCAACTGGAAGATTAACCCCAGAGGCCAGTCGAGACCTTCCCCTGGTGCCTGGCATGTGGTGGGTGCAGCACACACAGATGAACATGGACTTGCACTGTGTTTGCCTGGCTGCTTGGTCTTAAGTGATCACACCCAACCTGAACCAGCTTCAGACACCAGAGGAAGCAGATAGAAGGCTGGCTGCAGGGGCAACATGCAGCCATGGGAACCCAAGTCAGGGCTCCAGCTCCTCCCCTCTCTGCACATCTACCTCATTCTTTTCTTTCTAGAAAGACTCCCTTCCTTGGCTTCTCATAGCTATTCAACAACTCCCAAGGTTTATATCTTACCATGCAGGTACACAAAGAACATTTCCCAGGGAAGGACTCTGATTGGCTCAGCTTAGATCCCATGCCCATTTCTGGACCAATCAGAGAAAACTAGGAAGCCAGAGTCATATGATAATATCCTGCTTCTATCTGCACCTTGGGGGGGAAGGGGGGCACCTGCAGAATAGAGACTTTCTATTCCTAGGAATGGGATGCTGAGCAGATAATCTCATAGGTGTCCATGAAAGAATTCATTTTGTATGGAATTGGTTTTTGGAAGTTTATGAAAGTAATACATTTTCACTGTAATACATTCTGGTAAGAGAAGAAAAAAAATCACCTGTAATGCAGCAGCTCAGAGTTAATCACCGTGAACATTCTTCACATGTCTCTGGCTGTTTCTTCCTAGTCTCCTCTGCTGTTCCTAAAGCCTCAGGACTCGTCCTTGGATCCCTCCTCTTTTCTGTCTATATTCACTCAGCCCCTTGGTGAGCCCGTCAGCCTCATGGTCAGAAGATTCCAGAATTTCCATCTCCCTCCTGGGCCTTTCCCCAACACCTGGCTGGGAAATCCGGCAACCTTCGCAACACCTGGCTGGGTCATAGGCGTCCTGACTGCGCCGCTCCTCAGGGCCCCAGCTCCCATCTACTCATCTGTCGTTCCCAGTGTCCGCACCTCCTTCAATGTTGGCTCATCCCTTTGGGGGGCTCAGTTTGGAGATCATCATGATTCCTCTCCTTCTCTCTCTCCCGCTCAGATCTGATCTCTTGGCTCTGCTGTCACAATGTGCCTTTATCTGACCGCTGTTCATCTCGTCCTTCTCACCACCTGACCTAGGCCACCTCCGGCTTGCTCTGTGTCATCCCAATGCTCCCCCCCTGCCCCACCTACACCCCCCCAACCCCGCCCAGCACTGCGTACCTGGGATCCTGCTGAAGTGAAAGTCAGTTCATGGGGGCTCCTTTCTCGAACCCTCCGACGGCCTCCTATCAAATTCAGAGGAAAAGGATGGGGTTTCTTTCGGGGTGATGAAAATGTTCTCAAAGAAGACAGCAGTGGGGGTGTGAGACTCCGTGAATGTACTAGATGCCCCTGAAGTGTACGCTTGAAAGAATTTGAGCTTTAGGGCATGTAAATTCTATCTCAGGAAAGCTGCTGTTTTAAAAAGCAGCAGAACACTTAAGAAAAGATTTTAAAAGCTTGGAGTAAAAACTGAAGCCTTTCTGCTGGCCTGAGCCACGTGAGCTGGGCCCCTGAGCCTTCTTTTCTTCCTTGTCATCCTTGTTACTCACTCTGTTGCCGTGGCACATCCTTCCCCTCCCCCACCTTCCCCAAGCGTCTGCCTCAGGGCCTTTGCACTTGAGATGCTTTTCTCCTGGATGCACACTGGCCCACTCGGCTTC
The DNA here is from genome assembly GCF_008692635.1 of Crocuta crocuta. Lineage (NCBI taxonomy): Eukaryota > Metazoa > Chordata > Mammalia > Carnivora > Hyaenidae > Crocuta > Crocuta crocuta. Next base: position 1,645,671 of record NW_027532250.1, read on the forward strand.
TCTCACTGATGCCTGGGCCGTTCATCCCTAACCATGGTCCTCCCTGGCACTCCCTGGCACTCCCTGTCAACTCCCAGCTTCGCCTGCCTCCTTCACACTTGAATTAATGTCCCGAGGCTGCCATAAGGAAGTCCCACAAATGGGGCGGCTTAAAGCAACAGATATTTGATCTCTCACAGGCTGGTGGCCGCAAGCCCAAATTCAAGGTGCTGGCAGGGTTGCCTCCTTCCGCACGTGCTCCAGGGAGTCCGTGTTCCGTGCACACGTCCCAGCTTTGGGGTCTTCTGGCAGCCGGTGGCTTGTAGGCGTGTCACCTCAGCCTCCTCATCCCACGGCTTCCTCCCCACATGTCAGTGTTTTAAGGACACGAATCATACTGGATCTGGGCCCGCCCTTCTCCAGTATGACCTCGTTTTAACTTGATGAGGTCCGAGGAAACCCTACTTCCAAATAAGATCACGGACGTAGGGTTTCTCTCCAGGGCCATTGTTTTCACGTTCCTCTTTTCTCAAAGCCTCGATGCTGCCCAAGGCCTGCTCTGAGCCTTGAAATGGCCTCTGAGGTTGGCAGAGTGAAGACTGTCATCCCACAGTGCAGGTGAATCTTGGACAGGTGACGGCACGCCCAGGGGCCCGCATGCCCAGGGTCCAAGGACCAGGGCGGGCGACCCAGGGCACCCTCACTGCACCGGCTTCAAGCGGCTCAGGCTCACCACGGACAGCTCTGAGAACAAGGGGGCGGAGGGGGTGGGGCGTTCCCGCAAGGCCGCCTGCTGCCCCCACCCCTAACAGGCCAGGCCTCCATGTCCCCCTCCAGGCCTTTGCTTATATCCCCCTGGCCTGGAATGCCTCTTCTGGGCCCCACCCAACCCGATTCATCTTCCAGCCTCAGAGCTACTGTCCTTCAGCGTGACATCTGCCCTGACACCCATTCCCCCCCCACCCCCGCCCCAGACAGTGCCTGGTGCATCCTTGGGGTGTCTGCGTTTGAAGACTGAATGACGCACTCACTGCTTTGCCCCTCCACGGCTCGGCTGAGCTCCCCAAGGCCAGGATGGAACCCAGCTCCCAAGGGCCTGGCGCACGGCAGGTGCCTCTCTGGGGGATGAGCTTAGTGACCAAAAGTGTTGTGGCTCAGAGGAGGGGCCCCAGAATCAGGCCGACCTGGGCTTGGACCCCAATTCGGCTGCTTCATCGTCATGCTGTCTTGGGCAAGCGTGATGGACTGAACTGTTCCCCCCTCCCCCGCGCCCCTCCCCCAGAGATGAAACGTGAAGTCCTAACCCCTGGCACCTGTAAATGTGAACTTATTTGGAAATTGAAGATGGGATCACACGGGATTAGGATGGAGACGCGACCCAGTGACTTCCAAGGGGTAACACAGAAACACCGAGCGGCCGTGGAGACAAATCCTGATGTGCCGACAAGCCGGGGACAAGGGTTGCCCCAGAAAATGAGAAGGGCCGGGAAGGGGTCTCCCCTAGACCGTAACGCGTTTCCGCACCGGCCGTGCTGCTGGGTGTGGGGGTGACACGACACATGCCATTCTCCGCTCTCCTGTCGCTGGGTGTTTATGCTAATGCTGTAAGTCACCTGTACAGCAGGAGGAGGAGGCGGAGGGAGGGATGGAGAGAGGCGTGGAGAAGAGGGCTTGCGGGCCGGTCCTCACCGCCGCGGAATCTGGAACTGGGGCCGAGGGAGGCTCTGAGCAGAAGCTGGATGCCCCGTAAATATGGTCAGTGCCCCGCACAGGCCAGGCATACGGGGAGTGTATGCGATTAGCGGAAGGAGGAAACGGTGCATTAAACGTATGTAATCACAATAACCGTCTTACGAAGTTGCAGGCCTGAGGGCGGTCACTGTATCTCAGTGTCCCCTACCTGATGGCTTTCCCTGGGTCTCAACTGCTGTTTGACAAATAGACGCTGGTCTCAAACAAGGACCCGGGAACACCCACACCCAAGCGGGGACCAACGCTCTCTCCTCCCTGTGAGCCCCTCCACCCTCCCTGACCCCATCGTGGAAGGCCGAGCAAGAGAGAGACCCTGTGGTGTCTCCGCGATTGGTGGGGAAGACAAAGCCCTGGATGTTGCAGATGGCTCTGGGGGCTGCGGGCAGCATGACCGGCCCCATGCCCCCCAGCTCTGGGCACTCGGTCCCAGGTCTTTGCCAAGAGGCCCTGGCGATCAGGGCCGCGGTGAGGGCACCGGGGCTGGGGGGCGGGGAGACAGCTGTGGAGGCTCTGGGGGGGGGGGAGGGGGGCCTGTGGCTCCATCACTTACCCCCGGGCACTGGCACTGGGAAGGGCGGGCTCACCCAGCGTGGTCTCGGATTTCCCCTTGGAGAACAAATGGGTTGCTCTCCTGCAGGGAAAGCAGTGACTCAGTTTACCCTCTTCCAGTCCTGCAGCAGCAGGGCCGTGGGCCACGCGCCTCTGAGTCTGTAGTGTCTGCCCGGATCACCCAGGAATCCCGTGGACACACAGTTTTCCGAAACACTGCATTTCCCACTCTAACACTAGACCCTGACCCACCCCCGCTGGGATGCCCCCGTGTGTCTGGTCCATCTCGGCACCCCGGGGGGCCTGGCAGTCTTAAGGACTCAGTGGCACCTGCTGAGACCAACGGTCCCTAAAGTCCTTCACGTCATCTTCAGGAGAGCCGCTGCCCCCTCTTACTACTCAGCCAGCAATCAAGCGCTCACTGAGGTGACCAGACCCCAAGTGTGAGTTGACTGAACCATGACATCGTTAACCAGAGGTCAAAGGTTGCCCTGAAGTTCCTTTGGGGTCTTCCCTGGGAGCGGGACGGGGGCGGGGGGTTCCTTTAAACTGGAGAAGCTTCCCCACAGCGTCCCTGGGAAAGAGAATGACCCTGAAAGGCCATGTTTCTCTTCATCTGGTGGAAGAAGACGTGGCCGCATCGGGGGCGGTGGGGCCGGAAGGAAACTCCACTCAGCCGCCAACGGGTCGAGCCCCCCGCCCGGGGGCAGCTTGCAGCAGTGCCCGGAGCCCATAAAAGCCAGTCCCCCTCGGGGCTGGCTCCAAGGCTTATTAAATACCAGGCCTCTGGGCCAGGAAAAGACTAAACAAAATGTGGTTTTCCTCTGTGAACTGATCGCATCTGTTCTGAAGGGAACACGCAAAGCATCACCTTTGGGGGTGTGTTTCCTAAAGCCCAGCTCGCTGCGACCCCCGTCCTGGCTGTGGACTGGGGTCAGGGGCTTCCCTGGGTGGGGGTGCGACACACCGATTCCATGTGGAGGGGGGGTGGAAGATGGGTCTTCCGCAGCTCAGGGAGGAGGGGAGGCTGGGTGTGTAGGTCTTCCGAGTGACAGCCAGCCGCAGGGCAGAGGGAGAAGAGAAGGGATCTGAGGACAAAGTCCTGGGGAAATTTACACAGAAAGCATCGCAGGACAAAGAAACATCCCCCCCTGGGGCGCCTGGGTGGCTTAGTCGGTTAAGCGTCCGACTTTCGCTTGGGTCATGATCTCGCGGTTCGTGGGTTCGAGCCCCGCGTCGGGCTCTGTGCTGACTGCCAGCTCAGAGCCTGGAGCCTGTTTCAGAGTCTGTCACTCCCTCTCTCTCTGACCCTCCCCTGCTCACGCTGTCTCTCTCTCTCTCCTAGAAATAAATAAAACATTTAAAAAAATTAAAAAAAAAAAAAAATAGAAACATCCCCCGAAAGAACAGCCAGAGACAGGAGATGAGTTGGAGTGCTGCATTCACCTGGACAGGTGTCGGCCACTGAGTGAAGACTGTTCATTGTAGATCCATGTTACGGCTCAGTCCTACTTTAAAAAATTTTTTTTAATTACTTAATGAAAGGTAAAGCACAATGACAGGGTTTTCATATTAATTTTAAATCAGCAATTAAGCCCGAGGAAACTTTAATGAGTTAGACGAGAATGGAGAAGGGCCTTTTCATTCTGAAAAGTAAAGGAGAGTGACAGTGGGGTGCCTTCCAGAAGGCGCAAGAATGTTTCCACGGGAAGAAATCCATTCGTGTAACTCACAGCAGTCAGTTAAGGGACAAAACTATATCATCATGGTGACAGAGGTCAAAAAGGAATTTCATAAAATTCAACATCCATTTCTGATTTTTTAAATGTATTTATTTTTTAGAGAGAGAGAGGGTGCACGTGCACAAGCAGGGTAAGGGGGCAGAGGGAGAGAGTGAGAGAGAGAGAGAGAGGGAGAGAGAGAGAGAGAGAGAGAGAGAGAGAATCTTAAGCAGGCTCCACATTCCGAGAGAAGCCCAACGCGGGGCTCGATCCCATAACCCTGGGATCATGACCGGAGTGGAAATCAAGAGTCGGATGTCTAACCGCCTGAGCCATCCAGGGGCCCCCCATTCCTGATTTTAAAGAAAACCTTTAAAAACGGAAACGGGTGGCTGGGGCGCCAGGGTGGCTCAGTCGGTTAAGCATCCCACTTGGGCCCAGGTCGTGATCTCGGTTTATGGGCTCGAGCGCCGCATGGGGATCTGTGCTGACAGCGCAAAGCCTGCTTTGGATTCTCTGCTCCCTCGCTCTCTGCCCCTCCCCTGCTCTCTTTCTCTCTCTCAAAAATAAACATTTAGGGGCACCTGGGTGACTCAGTCAGTTAAACGGCGACTTTTGGTTTCAGGTCAGGATCTCAGTTTGTGAGTTCCAGCCCTGCATCGGGCTTCCCGCTGACAGTGCAGAGCCTGCCTCGGACTCTCTCTCTCTCTCTCTCTCTCCCTCTCTCTCACCTTCCCTTCCCCGCTCTCTCTCTCTCTCTCTCAAAATAAATAAACATTTTTAAAAACGGAAATGGGTAGAGATTTCCTATCATTGGATGTTGAGAGAGAGAGAGAGAGAGACAGATTGTGAGCAGGGGAGGGTCAGAGAGAGAGAGGGAGACACAGAATCTGAAACAGGCTCCAGGCTCCGAGCTGTCAGCACAGAGCCCGACGCGGGGCTCGAACCCAGAACCCCGATATCATGACCCGCGCCGAAGTCGGCCGCCCAACCGGCTGAGCCCCCCCAGGCGCCCCAAAAGCAGCATCATTGTCAGGAGCCTGTTCCAGGAGGGAGCAAAACTTCCCCTCAAAAGCCTCCCAACCTCCACGCTTCCTCTCCTCTCTCATTGGCCAGAACTGTGTCACATGCTGTTTCCTAAACCAATCACTGGCAACAAATGGAATTACCATGACTGGTTTGGGCCAATCAGGTTTCACCCTTGGAACTAAGCTTCCAGAGAAGACTATGGTTTTCAGATAAGGGAACCGAAAAGGATGAAGGTAAGCTGAGCAGGTGACAGGGCTCCAGGTTTCGCATCAACAAACAAGAAAGCAAAAAATATAAAAAGTGAGCCGTTAAATTTGAATTCAGATAAACAACAAATAATGTTTAGAATAAGTATATCCCACGCAATATTTGGGATATACTTATACTAAAAAATTATTTGCAGATTCGAGGAAACTCAAATACATCCTGTATTTTCTCTAGCAGGCTTCATAGGGGATTGACAGTGTCAGATCAGAGTGGGGTCTTCCCGCAGCCCCACCAACTAAGACCATTACTGGTAGGAAGGAGCCCATCTCTTTGGCTGAAACATAATTCTTGTGAGGTTTTCCCCGCCATACCTGCACCATCCTTCCTCTGTACACACCAGATCTCAGCACAAATGATGCTGCTGTCATTGCTATGCAAGCTGGGAGCCTGGGAATCACGTGGAGTCTTTTCCGGCTCCCTATCTCCTTCTCCTTCAGTCCACCTGCTTCCTCAGAGCCTCTGGGCGCCGGCCCTCACAACATGCTTCCTCCCTCGGGATCCCTTTGCTCTGTACCTTGACTGCTCCCCTCTTCCGGTCCCAGCTCCAGTGTCACCTCCTTCCAGAAGCCTTCCCAGAGGCCTCGGCCCCCTGGCACTTGCCACCACGTCTCCCCAGTTCCCAGCCTCCAGAAATACCCTTCAGAGAGCCAGGGCCGTCTCAGAGCTTACTCACTGGCCCTCCGACTGTCATCATTCATAGCGAGCCTGGTCTAGAAAGGCAGCCTTCTGACGACAGGCACCCTCCGTTTTGTTCATCGCTGTGACCTCAGTGGCCGGCACTGATAGAGGCTCAGTCGGTATTTCCTAAATAACCGAGCCATGCGGTCACACACTTACCAAGTAAAGTCAGGGTGGGCTGCGTAACTCGCAGCACACAGTGCAGAATGAAACTGCAGAGGTGCTGGGTCAAACACTGCCAGGCATCTCAGGATGACGACAGGAGAGCATTACACTGGGCGCCTAGGGGGGCTCGGTCGGTTAAGCGTCCGATTCTTGATCTTGGCTTCAGGTCATGATCTCATGGTTTGTGAGACTGAGCCCCGAATCGGGCTCTGCACTGAGAGGGTGGAGCCTGCTTAGGATTCTCTCTCATCCTCTCTCTGCCCCTCCGCNACCAAGTGCGGGGTCCTTCTGAGCACAGGGCTCTGGGCGCCCCCCTGGTCACATGCTGTTACTAGCTCTGATTACAACATTACTTTATAACAATGACTAAAGGATTTTTTTTTTTAATGTTTATTCATTTTTGAGAGAGAGAGGGAAAGGTTGTGCAAGCAGAGGACAGGTCGGGGGTGGGGGGTGGGGAGACAGAGGATCCAAAGCAGGCTCTGCACTGACAGCAGTGAGCCTGACGTGGGGCTCGAACTCACGAACTGTGAGATCACACCCGACCCAAAGTCAAACACTCAACCGACTGAGCCCCCCAGGAGCCCCACAGAGGAGTTTCTTGATTAAAATCTCTCACTTCGTCCAAGTTGAGGAGGTCCTGGGCTACAGCCAACTAAGAAATATACAGAAAATGCAGCAAGGCTTTTCCAAAAGCTACATTTATTTCTAAAAGCTAAATATTATCTATTCCGCAATTGCTTTCCTTTTCTATTTTTGCTGGGAAAATGTCTTCTCTTTTCTGAAACAAAGGTGTTGGTAGACGTGATTGCAAAATAAAAGGTTGGCATAACCCTCACCCCACAATGTGTTTGGTGTTTGCTTTGTAACTTTCCCTAGTTCAGGGACTCCAGCATCTGGGAGCCCCCATCCCCCATGGGAAGCCTGCTGGGGGCTCCTCTGCAGGGCCCCTTTCAGCAGGGAGGTGACTGCTTTGCGTGGCCAGCAGAGGGGGCTGCAGGAATGCCAAATCCCCTAAGCTGGGTCCTGCCCACGTGTGTGCGCGGGCTCTCCTGCCTCCCCCCGCCTGGCACTTCTTTATTTGCGGGAAACTCCGGGGAATTGCAGAAACTTACCTGGTGCCCCTCCCTTCCTGCACGTTGCATTTGACTCCTCTTCTTGAGGGAAAGCCCCCTGGCTTTAACTCAGCGGTTTGCAGCTCTGGCTGCCGGGGAGACTCACCTGGAGAGCTTTCCAGAACAATTAGATTAAAATGCCCCGAAATTCTGATTCTGTTGGTTCCGATAGAGCCCCAGCCTGAGAACTTTTTCTGCTCCCAGCTCTCCTTTCTGCAGCCCCGCCCC
>NW_027532250.1:1653163-1673503 GCF_008692635.1 Crocuta crocuta
GAATGGGTTGAGAACCCCTGCTGGATAAAGGTTGCCCTCAAACTATGGTGGGCTGTAGTTTTACACAGGGAGGGAGTGTTTCTGTGTGTTTGAGTGTTTGGGGGTTTTTTTGAGTTTGTTGTTGTTGGTCTGGAACCACTGTCTTCATTTCATTTTTAGAGAAGGGCAGTTTTCAGCAGAGTGCGAAGGGAAGCTTCCAGCTAGGGCTGGGGGGTGAGGGTGGCTGGCGCCTGGCCCCGTAATTCTCGGGCACTTGAGCGCCNGGCCCAGCCCCGCCTTCCCAAGCTCACGCGGCTCCGTCTCCTGGGGAAATGTGACGACAGGTACAGACAGCGCGCAGAGGTGTTTCCTAATAATAATCTTTTCAACAAAAGGAATCATTCAAAGTTTATGCAAGGCGAGAGGAGCCCCAAATGACTTCGGGGGCGGTTCCTCCTGCTGGTCAGAATGAGTAATCCTGAGTGATTACAAGCGATTTAATAAGAACACCGTCTCCAGGGTGAAAGTCCAAAATAAGGAAATATTCGGGGAGGAGGGTTTGGTTTAGGTGATCCTTTGGGGAGGTGTTTGCAGGTGGGGTACGCAGAAAGCCCCCCCCCACGCCTTTACTCAGAAACAGAGGATAAGGGATGCCCCTGTCTGCTCACTGTGAGACCCGGAGGAGGCAGGGAGGAGGAGGCAGGGGTCCCCACAGCCCTGCCAGTTCAGGATTGTGCTAAATAGGCAGGAAACGCTTGCCAGGGCAATGGGCCGGGAAACGGGGCGACCTCTGTGTCGCACGATCTCTGTGTTGCACACTGTCTCCCGCATCAGTAAGAGGGCCACTCAGTCTCCAGACCCGTGGAGGAGGCAGAACAGAGATGTCACCCCTGCTCACCCGCTGCCCCCTCCCGCCCTCCTTCCTGAGAGTGGTTCCCTTTATAATCTTCACGCAGAGCTTCACCCTTGTCCTTCCAACAGCCAGGACAGGGTCCCAAGCCACAGGATGCCATGGTGCCAGCCTGGCGTCTTCTCTCCTACAACGCGAGCAGCCGATGGGATGTCAGACCCGCGGGGTTTGCAAAGCGGCCACAACCCCACTGCTCTTTTAGAGAATTCTCATTCTTGCGGCGTCTGGGTGGCTCGGTCGGTGGAGCGTCTGACTTCGGCTCAGGTCATGATCTCACAGTTCGTGAGTTCGAGCCCCGCATCGGGCTCTGTGCTGACGGCTCGGAGCCTGGAGCTGCTTCAGATCCTGTGTCTCCATCTGTCTCTGGCCCTTCCCCACTCATGCTCTGTCTCTCTCTCTCCCTCAAAAATAAATAAACATTAAAAAAATTCTCATTCTTTCACTCATACACAGGGGAGGCAAGTGAAATCCAGGGACGTTACAAAATGACCCTGGCGGAATGAAGCCTGTCCTGTAAAAGCGTCATTTCTAGGATGGAAAATGAATAATGGCTCAAAGGTAAAGCAAAACCACGATGGAGTAGATGTGTCCCTGCAATCCCCAGAAGGTGGCTCTGAGGCTTGGGTAAAATTCACCCTTCAGAGCCTGGTGTGCGGGGCCTGGTATGTACCATGGCTCTGTAAATACCACTTGCTATTAAGTAATAAATGTGGAAATGACAATATATTTAAATCAATCACAAATGAAGCCTGGTTTATCCCGAGTCTCCAAGTAATAAACATTGGTTCCGATATAATTTAGCCCACATCAGAAGTCAGGTTCGAAATGAGTATTGTAGGGAAGCTACAAATTACGTCTTTAAAGATTGGTGTATAATTATAGGCTTAATTAATTACGCGAGGGATTTGTTCTCGAAAAGGAGTCTAAGACGTGTCCTATTTTGCACCAGGGAGATCACCTAGGAAGGAACACGGTCATTGGACCCTTGGTTTCAAGTCGGGTCATGATCCCAGGGTCGTGGGATCCAGCCCCAAGTCAAACTCTGCACTGAGAGTGAAGCGTGCTTGGGATTCTCTCTCCGAGCTCTCTCCTTCTGTCCCTCTCCCCTGCTCGTGTTCTCTCTCTCCCTAAAAAAAAGAAAAGAAAAGAAAAGAAAAAAATTATAGTTTTGTTTTAAAGACTTACAAGTATCAAGTCTCAAAAATCAAGTAACAGAGAACAGTCTGTTTCATCCAGGTTCCCCATCCCACCACCGAGAGGGCCCTCTGCTAAGAGTGTGCACACGGCTCTGCTGTCCTGTGCTCCTGCACACCCGCCAACATGCATCCCTCATTCAGCTCCGTTTTTTTTTTTTAATGTTTATTTATTCGTAAGAGCATGAGTGGGAGAGTCAGAGAGAGAAAGAGGGACACACAGAATCCGAAGCAGGCTCCAGGCTCTGTCTGAGCTGTCAGCACAGAGCCCGATGTAGGGCTCAAACCCACGGACTGTGAGATTATGACCTGAGCCAAAGTCGGACCTCCACTGATTGAGCCACCCAGGCGCCCCTCGTTCAGCTCTGTTTTTTTTTTTAATATAGTTTATTTCAAGTTGGTTTCCATACAACACCCAGTGCTCATCCCCACAGTGCCCTCCTCCATGCCCATCACCCCCCTTCCCCTCTCCCTCATCCCCATCAGCTCTCAGTTTGTTCTCAGCATTCAAGAGTCTCTCATGGTTTCCCTCCCTCCCTCTCCCCCACTACTTCCCCCTTCTTCTCCCCCATGGTCGTCCGTTAAGTTCCTCCTGATCCTCCTATACTTGCAAACATATGGTATCTGTCCTTCTCTGCCTGACTTATTTCGCTCAGCATAACACCCTCAAGGTCCATCCATGTTGTTACACATGGCCAGATTTCATTGTTTCTCATTGCCATGTAGTGTTCCATCGTATAGATAAACCACATCTTCTTGATCCATTCGTCCGTTGATGGACACTTAGGCTCTTTCCATGATTTGGCTATTGTGGAGAGTGCTGCTGTGAACATTGGGGTCCATGTGCCCCTAGGCATCAACACTCCTGTGTCCCTCAGGTGAATTCCTAGCTTTTAATCAAACTCGGGATCAAGCTTTACACTCCCTTGTTCCTGTGCCATGAACAGGAGGGACATCAGCACAGTGGGGACCAGTGTTTATCTCTCTGTCTGGGTCTTGAGCAAAGATCGCTTAAAAAAAAATCTCAAGTGAGATGCTGCCATGATGTTACTGACTTTGTTTCCTGTGGGAAGCAAGGCTCCTGCCTCTTTACGGCGTGTGGTTTTCTGTAGGTTGGGATGATGCACCCGGGCCTGCTTTCTGCCTCCCTGGAAGACACCTGCACCCTCGAACTCATGTGGGAGTTACAGGTCCCCTGTTCATGGCTGGCAAGGGACGTGAGGCCCGCCGAGCAAAGCCGCAGTAGAGATGGGGTGACCGACTCATCCCAGTTTAAAGTGGAAAGTCCCACATCCTGGGAATCCCCCGAGTCCCGGGCAAACGGGGACAGCTCGGTGGAGAGCAGCCTACAATCCCTTCTCGGGAGCTCACGCAATGACACAAGAGGCCAAGTCCATGGCTGGAACGCAGGGCAGACAGTGACCCTCCGTTGGGGGCTGACAGCTGCCTTCGTGGTGCCCGGAAGCTGATACCAAGACGCGTGTTTATCTCTAACGCTCTGTGCGCTCACAACAGAACAGTCCCATTTGCACCTGGCATCGAGCTGGTGACGAAGCAGAAGCCGGGAGCTGGTGTGGTGCCTCGTGTGTTGTTGGCCTTGGCTGGGGGCCGCCAGAGAGCCAGAGCAAGGCCTAGAACCCCCTTTCCCTGACTTCAGCTTCGGTGCGTAACCTGAGCCTTGAGATCAGGGACCCCTGGTTTGCAACCTGGCTCAACCCCAGAGGAATCCACCCAGAACGTGGGAAGAGGCTCGGTGTCTGCAGGAAGGCACGCTTGGACTTGACGGGGTTTGCCTTCCCCCGAGGCGCACACACAGGGATGCGGTGAACCCCCCCACCCCCAGCACAACCCCTCTCCGCATGGCTTGGCTCCAGCGCATCTGGGAGGTGGGGAGACCTTGAAACCCGGGTGCTTGCAGCATAGACGAGGCCAAAGCAGAGGGCCAGGGTGCCCTACTCACCACCCTGTGTGGCTCGGGCGCCCCGTTCTTCGAGGCGGCCCCGGGACCCTCACCTGGCCACCACTGCAAGCACACAACGCCACAAACATTGCCCACCTCCGTGGATTTGCTTCTGTGTCATTCATTCCTCCCCTCCCCCGTAATCACTGCTACACACACTTCATTAGATTGGTCCATGTGATGGGGTCTTGCATTTTCTTGTCTCTAATCAGAGAAATAAAAACTTAACAGCCTCCCCTGGGTCAAAACATGCCATACATGGTTAAGAAATATCTTTTTTAAATAGTTGCAAATTCAACATTTTAAAAATTAGGGGTGACACTCTACAACCTGGATTTTTAAAAATTTTTTAATGTTTATTTATATTAGAGAGAGAGAGAGAGAGAGAGAGACAGAGCATGAGTGGGGGAGGGACAGAGAGAGAGGGAGACACAGGACCTGAAACAGGCTCCAGGCTCCGAGCTGTCAGCACAGAGCCCGACGCGGGGCTCAAACCCATGAACCGCGAGATCATGACCTAAGCGAAAGTCGGACGCTTAACCGACTAAGCCACCCAGGAGCCCCTTGGTTGGCTTCTTAAAAGCAGGCATACTCAGCTAAGAAGTGTGTCCTTTTCTCGGTGCAAATCCCTTGCTCGCTTCTCCTGGCTAGAGTAAGTCACGATGGCTGGAGCTCCAGCAGCCACGAGGAAAAGTAAGACCATGAGGAGAAGTAAGGCTGGAAGTCTCATGCTACGAATGAAAAGCAGAAAACCAGAAGGAGCCTGGGTTCCCACTGACCAGGTTGTCACCTGGCCGTCTTAACCTGCTGTCACCAGGACTTCTAAATGAAAAGGAAACAGACCTACCTTATTTAAGTCGTTTATTTGTATTCTCTGTTGTAAGCAACCAAATGTAATTCTAACGGTGTCCTGTTTTTATCTTTATTTTCCTTCCTCATGGAAATACATTGCAATATACCTTCAGATGCTCATATGGTCTCCATCTCAGCAGTTTGGGTTTGGCCACCCAAAAGTCAATTTAGACATCTGTGCCCAGGAACTGGCGATACTGGGGTTTTATTAGTCCCCAAAGACATCTTAAAATGATCATTTTAATTCCATCAGGCAAATGAAATGAAATTGAAATATTCTCTACTTTAAGAGCTCTAGATTAATAGAGTTCTAGAACTTATAGGATGGGAGCATCAGCGTTCTGGTGCTTTCTATTAGCATACATACATACCCCACCCTGAATTTTTTGTTAGGGTTCTAGAACCTTCCTCACACAGACCCAGAACTTAAGGTTTTTTTGTCCTTAGACTTGAGTAACCCAAATAGTGACTGAAGGTTGTATTTTTCATTTGGGGCCGGGACATACTTTTCTTTAAGGTCTTGGTAAATTTAGCTCCTGATTCAAGAAACGTTTGCTTAGTCTTTTTGAACAGCACTGTCCAGTACTTTCTGTGACGAGGGAGACATTCTGCATTTGATCGTCTAGCATGGCGCTGAGCTCTTGAAATGTGGCCAGTGTCACCGAGGAATGGAATTTTAAGTTGTATCTAACTTTAACTACGTTAAATTTAAATCGCCACCTGTGTCTCACAGCAGCCCTACAGATAATTCAGCTTTGCTCCTTTTCTGTAGGGGATTAAAAGCTCCCTTCAGACATGAACAGACACTTCTCCAAAGAGGACACCCAGATGGCCGACAGACCCATGAAACGATGCTCAGCATCCCTCCTCATCAGGGAAATNGGGGATGAGCGCTGGGTGTTGTATGTAAGTGATGAATCCCGGGGATCTACCCCCAAAACCAACAGCACACTGTATATACACTTTATGTTAATAGCTAACTTGACAATAAACTATATTTTTTAAAAATTCCCTTCAGGATTCGCAAAAGGAGACATTCTTGCCCTCCATCTCCATACCTCGTTTTCTCCTAGACTTGAACCTTACATTGATCCATACAGTTCTGGCAAATCCAGGTTGGAGGCCGTGTTCTCTCCTTACCGGTTGTGTCGTTGGGGCGGCCTCCTTCCGGTCCTGAGCCTGGCCTCCTAGAGCTGTCTGGAGGACTGTATTGACGTGTCGTATGCAAATGACAATTTGGCAATGAATACTCAGTGAATTTTTTAAAAAAAGGTAACAGTAGCTCCCTCCGGGCTCTGATTTCCCATTTTATTCACATTCACGCACACATCTCTCCTCCAAAGAATCAGCTCCTGGAGGGCACAGTTTGGAGGCTGCTTTGAACCTGGCCTGGTGCTGGGCGCCATGGAGAGTCCAAAACAGTCAGGAGATGGGGATGGTTGCCGAAAGGCGTCAGGCACTCGGTCCCGATAGGATCTACGCGGTGGCTCACGGTGGACCCCGGCACCAGGGAGGAGGTCAGAATTACCTGTCACCTGTTCTCAAGGTCACGAGCGGCGTCCCTGACCCCTGCAGTGCCAGTGCAGACCCCATGCTGTCAGAAACTGCTGGAAAGGAGTGTGTGATGGGGTGATCCTTTTTGAACTCTGTGACCTTCTGAGTCAGCCCTCTCTAAATTCTAGGGTTAAGCCATTTCCTGGGGTCACCTTTTCCTCCGACACGGGCATTCTGATCTTGCGCCTTCAACCCGAAGAGCATCAGAGGATTCGGACAGGACTGCTCTAGCGGATGAAACTTCACGGACAGAATGATACTTGTTGAGGTGTGTTTGGGGGCGTGCCGAGTGCCGGACCCTGGGCTAAGTGCTTCATCTGATGTGACATTTTCGAAACACCCTTATGAAATGGGCTCTATTAGTATCACACCCATTTTACACAGGGAGAGACTGAGGTCCACAAAGGTTAAATAAACGGCTTATGTTCACACAGCTAAGCAGGGCCAGGATTCAAGTCCAGGCTCCAAAGCCCCCTCGTCAACGCCCGTGGGATAGTTTGCCTGCCACAGACCTTTCAAAGTCCGGAGGGTCACAGAGAGAAAATGGTGGTGACCTTTTTTGGGGGGATTATTCCCCAAGTGAAACAAAAAAAATCCAAATGGGTCTTTACAAACAGGATCGCCAGGGGAAATGGTGGACAGCCTGTGAAATTTGAATTTCGGAGGAGCAACGAGTAATTCTTTAGTATAAGTGTGTCCCATGCGATATTTGGGACATCCTTATAGAAATATTAAAAAATGTGTTGTTCATCTCAAGTTCGGGGTTACCCGGACGGCCTCTGTTTCCCCCCGCCCCCGCGGGTCCCAGCTGGGCAGGCCCGGGCCCCCCACACCCCAGGAGGGCGGCGGGGTCCTGCGCTGGTGTAAGCCGCAGGTTGTCCTCGGGGCGGAGGCTCGTGGGACCTGAAGAAAGGAGAAACTAGGTCTCCCAGGGAACCTCGAGGCACATGGTGCTTATTAGTTTATTAATTAAACTGCACAAACGGCCGGGCTCCGCCAGCCCTCACTTGTAGTTCGCTGCCGGAATTTACGGGAGCGCCGGAGGAGAGGGGAGGGTGGGGCCTCGCTCTTCTCATTTGCTGCCAAGATTTGGGGCTACCAGTTACTCCCGTCAATCATTCGCTTAATCATTTAGCAGTTGTAAAGGACTCATTAAAAACGCCGAGGTTTATTGGAAACACCTCCCGCCAGATCGGGAGTTCGTAGGCGCTTGTCCTCGGGGCGGGGCCAGGAAGCTGCTGGCTGNAAGAAGATCCAGGGGCGCCTAGGCGGCTGGGGTCATGATCTCACTGGTTGGTGAGTTCGAACCCCGCATCAGGCTCTGTGCTGACAGCTCGGAGTCTGGAACCTGCTTCGGATTCTGTGTCTCCCTCTCTCTGCCCCTCCCCTGCTCTCTCTCTCTGTCTCTCAAAATTTAAAAATTAAAAAAACAAAAAGAAAAAGAAAAACAAAGAAGGTTCTTCAAGCAACCGTGTCTTCACTGTCTGTGGGTCCTTCCAGCCTCCACGCACAGACCGTCCCCCGAGCTCCCCCGGGGAGCCCGCGGGCAGCCCCCCGAGCGGCTGGGTCCTCGCTGCACATCCAGGTGACGAGCAGAGATGGGGACACAGTGGCCAACAGGCCGCCAGCTTCACTCCTCTTATAGGATATGGATGGAGTTCCCAACACATGACAGGTATTTTTCTTTAAATTATAATTCTGGCATTTTTATCTGATGCTCTCCTAAACCTCCCCCAGCCCCTTTCAGTCTTTCTTTTCCTTTCTTTCTTCTTCTTCTTCTTCTTTTTTTTTCCTGGCTGTTTCTTCAGGGCGGTTCCTCCGCCTGGAGTTGCTGGGTGAGAAGATGAGCTCACAGGCTGTCCCTCCCAGCCGTCGCCGCGTCTCCGGGGACCCCGGGGCGCACCTGGGCCTTCCTCCCGCGCCGCCCTCGCCCCGCTGTCCGTCCCCAACACAGCAGCGAGGGGGCGCCGCCGAGCCTGCCCCGTCCCTCTGGAGCCCCCTTAGCGGAGCCCTTCCTGCTCAGGCGCCAGCCCGGGGGTCATTCTCTGCTGGGGGGGCCGGCACCCCTGGGCCCAACCCGCTAGATGCCAGATCCCACAGGTGTGACGACCAACGTGTCTCCGGATATTTTCAAATGTCCCCTAAGGGGGAAAGTCCCCCCCCCCCTTGAGAAGCACCAGGAGGAAGAGAGCCTCTGAAACTTCCCTCCCGAGCCCTGCCCTCCCTCCTGCTCCCCACTGTGCTTTAGCTCCTCGCCTCTGCACCTGTGCACAGGCTGCTCCCTCTGCCCCGCATGCCCTGCCCTCGCCACCTGCCTCATCTCCTTGAGGCCATGACTCAAATGTCCCTTCCTTAGTGAGGCCGGCCCCGGACAACCTTATTCCAGAGAGCTCCCCGCGGGCGGCACCCCCTCCCCAGGGAGCTCCCCGCGGGCGGCACACCCGCTGGGCCGAGCACGATCTCGCGGCTCGTGCCTCCCCAGAGCTCCCTGCGGGCGGCACTTGGAACGGCTGCATCGCCCAGGGGGCCAGGCGCTGGGCCGTCTGGAAGCCCAGCGGTGTTTCTTCGCAGCTGGCACGTCCTGCAGCACCAGCCCGGCCGCGGGACACAGCTGGCGACGACCGGAGGTGCAGCACGGCTTTGAAGTGCAGGACAGTGGGGACTTCCTCCACTCGGCCTGGAGAAATCGCAAGATTACACGTGTCATTTTACAAACGCCTTTGGATTCTCCAAATGGGATTTCACCCCTTGTGCTTTCTTCCTGTTTTGAGTATTGTTTTGAAATGGGTTTTGAGAGGGGGGCCTGGGGGGCTCAGTCGGTGGAGCGTCTGACTTCGGCTCAGGTCACGATCTCGCGGCTCGTGGGTTCGAGCCCGGCGTCGGGCTCTGTGCTGACAGCTCGGAGCCTGGAGCTGCTTCGAATTCTGTGTCCCTCCTCCCCACCCCTCCCCAACTCATGCTGTGTGTGTGTCTCTCTCTCTCAAAAATAAGTAAACATTTTAAGAAATTTAAGAAATGGATTTTGAGAACATTCTTCCTTATTTATTCAAAATTTCTTACGTAGATAGTGGCAATGAAGAACGTGAAGAAACTGGCAAAATTCTGGCTCGGGACTCGTGTGTTGTCACGCCAAGCATAAAAGCTGACACGGACTAGGTGCATTTGCAGAAGTTCACGTGTTTGTTTGTGTTTTCAGGCGACAAGGTTTTATTTGGAAATTTTAAACAAAACTGTAATATACCCATAATCCTTTGGACTTTGTCCTTCTTATCACAATGATAGAGTATTTAAATGTAATGCTTTTTTTCTTTTTTCCAGCAGGCCCCATGCGGATGCCCTAAAACCTGTGTGGTTGGCGCCAGTGGCCTGTCTAAATATTGTCATTTTCTGTATGTGTTTGGCAACCAGGGAAAGAGCTGCTCTAGAGAACAGAGGTGGCGTCTGGCACTAGCCTGACCCGCGGTTAAGTGCTTGACGGTGGAAGCGAGGGTCTGTGCTCAGGCTTTCTTTAAGCGTATGACAAACGTGAGCGTATGACAAACATCAGCGTATGACAAACGTGAGCGTATGACAAACGTGAGCGTATGACAAACATCAGCGTATGACAAACGTGAGCGTATGACAAACGTGAGCGTATGACAAACGTGAGCGTATGACAAATATGAGCCTCCAGGTTCTGTACCCGAGTTGAGCGCTCCTGGATTCAAAACCAATGAGCGGAGGAGCGTGCAGATTGCGCCGGGCTCTCTGCTCAGACCGTGGGTCCTGGTGAGCAGCCTGCATGCCGTCAGCACATACTTATGGCACGCCGCCTTGCGTCCAGCACTGCTCTAGGCGCCGGGGGTGCAGCAGTGAAAAACCCCAAGTGCCGGTGCCATCCCAGCCTCACGGCAAAGATCGTGACTCTGGGGCAGGCCGGTGACAAGCGCCTTATGCACATTGACCCACTTACTCCCATGTCAACCCTCTAAGGTAGGCAGCAGTAATTACCAGAGAGGTTAGGCGACTTGCCCACGGTCACACAGTAGGACCTGGGGGCTCCTCGGCGATGGGAACGAAGGTGGTATCAGGCTTGGGAACAGAGTCTGGTGAGGAAGGAGTCCTTGGAAAGAAAGGCCCAGGTGCTCCGAGCTGGGGGTCCCGGCCAGGAAGGGCAGGGCACTGCATGCTGGGGCAGGACCGCACCGCCCTCCCAGCTGGCAGCCTCAGCCCTGCAATCCCCTTTCATCCCCTGGAACCTGGCATTGTTCGTGCGAGATAAAAATCAGCCGCTCGACCCATTCCAAATGGCAGCTGGTTGAAATCCCGGGACCACAGCCACGGGCTCTTAGGTCGGGGCCCAGGTTACGGCTCCCGTCCAGAGCAGCAGAGACGGGGGTGGGAGGGGGGTGGGGGTTGTGAGGACAGCCCGGGAGGGGCTTCTGCAATGGCGAGCAAGTTGTGTCCCTCTGGGAACGGAGTCCAGTGTCCCCAGAAACCTCCTGGCCAGCCGGCGCTGACCTTGTTTTCGTGTTCGGCACTGAGGGCGAGCCCTGTGGCCTCATTTCCCCGGTGTGCGTGCTGGCCGCTGTGCACAGATGTTCCGGCCACTCCTAGTGGAGGAGAAGTGACTGGATTCAAGACAGGGATTCCTAGCCCCGTACCCCCTGCCCCGCTCCACCCCGGGAATTGCAGCTAGCTCAACGCGCATCGACATAATTTTAGCAGAAGGTTCATATTTAATGAATTTTAACTTAAAAATCGTGGCATTCTCTGGAGACTCAGCCGTCTGAAGAATCCGTCCTCAGGCTACATTCGGAATATGGGCACGGATTAGTGGGCAAGTACACTCAGTGAGCGGTAGGTGTGCAATGGGGAAAAGCTAAGAGCAACAGACCTGCCCAGCAGCGGGGGATGGTCAGATCACAGCAAAACCACAGGAGGAAATGGGCGGCCGCGCAACCCAGAGAAATTGTGTTCCAGGAGAACAGAGTGACATGGGAAAATTCTCATGGCTTGAAATGCAATGATTTAAAACTGCGTTCTGAATGGTAAATAACGGAAGGAGTTTATATAATCACATCTCAGATGTGTTGATGTGGGTGCGCGCGCATGGGCGTGTTAGAGAATGTACGGAAATAACCCTGAAATGTGAAGAGCGACTCTCTGGGCAGTGGAATTTTTATTTTCTTTGTTATCTCTTTATTTTCCAAATTTTCTACTTTAATAACATGTAGCTTCAGATAATAATCAAGAACGAAAATGCTCTTTTAAAAAGACGGATTTCCAACAGGAACACGCTATTCTTATAAAGGGAAGATGTAGTGTTCATTTTATTTTCTGGGGAAAGAAGAGAACTTACATGGAATGAAGTAACGTAAAAGCAACACAACTTCAGAGAAGGAAGAGATTAGCGGGTGGGGAAAATGGCGGCATCCGTGGATTGATTTTGGAACCATGACCATGGTCATAAGCCCAAGCTCCTGAAAGATATGAAAACACAAAGCACATGGAATGAATTGCCAACTAGAAGAAGAGATTAACCTTCTCAGATCTTCAAAAGCACAGAAACAAGAGTTTGTTTGTTTCTTCCTAAGAAGTTTCCCTTTTTCTGCCTCCCCGCTATAGTTTGAAACCAGAACAAGCTGCAATAATTCTCAAGGTGTCCTAGCATTCTGCCAACCTTTCCCCAAAGTCTGTTTTCCCACCTCACTGGTCTTCCTCTGGGTGCTTGGCTGTGATCTACCCCCCACAGCAAGCCCCCTCCAGACCCGTGACGTGCTCCTGTACCAAAGATGCCCACGGCCGGCATTTCCTCAGTAGTATCTCAGAGCAACATTCTGATGAAGGGACTATTCTTCTCCTTATCCCCATTTTATAGACTGGCAAACTGAGGTTCAGAGGAATAAAGGAACTGGTGTAAGCTCCCCTGGTCAGGGAGTGATGGAGCCAATATTCAGATGTCAGTCTACGTTCTTCCAAACCTTTATATGGAATCTGGCAAGTGGTAGTGGAGCCCTGGGCTGAACAACAGACCCTGGGGTGGGGGGGGGGGGGTGTAGCGNGGTAAAAACCCTGATGTTAGGAGGCAATAGTGTACGGTGTATTTAGCTTGGCTGATGGGTGGAAAAGAAAAATCACAGAGGAACGTGCATGCCCAGTGCCCTGGGTGGGTCTTCCAAGACAGCCAAAGCCGCCTTGAAGTCTCTCGACATCTCTGAGACAAGGGCTGTGTCAACAACCTCGCAGGTGCCCCTGGCAGGTGAGAAGGGCTCAGCAGACGAAGGGGATGGAACATGTCTCTTCTCCCGCTGAGGGGGTGGCCGGGCAAAAAAGCTATAAATCAAGCGATTGCAACATGGGAGCCGTCTGAAGTGCAGCCCCGTCATAAACAACCAGTCAGTGATTCTTCTTTTTCTTCTGAAACTAATCCGTTCAGTATGAGTCACTTTGTAGAAGCTGAGGCCATTCCCTTGGAAGTGATGGTACACTGAGTAATCTTATCAATGGGCGCATCTCAAAGGTGACTCCCAGCCTCCAGAAGATTCCAAGGAACCTAGTCATTACCCAACCAGCCTTGGGCTCCAGGGGGTCCGAATTCAGTGGTTGCAGTAGGATTGCCAGATAAAACACAACACAGCTTTATCCTAAAAAAGTATTTGTTGTTTTATCTGGAATTCAAATTTAACTGGCACCCTGTACTGTATTTTATCTACAACCCTACTTATCCATCATTTTTGGGTTTTGAGCAAAACTAAAACACGCCTAGCAAACTTCAACTCTCTTAGAAGACGGACTCCTCAACTGAATCTTGACCCCGTAAAGATCTTGTTTAAACTATGAACCATTTCCGGGGCGCCTGGATGGCTCAGTTAGTGTGTCCAACTATTGATCTCAGCGCACATAATGATTTCGCAGTTTCTGAGTTCAAGCCTTGCTTGGGGCTCTGCACTGACAGCGTGGAGCCTGCTTGGGATTCTCTACCCACCCCCACTCTCTTTCTGCCCATCCCCGCATGTGCACGTGAGCCCTCTCTCTTTCTCAAAACAAATAAACATTAAGAAAAAGTGCTAACCATTCCCTATCACTCTTAGTAATGGCTTGCAAACTCTGAGTGTGCATCAGATACCCTTGAGGGCTGTGGACCCCACCGCCATTTTCCTATTCAGTAGGTCTGGGGTGGGGCCCCAGAATTTGCATCTCTAACAAGTCCCAAGATGCTTGTCCTGGGTCCATACTTTGAGATCTGTGTTCTTAGGCTACAGACTAATCCTCCAACATTCTCCACAGCCATTCCCTACATGTCCCTCACAGTCAAGCTCCCGCCAACCCCTCATCACTCTTCCTCAGTCACCTGGCTCGCTGGCCTCCCTGCAGTTCTTCAAGAGAACTCGTCTCTAGTCCCCACAGGGCCTTTGCACATGCTGTACCCTGCCCTGCCCTTTGCCCCACCCCATCCCTTTTACTCTGGGAGGGGAGGCATTATAATAACTCCCATTTTACAAATGTAGAAACTGAGGTTTGGAGGATCTGAGTCAATCAGGGACTTAAAAATCTCATCTGTGTGTTTCTTTTCTGCCTTACCACCACCTTCCCAGGCTGGATGTATTAACTTCTACTTTGAGCCTTTCTGAAAGGTTGGTTTTTGTAAGATTGTTGCTTGAAAGCCACATATTTGCCCTCAAAACAATCCCTCGCTTTGGGATTTGGGAGCCACATTCAAGTTCATCCTTTGACACCCTTCAAGATCCAACAGACTTAGCTCACACCCCGTTTCGCTGTCTCCGTGTTTGTCTGAACTCCATGGCTGGTCCTGATCCCAAGCTCCCCCCACAATCACACTCCCAGAGTCCACAGTGCTCTGACACTTAATGTTGCCATGGTGACAGAAAGCTTGAGTCCTTTCCTATAGGTAGGATGACACCAACTTCCTGCCTTCTTTTAGAAAATAATTTCAACTCTTGGCATCTGCCAGGGGAGTGGGGCCAGGACTTGGGTCAAGTGGGTGAATGGGACCCGGGGTATTGAGCTGGGAAGGCCAAGAGGCTTATTTAGTCCTCATGCTCATCTTCCATGGGTTTTCCTGGTTCTCAGAAGCTCTGGTGTTACCTTCCTGCTTTCCAGTCAATCCATTCATTCATTCATTCATTCATTCAACACGCATGCTGAGCATGCCAGGCATAGTTCTGAAGCTGGGGCCCCGTGGTGAACAGAAACAGATATAGCCTCTGACCCTCTGGACCCAGCCACTTCACCCTCCACTAAGCCACAGCCAGCCGCTTGGACTGTGCTCAGGGCTACCGAGGACAGAGCGCTGTGGGGTGGGGGTGGGGTGCCAAAGTCCCCTCCAGGCTGGCGGGCTCCAAAGGAGCAAGGTATGAGCTGCAATCTGAATTCAGGTCATAGTGAACCAAGTGAACGAGGGGCAGGGACATTCCAATGAGCCCCTTGAACAAACCAAGCCCCTTCCAGCCCTGGAAAAAAGCCCTTGCTGCTTCCTCAGCCTGGAACTCTCTCCCCCCGCCCACCCCTCGCCCCGTCTTCCCACAGTGTCGTTCTTGATGCTTCGTTACCAGCAGTGAGATTCCCTCCCCGACCACCCTAGCCAAAGTCAACGCCCTTGGCAGCTAAGAGTCATTTCAGGCGGTCACTGGCGCACCGTGTGGTTACTGGGCACCTACTCCGTGCCGGGCACTCAGGAGGGCAGCGAGCACCTGCTCACGGAACTGACGTGTGCTGTCCCGTCTCCCAGCACCACCCACCCCTGTCCCCCTCTGGGCCTCTCGGGTCTCCCCTGTTTCTCCCCACCTCACTGCGAGCTCCGGGAGGTGAGGAATCTCCGCTGTCTTGTTCGCGAGGCATCCTCAGGGCAGGACACACAGCAGGAGCCCAGGAATGAATGAATGAATGAATGAATGAGTGTGGTGCTGTGACCCACCAGAGCGCTGGCTCTCCATCGGGGAGAATTGCCCCCGAGAAAAAAAAATTGGACATTTGGAAGTGTCTGGAGGCATTTTTGACTCACAGCCTGTCAGGTGCGGCTGATCTCCGGTGGGCAGAGACCAGGGAAGCTGCTACACCTCCCCGAATGCACAGCACGGCCCTCACCCCAGACAATGGCCCAGACAGGGTCAGTGTTGAGAAACACAGCTCCAGAGCCTGTTTTCGTTCCTTTAGAACCTGTTTCCTCCTGCCCTGTGGGGGGCTGATAGGCAGGCAGGTCTCCTGCCTCTTTCCAAGGCTGAAGCTGGGTGTTATTTTAAGGCTCTCAAAGGGACAGAGTCCTGGCCTGCAGGGAGCTGCGAGTGGCTGCAAAGAGGGGCAGCCCCCCTCGATGGTGGGTGCAGGGAGCATGCAGAGGGGGCTCTCCTGACTTCTGTCCAGAGCTGCAGCTAGAATTCCATGTCCCTGGGGCTTCCTCAAGGTGCCAGCAAGCCTTTCTGCCCTAGCTCCCGCCTGCGCCGTCCCACACTGGGCCAGCCCTCCTGAGGGTTTATTTACATTTTATTATATATAATAAAATTACATTTTATTATAATTTCCTGCATATTATTGGATTCATTTGTTCTTTTGGCAAAAAAAAAAAAAAACATATTGAATATCTATCACGTATTTGACTCTGTGCTCATTGCTGGGGACACACTGACCCTGCATCACCCTTCATGTAGGTATCACATGGTGGGGAATACGTCCTGATGGCCATGTGTGCAACAACACTACAAATGCACTGAAGGTGTGTGACAGGTAAGAGGTGCATGCAGTCCCCCAAGAGGGGGATTTGACCCAGGTGGGGCACCGGCGGCAGGCGGGCTCCCCTAAGGAAGTGAAGGTTGAGTCAGGTGGTAAATGCCTTCTAGGTAGAGGGGACAGCCACCCAGGAAGGAGCAGTTTCCTTAGAAGGCACAGATCAAGATGTCAGCCAGGGATGCACTCTCATCTGAACCCTCTACTGGGGAAGGATCCACTTCAAAGCTCACTCAGTGTTTATAAACGGCAGGATTCGGTTCCTCATGGGTTGTTGGACTGAGTTCATCAGATTCCTTCTGGGTGTTGGCTGGAAACGGGCCTCTGTTCCCCGTCATGGCAGCTGGTGAGAGGGCCATGGAGAGGGCCTGCAAGGGAGATGAAAGTCACAAGTTTTGTAACCTAATCGCAGAAGCGACATCCCGTCCCCTTTGCTCTTGGCCCCAAGTGTGTCACCAGGCCAGCCACGCTCACGAGGAGGCGCTCACACAAGACATGAGCACCAGGGGGCGGGGGCTGTTGGCGCCATCTTGGAATCTGCCTTCCACGTGGAAGGAAACATAGAAGACTCAAGCAAGCAGAGGAGTAAGCAAGAGAATTCCAGAAAGTCATAAGTGAGGGAATAAGGGTGCAACATCCATCAAATGACAGAGGAATAAATGCACCACGAGGACACGGACTGGTCACTTTGCCCTGAAACACTAGTTTTCTGCCTGGGCCCCAGGACTCTGTGGTACCGGGTAAACACTGGTTGATGAATTCGGCTATTTGTCTGGATGTGGCTATCCTAAGTAACCACGAAGCAAGGGCCTAGTTTTCTGTCCAGACCAAGATCCCATGTACCGGAATGCTCCACTGAATGGGTGTATTTCCTGTTTGGGGTTTTTCTCAATTATTTTTGTTTTCCTAAATGCCACTTACTGAGTTTTCTTAGCTCTGGGTTGGGTATTTAGTGGTTGCTTGGGTTCATGTCTTTTGGGGAATTAATAAGAAAGTTTCCAGGAATAGAGTTTCAGGACATTTTTTCCCCTTTCCCTTAGCAAAGGCACACATATTTATCTCCAGAGAGACACAGCATCCTTTCATGGAAATGGAAAGATCACGAGGTTATTTAATAAGCTCTCAACTGCCTGCCACCGCCCCATTTTTTTAATTTAATTTAATTTTTTTAACGTTTTATTTATTTCTGAGAGAGCAAGAGAGTGAGAGAGAAGAGTGCAAGCACTCCCCATTTTTTAAACCCCCAAAACAGGAACTGGGTTTGGCTCTTCTTTAAAAAAAAAAAAAATTTTTTTTTTAATGTTTATTAGTTTTCAAGAGACAGAGAGAATGGAGCGTGAGTTGGGGAGGGGCAGAGAGAGAGGGAGACACAGAATCCAAAGCAGCTGCAGGCTCTGAGCTGTCAGCACACATCCCGATGTGGGACTCGAACTCACTGACCGTGAGATCATGACCTGAGCCGAAGTTGGACACTCAGCCGACTGAGCCTCCCAGGCGCCCTGAGTTTGACTCTTTAAAAGCATTTGTTGCTACCTGTTCCCCTCCAGCCCCAAACTGTTCCCGGGAGCTGAGTGGCTCACAGCAGCGAGAGGACAGATGGGGGGTCTTGGGGCTTTGCTCCTGACGCCCCTGCGGCCCAGATTCTCCAGCAAGGAAGGAAAGTGTGGAAAGAGAAGAAACAGACCAGCCAAGCGAGCACGACACAGTGCAGGTCAAACCAGAGAGCCCGCCCCCCGCCCCCCAGCCCGGGTGCTTCACTTCAACTGGTACCTACCTCTCCAGTCTGCCGCCTTGTCCCCAAGGCCAGGTTTCTCCCCTCTCGCACTAGGGACTTCGGGGCAGGCTACTTCTCCGTAGTGGGGGCCGCCCAGGGCATTGCGAGACATGTAACCCTTCCCCAGCTTCTAGATGCCTGCAATGCTCCCCCCCAACAATCTGGCAACCACAACGTCTCCAGATACAAATGTCCCCGGGGGATGGGGGCGGGGAAGCCCAGTCACCCCTGGTTGAGAAGCATTAGCTTAGTCCAAGGGCTTGCCCCCCTGCCCCGCCGACCCCACCCATCCGGTCTCCCGGCTTCTGCCACGGCCACCTAGTGCTTTCCCGCTATACCTTGGCTGCACGTCAGTGGGACGGTGCCTGTATCCGTAGGGTCTAGGACAATGTCGTAGGTGCTCAATAAATATTTGCCAGATGCTGACTGTGAGCTGAGCCGCTGCGGGCGGGACCCAGCGCGGCTGCCTGCAGCCAAATTCGCCCGAAAGCTAAAGACCTTCAGGTGCTTTTGCTTCTCTTACATTACAGCCGGAGAAACCAGGGCTCGGGATGGTTAAGAGAATCTTTCCAGCACCTTCCGTAGACAGAGCTGGAGACACAGGTAGGTCTGACCTCAACGCAAACGTGGATTCAGAGTTTTCCTGAAAGACATCCCGATCCCATGTACCACAGGAAAGAAGTCTGAGAAAGTGGACCAGATCCCATCAGATCTTTCCTCTGCCAATCTGAGGGACACGTACCTAGGGCCGCACCCAGCGCTGCCGGTACCCACCTGCCTGGGCCGCCGTTGATGGTGACCTGGAGACGCTCCGAGCCTTTGCGAGGGAGGCGGAACCCTCGCCACTGACCGCTCTCAATGCACATTTGGTTTCAATTCTCCAAATGCTTTTGCATATTTTGCTGTCGTGATGAGATAAAATCAAGCAAATGTAAATGGAGAGCAGAGAGAGCCTGGGAAAACTCAAAAGGAAAGAGAGAGCTTGCTGTTGATGGAGCTGCCCCCTGGGTCTCCCCGGGTGTGTGTGGGGGGGGTTACCTGGGGCCGCTGGGAGAACTGGGCTCCCCCGTGACCGCCCAGGGTCGGGGCCAGCAAGGGGTGGCCCTTCTGAACCCAGTAACTATTTCCCAGCCCAGAGACCCGAGCAGTTGGGGGCCGGGGGGCCACGGATATTTTCTAAGAGACGGGAAGGGGCTGCACAAATGCCCTTACGGGTTAGCACCCGCAGGGCCCACGCGCTCAGATGCAGCCCGAGGACGGGCAGGGACTGGCAATAGGCCAGATCTCCCGAGTTTTCAAACAAACCCAGGAATTTACATTCTTGTGTGAAGCCTTCCAATTCTTAAATGTCAGGACGCCACTAGGGGCCAAACCAAGTGCACTGGCTGATCCCGTCGGGTCCGTGAGCCGCCAGGCTGCCGCCCGGCCGTTACCACTGCTGTGACCTCCTCACGTCGACCCCTTGCTGGGGGCCATGCGTGTATTTGTTATGTAACGAGGGATCACCACGCACCAGACAGGGACCTAAGCGAGTGGTAAATCTTGGTTCACTCAGTCCCATAAACAGCCCTACAAGTATACAGGGTGTTATTGTCATCTTTCCGTTACAGATGGGGAAACTGAGGCACGGGGAGGTGCAGACTCCTTGCGCTTAAGTAACGTACAACCCCTGAAGAAATAATTCCTCCTCTCAGAGCCTCCGTTTACTCAGCTCAGTAAGCCCTTGGTCAATGGAAATAACAGTTACAAACATTGGGGGTCTTGGGGGTGAAATGAGAGGCCAGGGGCAGCCAGTACCATGTGCCCACGGAGCTCACGTGTTCATGGCCCTGAGCAGCGGTCATCGGTCCTGGGTGGAGCTGAGGTCCCTCCCCAAATTCACCTGTTGAAATCCTGACCCCAGCCCCCCAACCGTGACCTTCCCTGGGACTAGGGTTTTTGCAGATGTAATTTGTTACATGAAGCGGAGGTCACGGCCGAGTAGGGTGGAAGCCTAACCCAGGACGAATGGTGTCCCTTATAACAAGGGGGAATTTGGACAGAGGAGAAGATGCCTCATGAAGGCGGGAGTGACGTTCCCACAAGCAAGGAGCCTCCGGAAGTGGGCAGGGAGGCCTGGGATCGTTCCCTGGGTCCTTCCCCATCTCCTTCAAGACGGAGCACAGCCCTGCGGCCCTTGATCTTGGACTTCTGGTCCCCTGAACCATGAGACAACAAATGTCTGTTGTTCGAGCCACTCAGTGCTTTGTTACGGCAGCTCCAAGAAACTCAGAGATCATTCTAACTACGGCTCAACTCCAAGCCGTCACGGTTCCGTTCCCTCTGCTGATGTGTTATAATAAAGATGTTAGTTTTTTATTTTATTTTTTGAAGTTTATTAGAGTACCTGCTGTGT
>NW_027532250.1:1673519-1683437 GCF_008692635.1 Crocuta crocuta
CAAAAGTCTGCATCCGTGGTACCCAGAACGGGGAGAGGAAGCATTTTGGGCGGAGGGGCTCTCTCTCATTGTCTTCTGGGTTTGGTGTAGACCAGGGATTCTCAGCCAGGGAGATTTTGCTCCCCCTCCTCCTCCTCCCCCTCCCCCTCCCCAGGGGGCATTTATCAATATCCGGATACGTGTGGGCTGTTATAGCTGGAGGCAGGGTTCTCCACGAGTAGAGGTCAGAGGGGCCTTTAAACATCCTGCAGTGCCCTGGACGCGCCCCCAGCGCAAAGGATGGCCCTGCCCCAGCGTCAGCAGTGTCACAGGTGAGAAACTGCTGCAGACACACAGGGGGGAGGACCCTGCTGTGCTCCTGGCCCGACCTTAGCCCCAGACCCCTCCTCTGTGTGTTGGGCCGCTCATGAGTGGCCTGAGGGCTCCGTGACAACCCAGTGAGACTCGGGCCCCGGGTCCTGGCCCCGAGCCTGACACACAGCGGGAGCTCCATGGACGCCCCTTCTTTCCACTTCTCCCTTCTCAGCGGGGAGCTGCCGCAAAGGAGCTGCTTTTATCTGCTTCCCTAAAACAGGGTGCTTTGTGTTAGAGTAAAATATGTCCCATAAACTTTGAACATATCTTAAAAGAGCTCTAAACGTTGTATTCTCTTGATTCGAAGATGCTGTCAATTGTAACACGATCTCAACTTAACAAGAGCTGTTTGGAGGTACCCGGGAGGCTCAGTCGATTAAGCATCTAACTCTTGACTTCGGTTCAGGTCATGATCTCACGGTTCATGGGTTTGAGCCCTTCATCGGGTTCTGAGCTGACAGCATGGAACCTCCTTGGGATTCTGTCTCTCTCTCTGTCAAAATAAAGAAATAAAACATCAAAAAAAAAAAAAAAAGAAAGATGCTGAAAGCTGTTACTCTGCTCTGATCTCCTCAAGGGGCTAAGTCTGTCTTTAGATTAGCTCCTTTGCTGGTCACCATGCCCGTTGGGGCCCCAGGCAGCTCTCCCAGATCCAGCAGCTTCTAGAGGACCTCTCTTCCAGCCTCTCCTTGTGAAGAGCAAGAGAACCTCCCCAGGAGCCCCCGGGCGCTTCATTGGTCAGAACTAGGTGAATGCTCATGGCTAGAGCAATGGCTGCCAAAGAGAATGGGGTCATGTTGGCTTAGAACGTGGGATTGGCTCCTGAGTTGGGAAAGTGATCACCTTCCCACGGTTTAGGTTATTAAGATGAAAAGGGGAGACTTGGGATGGGTAGGCCACTACCAGTGGGTGCTCAATAAATATTGGTTGAATAAACGATTCCCAGTCTGGTCTCAGCTTTCACTGTGAAGAATCACTGTCTGGTGAGGACAATGCAGAGTGGGGAGCAGGTCAACCATCCCCCAAAGACCCCTAAATTAGGTGATAATCCATGAGGGTGTAATAAACAAACAGAACACTTAATTGAGTGGATGGATGGACGGACAGAAGGATGGATGGATGGATGGACGAATGGACAGGTGAATGGATGGAAGGATTTATGAAATGGAGCTAAACTGATAAACAGAGAAACACAAGCTGAGCATCGAGGTATATATAGCAGGATGTAGGATAGAATGATGTAGAAGTCTGTAGAGAGATCTCTTTTTAGCCATGCATAATCCATTAAGGCAAAAAATAATGCACCTTGCATATGGTGCCACTCAAATTCGTTCCCAGAGAAGGTCACCCAGAGTTTCTTTGCAGAAAGAAATCCCATTGTGATTTCCTGGTGAAAGGAAAGGTTAGCCAAACACTCAGAGAAATGGGCCCTTTCACAGAGAGGCAGCTCTGAAAGACATCCTTCTTCTCTTTCCTTGCTTGGGTAACTTCTGAAAAGCGTCTACCTTGGTGCAATTTAGAAACAAAGTTCCACCGTTTCTTTTCTCACTTTCTCCACCATCGCTGTGCCCTGTGACTGGCTGGGTCTGCCCACATCCAGAGGGGACCCCACTCTCAGGAAAGGGAACAGGGTGGGCTGCAAGACTTTGCCTTGCCTGATCGTGCTACGGAGTCACCTGCTGCCCCTCGTCTATCCACTGCTGCCTCTAGGAAAGAGTGTGGAGAGTGCCCTTCCCCCTTCTTTCTTAGCTCATTGCTTTGAGGGTAATTTGAGACTTCTGTGACTGGTCCAGAGCCACCCAAGCACCAGGGAGTCGAATGAGAGTCCTCAGTAATGCACGCAGAGATGTTCGCTGAAGCTGACAGTTCTCTCTTCTGCTGGATGGTGGTGAGGGTGCGACAGCGGAACTTCTGCAGCCGTTTTGTAAGCCGAGGTTCTAGTAGCTCTTAAAACGGACGCCCAGGAAGCACCCGCCGTTGCTCGAGTCTGCAAGTTTCCTGGTACTTGGCGATCAGTAGCAGACACTATCGGTTATTCAGCGACCATTCATGCTCCCCTGTCTCATCTCCCCCTCAGCAGAGGTACCCCTGACCCAGCTCAGGAGCGACTCTGCTCAGTCTAAGCCAGTTGTGGTAACCGCCCCGTTCCTTTAGCAGTGGTTATTCCAGGCACAGGCACCTGACACACCTCTGACCAGTGAAGCGTGATGGGAGGCTGCCCAAGGGCTCCTGGGAAATCTTCCGTTGCTCTTAAAAACAGCCATGCCAGAAGCAGCAGCCTCGCTCGGCCTCTGGAGGTCTGGGTGTTGGGAAGAGACACCAAGTAGCCCCGCAGCTGCCCAGGACCGTGAGGGGGGCCGGCCCATCCCACCCCTGTTCTAGGAGAGTTTCTTCCCAAAGACCTTTCTGCACGTGGGCAGGAGCCTCTCTGATCCTGCTTCCAGCCTCACCTCGTGGTCTGCCTGCGGCAAACCTAGCTTTCAACAGCCTTCTCTTCTTCTGCCTTGAGCTGCATCAAAAAACATTTAATTATCTAAGAAATCCATGATCACTATAGATGGGTGTCATCAGAATGTCCTGAGTTGATGGAAACGTCCTGTATCGGCGCTGCCAACTCCCGAGCCACTTGCCACCGGTGGCGACTGAGCCCTTGAAACGTGGCCGACGCAGCTGAGAAACTCATTCTTCGATGTATTTAATTTTAATAAACTAACATTCGAATAACCCCAGCTGGCTAGTTGCTGCTGTATCAGACAACACAGAAATAGAACCTTTAGATGATATAAATAAGGGTGAAGGGGAACATAGAAGTCACCCCGCTTCTATCCCCAAGGATATCACACACTCTTGGATTATATCCTTGCATGTTTTATTCTATGCCTATTGATCCACTACTAAATTTCTTTCAGAAATATGTGATGTTTTAAACTTGTCCACTAAGTATATTGTGAGCATCCTTCCAACTGAGTCAATGCATTTCTAAAGAACGGAAAGCAGGTATTAGAAGTGTCAGATTTGGGGTGCCTGCGGGGCTCAGTTGGTGAAGCATCCGACTTCCAGCTCAGTCATGATCTCAGGGTTCATGAATTTGAGCTCCGCTGTCGGGCTCCGTGCTGACAGCCTGGAGCCTGTTTCAGATTCTGTGTCTCCTTCTCTCTCTGCCCCTCCCCCACTCGCACTCTGTGTCTCTCTCTCTCTAAAATAAGTAAACATTTTTTCTTTCATAGTTTATTGTCAAGTTGGTTTCCATATAACACCCAGTGCTCATCCCAACAAGTGCCCTCCTCCATGCCCATCACCAACCTTCCCCTCCCCCCCCCATCAGCCCACACTTTGTTCTCAGTATTCAAGAGTCTCTCATGGTTTGCCTCCCTCCCTCTCCCCCACTATTTCCCCCCTTCTTCTCCCCCATGGTCCTCCGTTAAGTTCCTCCTAATCCTCCTATATGTGCAAACATATGGTATCTGTCCTTCTCTGCCTGACTTATTTCACCCAGCATAACACCCGCAAGGTCCANCTGGCTACTCGGGGTCTTTTGTGGTTCCATACAAATTTTAAGAGAGTTTGTTCTAGTTTTAAGAAGAATGCTGGTGCAATTTTGATTGGGATTGCATTGAATGTGTAGATTACTTTGGGTAGTAATGACATTTTAACTATATTTATTCTTCCAATCCATGAGCATGGAATGTTTTTCCACTTCGTTGTGTCTTCTTCAATTTCATTCATAAGTTTCTAAAGTTTTCATCATACAGATCTCTTATATCTTTGGTTAGGCTTATTCCTAGGTATTTTATGGTTTTTTGTGCAATTGTGAATGGGATCAGTTTCTTGATTTCTCTTTCTGTTGCTTCATTATTGGTGTATAAACATGCAACCAATTTCTGTACATTGATTTTGTACCCTGTGACTTTGCTGAATTCATGGATCAGTTCTAGTAGGCTTCTGGTGGAGTCTGTTGGATTTTCTATGCAGAGTATCATGTTTTCTGTGAAAAGTGAAAGTTTGACTTCTTCTTGGCCAATTCTGATGCCTTTGATTTCCTTTTGTTGTCTGATGGCTGGTGCTAGGACTTCCAGCTCTATGTTAAACAGCAGTGGTGAAAGTGGACATCCCTGTCGCATTCCTGATCTCAGGCAAGAGCTCTCAGTTTTTCCCCGTTGAGGAGGATGTTAGCTGAAGGCTTCTCATAGATGGCTTTTATGATGTCTAAGTAAGTTACTTCTATCCCGACTTTCTCGAGGGTCTTTATTAAGAAGAGGTGCTGTTTTTTGTCAAATACTTTTTCTGCATCTGTCGATAGGGTCGTATGGTTTTTATCTTTTCTTTTGTTAATGTGATGTTATCACATTGATTGATTTGTGAATATTGAACCAGCCCTGTTACCCAGGAATGAATCCCACCTGATCATGGTGGATAATTCTTTTTATGTGCTGTTGCATTCGATTTGCAAGTATCTTATTATGGATTCTTGAATCTGAATTCATCAAGGATAT
The DNA here is from genome assembly GCF_008692635.1 of Crocuta crocuta. NCBI lineage: Eukaryota > Metazoa > Chordata > Mammalia > Carnivora > Hyaenidae > Crocuta > Crocuta crocuta. The sequence continues at coordinate 1,678,367 of NW_027532250.1, forward strand.
GGGCCTGTAGTTCTCTTTTTCTGCTGGGTCTCTTCTGGCTTGGGAATCAAAGTGATGCTGGCTTCATAGAATGAGTCCGGAAGTTTTCCTTTGATTTCTATTTTTTAGAATAGCTTGAGAAGAATGGGTATTAATTCTGTTTTAAATGTCTGGTAGAATTCCCCAGGGGAGCCATCTGGCCCAGGGCTCTTAAAAAATAAATAGACATTTTTAAAAGTTAAAAAAAAAAAAGCTGCCAGATTTGGAAGCAGACAGACAGGGATTCGTGTCCTGGGACTGCCTGACGGACTGCATGACCTTGGAAGAGTAATGGAATCTCTCTGTACCTTAGTCTACTCATCTGCAAATGGGGCTATTCGCATTATCTTCATCACAGTGTGATTGGGCGGATTCAATATAAGAATGCCTATGCAGGGCCTGGCTTGGTGACCAGGCATCAGTGTACGCGGGCCATTCCTACCGGTTCCGCGACATCGTTTTTTGTGGCTACAGAGCATCTCATTACATGGTTGTGCCTTGATTCCTTTATTCAACCGTTTGCTATCCGACATCTGGGCTTTTGTTTACTTTTTAATAAACAGTGCCATGACGAAAGCCCCTACGACAAAAACTAAAATAGGAAGTCACGTCAGGGGTCTGCTGCTATGGAACTTGGAATGCACGGCTGAGAGGGTGTCAGGCTGAGCCAGGCCAGACCCTTAGTCCAGTGCAGCTTTCGTCTCCTCGAGAGAATTTAGTCCGAGAGACCGTTTTCTTTTCATTCCTTCTAGGTCGACTGCAGCCAGAACTGGCAGAGACTGCATGGGCAGAGCTAAAGCTTGCGTGTGGATTTATGTTTGGATTTTCTTCTGTGACTCACTGTGGGCTGGAGGTCGGGGGGCCAGTAGGATGCACCCTCAGTGTGTAGAAAACAAGTAACCGGAGAGGTTCCCTCCAGTCCTGAGATAGGACTGGGTTCTTCAGTACAACCCTCAGAGATCATAGTAAAAAACTCTTGGGAGGGGGGCAAAATACACACAAATACAACGAATAAAATTTGCTGTTTCGTTCAGTGGCATTGATTAAATTTGCGATGCTGTGCAACCCTCCCACTGATGATTTCCAAAACTTTTTCATCTCCCCAGACAGAAACTCCGTGCCTGTTAAGCAATAAATCCCCTCCTTCCCCTCCCCCAGCCGTTAGTAACTGGAATCCACTTTGCCTCTCTATAAATTTGCCTCCCTTAGATGTTTCGTATCAGTGGAATCATACAATATTGGTCTTTTGTGTCTGGTTTATTTCATTCAGCATAATGGTTTCAGAATTCGGTCGCGGGGTGTCAAAACTTTGTTCCTTTTGACGGCTAAATAATACTCCGCTTTATGGATATACTGTATTTTGCTTATGCATTCATCTGTTGATGGGTACTGGGCTGTTCCTACCTTTTGGCTCTTGTGAATGAGGCTGCGATGAATACTGATGTGCAGGTATTTGTTTGAGCCCCCGTTTTCATCGGGGAGGGGGCAGATAGAACTGCCTAGAACTGCCGGGTCACATGGTCATACTCTGTTTAACTTCTTGAGGAAATGCCAAACCGTTTTCCCAGTGGCTGCAGCATTTTACGTTCCTACCAGCAATGTGTCAAAGTCCCTGTTTATTCACATCTTCATCAACACTTGTCATTTCTCTCTCTAAAAAACCAGATTATTATAGTCATCTTAGTGACATAATGAAACGGTATCTCATTATGGTTTTGATTTGCATTTCCCTAATGACTAATGACATTGACACTATTTTCAGGCACTTACTGGCCATTTGTACATCCTCTTTGGAGATATGTCTAGTACGTCCTTTGCCCATTTTTTAATTGGCTTATTTGTCTTTTTTGTTGTTGAGTTCTGGGAGGTCTTTATATATTCTGGATATAAAACCCTGACCAGACACATGATTTGCAGGTATTTTCTCCCATGCTCTAGGCTGCTGCTTCAGTTCCTTGATATTGTCCTTTGATGCACAAAAGGTTTTGATTTTGATAAATCTGATTTACCTATTTTTCTTTTGCTACTCACGCTTTTGGTGTCATACCTATGACTCCATTGCTGAATCCAAGGTTGAAGGTCATTCTGAATAACTAAATAGTGCTTGTCTCTCAAGCTCTATTGTAAATGTCCCATGAACAAAGGTTGTGGGTGAGCCCCTGATGGTCTAGTCTACCCAGTGGACTGGGTTGGCTGGTAGGTAGGTAGATAAGTAAGCCTAATTGCATCTATTTATTTATCTAGCCAGTTTAGCAAACTCTTCTATTCTTCATCTCTGGTCATGGCCCTCTGGTCTTAGGGACCATTCCCAAGACTCAGGATGGCCAATCATAATAACCCATGTCCCTAGCAGTAGGGATTGGTCCAAGATGATGCCATGGAACCCAAGCTGGACCAATGAGACCTTCTTTGGACTGATAGGCACCTGCTGGGAGAACAAAACTGTTGGCATTGGAGCTGATGAGCTGGGACGGTGGGCAGCTGTGTTCTTCACTGAAGGAAGGCCCTCTTGCTGGAGGCAAGAACGAGGCAGAGACACGGAGCACGTTGAGACGGGAAGAGGTGGAGACATGCGGCTGGAGGGAGAGTCCCCTGCTCCCTCCCAGAGGCCCCGATTCCTTCAGCCTGTCCTTGTACCTTGAGAGTGGGTCCCAGGGCTCCTCCAGTGACACAAGCCAGTCCAGCCCCTTTCTCCTTCAGCTCTTTAAGGGTGGGTTTTGACCACTTGCAACTGAAACCGCCCTCATGGATCCCCCTTTTGCTGACATATCAGCAACTGAATATGTATCAGTTCCTGGCTCCCCTGCCTTCTCTCTTCTGAACCCTCTGCCACATCCCTCCCCCAAGCTCCAGCTTCACCACATCTCCTGCCCACAGCCCACCTGCCCCCTCTGCTCCCCCCAACCTCCAAGGCAGCGTGGCCCATTCCTCCTGTGGGCCCTCCTGTTAAGCACGACACCGTGGACACGTACCTTTCTGCTCACATCTCTCTCCCCCTGGACCGTGGGTGCCGGGTCCGCCCAGGAGGATCTCCGGCATCTAACCCAGGGCCGGCGTATCAGGGACCTCACTAGGTCCCAGCAGAATGTCTGAAGTGGGGCTCGAGGCGGACAGGCCAACCCTTCCTTGGCGACCACTAACTCCCCGTGCGGACAAGTTGCTTGATGACAATGGCAATTCCTCCCCAAGGCTGCATGGGGTTTAGTGAGTGTTTTTAGAACAAGTGCACAGAGGTCCCGCCCTGGAGGGACAGGGGCCAGCGGAGGTGAAAACGCAGGGTCGGGAATCAGCACAGACCTCAGCTCTGCATCCCATGTATCAGCTGTGTGACCCTCTTCAGGTTAGGGACCTGCCCTGTGCCTCAGTTTCCTCCTGTCTAATTGTGTCTGTCTCCTCGGGTCTGAGGAGGTGGGTTAACTGCAAGCTCGTGGCCTGTTGCGTGCACAGACCCCCCACAAGGCGGTGGCCAGGGCCCCTGCGATGTCTCCTCATGGGCATGTTGTTGTAAAATCTGCAAAAGTTCAATGATCTCATCGCGATCTGTTCAGGCCACAAAATCTGGACTCTGGGTGTCCCGTCCACACTTGCCTGTGTCAGGTGGACACTTACGGGTGCATTTAGTTTGAGATTGGTAAGCTCGGGCTGCATGGTCCAGGTTCGGGAGAGGGTGAGGGGAGCGGGGCCCCTCGGGTGCAGGACGGAAGGGGGCAGGACCCTGAGCAGCCTCTGAGGTTCATCACGCCTCCCCCCTACCTCCCTTCCCCCTTCCATTTCCTTTCTTTTTATTACATTGAGAGTTGGAATCACCAACGAGGAAACTTCTCAGAAGCTCTACTGTCAGTCTCCTTCCTCCGCTAAGCCCTTCCTGAGTCCAAGTTTATTAGAAGGACCAGAACTTCACCAAGGAAAAGAGGCCACGTTTCATCACCTCTAAATGGCTGCATTTAGCACGTATATAATTGCAGCCACCTTCAAATAAAGAAATCACTTAGTGCTCTCCCAGAAACCCCAAGAATCTTAATCCTCTCGTCTCACCAGGCAATCTGAGTCGAAGAAAAAAAAATCTGTAGAAATCCAAAACTTTCGTGTGAAGTTTTAGTTTGACTTGAAACATTTAATTTATTTAAAAATAGAAATGTAAATGCAATCCGTATGTTTTCCTCCCCGTCAGGAGCTCTCTCTTCTGCTCTGACTGACTCATTAACAAATTAACATGTTGTGATCGTGCTGTGAAAAGTTACAGCATAATTGTTACAGCCCCGGTCCTGAGGGTCTGGAGCTGTGCTTCCCAAACTCTTTTATAGAGTACAAATTAGATGCTTTTCATGTATGCTATCTAATTTTAATTAAAATTTGCCCTAAAGCTATCCTTAACAGCTTTGAAGTTGCTAGAGTTTTGTCATCTTTGGATGCTGAACATTTGCAGTCGATAATGTCAAAATCTGTACCCATGGAAACCGCTCCCTGACTGCTTCAGCCAAGGACAAGCTCAGATCTGCTGGAGTTTTGATTTCAGCTTGACCCAAGAATCATTATCGGTTGAGACTAGGGGTCTTCCTCTGTGGGCAAAGTTGATATTTGGAGATCGGACATGGAGAATGATTAGCAGAGGTCTCTGACTTGGGGGACACCTCAGGGTCTCCAGATGGTCACGTTTTCATCTGTCTATAGGAGAATGAAGATCATGATCCCGCGTTCTACTGAAATGACCAGAGGAGACTGAGAAATTTGGGAAAACGAAGAAAACAATACAGTAGTACTCAAGTTCAGCCCCATCACCAAAGCATGCTGGGAAGATTTTTTTTTTTTAAGTTAGCACGTTTTAAAAGTTATAGGCAGGGGCGCCTGGGTGGCTCGGTTGGTTAAGCATCTGACTTCAGCCCAGGTCATGATCTAACAGTTCGTGGGTTCAAGCCCCGCATCAGGCTCTGTGCTGATAGCTAGCTCAGAGCCTGGAGACTGTTTCAGATTCTGTGTGTCACTCTCTCTCTGACCCTCCCCTGCTCATGCTGTCTCTCTCTCAGAAATAAAACATTAAAAACAAAAAAAAATT